>NC_044303.2:178257669-178564727 GCF_007474595.2 Lynx canadensis | reverse complement strand
AGATGTAGAGAAGAGCAGGGGGAAAATGACCACTTGTTCGCTATATGTTAAACATTGTGCTAAAATACTCTAGGGGTGCCTGGGTGGCCCAGTCAGTTAAGCATCCGACTTGGGCTCAGGTCAAAATCTCACAGTTCATGAGGTTAAGCCCCGCATCGGGCTCTGTGCTGACAGCTGAGACCTGGAGCCTCCTTCAGATTCTGTGTCTCCCTCTCTCTTTGCCCCTCCTCCACTCACATTCTGTCTCTCTCTCAAAAAGTAAACAAATATTAAAAACAAATTTTACATACTCTAGCGGAGTGTGTAAGTCAATAGAGAATCTGTGTTCTTCTTTCCCAAGATCTAAAATATATGTAGTTATAAGGGTACATGTGTAATAAACTATGGGTTATCCTCATCTTATTCCTAATTTTTCAACATTTTTTTAACATTATAAGTAAGGCTAAAATGAACAGTTTTTTTCTTAAAGGAATTTTCTAAATCAGATTTCAATTAATGTATTGATTTTTTTTAAAGAAAACTGCAGTCTGAACTAATGCTTGAGTGGTCCTCAAATGTTGTGATTCTTCCCTATTTTTAGCTTTTTATGTGTGTTATGTTGCTGGTGATCTGTGGACCCATTAACTTTTTTTTTTTTTTTTTTAAGTAACACAAGGTGGAGCCCAACACAGGGCTTGAACTCCCGACTCAGAGATCAAGACCTGAGCTGAGATCAGGAGTTGGATGTTTAACCAACTGAGCCACCCAGGAACCCCTAGACTCATTAACTTTTAAAAGTTAATACTTTCTAAGAAAAGTCCTTCAAACATTGTAGCAAGATTAGGTCAGAAGTTACACTTCTACTGCTAGAATTAGATTGATTGAATTTAATGCCCAGTTCTCTGTTACTTGCCTTGTGATTTTTGGCAAATATATAATCTCTCTGCGTCATTCTTTCTCATTCCTGGCAAATGAGAATAATAGTACCTACCTCTTAGGAAAGCTTTGAGATTAAATGAGAGTGCATATGAAATAATGGGCAGAGTGCCTGACTCATGGTGCTCAATAAATGTTAACTGCTGTGATAATGATGATGACGTTGACGATGATGACAACAATGTGGCTGTCACTTTCCTACTTCAATTTACCCAATACAGTGTTTTTAGAGGTATAAAACATTAGAGCCTGGAAGAGACCAGATTAAATGAGCATCTTCCAAGTTGTTTTCTACAGATCACGTGGCTCTTGAAAACAGAATTTAACAGGTTAACAGTACTTTTGGAAAAGGTTTATTGTTTTTGTTGTTTGCCAAATTTGGAAACTTGGAAGAGCCCATATACCATATTTCTCTCAGAAATTTTTCAAAAAAAATTTTTTTAACGTTTATTAATTTTTGAGACAGAGAGAGACAGAGCATGAATGGGGGAGGGTCAGAGAGAGAGAGGGAGACAGAATCTGAAACAGGCTCCAGGCTCTGAGCTGTCAGCACAGAGCCCGACGTGGGGCTCGAACTCAACAGACTGTGAGATCATGACCTGAGCCGAAGTCAGATGCTCAAACGACTGAGCTACCCAGGCGCCCCTTCTCTCAGAAATTTTTAATGCATATTGGCATATGTATTATGCCAATGTGGTTTTAAGAAGGGCCTGTCTTAAACAATCCTTAGCCTTTATCAAAATTACTTAGCCATAGATATCTTTTCTCTGCGGAATACCTACTTACGCTTTACAAAATACAGTCTGGGAAATGCTGTCTAGGCCAACCACTTTTTTTTTTTTTTAATTTTTTTTTCAACGTTTTTATTTATTTTTGGGACAGAGAGAGACAGAGCATGAACGGGGGAGGGGCAGAGAGAGAGGGAGACACAGAATCGGAAACAGGCTCCAGGCTCCAAGCCATCAGCCCAGAGCCTGACGTGGGGCTCGAACTCACGGACCGCAAGATCGTGACCTGGCTGAAGTCGGACGCTTAACCGACTGCGCCACCCAGGCGCCCCTAGGCCAACCACTTTTTGTAGGTAAAGAAGTATCTGCCTCCCCAACCCTGTTCCGTAGAAATTGATGACTTACCTAAGGTCACACAGCCGTGGACTCAGTTTGGAACCCAAGCTCTTCTTAGTCATGTTCACTTGTTTTTCTAATTAATTCTGGATTCAGAAAGGAAAATGTTTTGAGTAGAAACTTGAAGAGGATTCTATAATATAGGATGGAAAGGAAAGAGGATTTGGAGGTAATTCTAGTGTCATGGGTCTCATGTTTGCCTGATTGTAAGGGAGTCCAAGATAGTGTAAAAATATAGCTTCTCATACTTTTGGAAATTTTTATTGAAAGGTGTGTGGTGCGTTATCATTGCTAGGTCATCTATGATTAGATCTAGGAATTCCAGTAATAAATCTTTATGAAATTGTAAGACTCTTTTGATTCTGAGTGACTAGAGAGAATTGGTGTTGTCTTTGGAATTGGCAGAATTGGAAGAAAAATGATTGAAAATAGACCAGATTCTATGACAAGAAGTGCGAATAAACTTCACTTCCTCTACACTCACATCTTCAAGTTATGTATGTGTGAGGAAGAATGGTACTGACTTATTTGTTGCTTTCCCTTTAAGTACTTTCTAGTAGCTGTTACCTAAAGCAGTTACAGAAATCTGTCTTTAGGACAGCTCTGGGGTCATTCAAAGCTATACATTTTTATCAGCCTAACAGATTATCCTCAGCTTTATTAAGTTCTCTGTTCATAAATTTGTGATTCATTAAATTCACTTTTTACTTTTTGACTACAACTCTGTCGGATTCACCTGAAAGGGGCAGGATGCCTATAATTTAATCTTAAATCTAGGTCTCCTTATGTCAGAAAACATTTAAGAGTTTCTACATGAAAAATTTTGGAAAAATACGGGTAATAATTGGAGCAAATAGCATAGTGTTTATAGCTGATACCTATTTAAGTCCTATAAAGACAGTAAGAATTCTCAATGAAATAAAAATCAGTTCTGGGATATTTTAAAAGATCTGCTTTCCAATAAATACTCGTAGTATATCAGTCAGTTTCAGGAAGTCAGACATTATTTGGGAGAAATAAATAATATATAAACTATATATTGTTATAAACAAAGACCTTTATGACTTTATGTGGGGATTCTGTGTTACAGGTAAAATGTTTCTGATATTTAATATATGCATATCTTTTCTTTAAGACCTTGAAATTTGTGACCAAGCTACATACACATTTTCGCATTTAGCATTTTTATTACAGTTAGAATCTCTGGGTATTAAATTGAAGATACATTTGTTACATTTTAATTTTCAAAATAGTATTACTGTTTATCTTTAGTTCTCCAACTTATTTTTGTATCCCACTTTTCCTTCACATTTTGCTTCAGAGAAACCAAACCAAATTACAGTATCATTATAATATCAAGGTCCTTAAAAATGTTCACCTTTGTTCACCTGGAAGTATAGCCTGAGGAAATAATCAGAAATTCAAGCAAAGCTTGGTGTACCAAAGAATATTTAAAAGAGTAGAAGATTGAGTAAGAAGGTTATGATATAGACATATGGGGAAATATCAGGCACACAATGGAATTTGTGTAGACTGAATGTAAGAAGTTTTTGTTCTTTACCCCCTTGTATTCCCTCTTGCTAGACATAACATTGTTTTATTCCATACTTATTTATTTATAATCATTATATATATATATATATATGTATATTACATATGTGTGTGTGTGTGTGTATAATTTTTTTTCAGGAATAGAGTTTAGTGATTCATCACTTACATATAATGCTCAGGGCTCATCCCAACCGGTGTTCTCCTTAATGCCTCAAACCCCTGTAGCCCTTACCCCCCACCTAACACCCCACCAGCAGCCCTCAGTTTGTTCTCTGTATTTAAGAGTCTTATGGTTTTTCTCCTTCTCTGTTTTTATATATTTTTGCTTCCTTTCCCTTATGTTCATGTGTTTTGTATCTTAAATTACACATCTGAGTGAAATCATATATTTGTCTTCCTCTGACTTATTTTGCTTACCATAATACACTCTTGTTCCATCCATGTTGTTGCAAATGGAAAGATTTCATTCCTTTTGATTGCTGAGTAATATTCCATTGAGTACGTATACCATTTCTTCTCTATGCACTTGTCAGTTGAGGGGCATTTGGGCTCTTTCCATATTTTGGCTACTGTTGGTAGTACTGGTATAAACACTGGGGTACATGTGCCCCTTCCATGCTTTTTTAAATGAAAGTTTTATTGTCACAGTATGAAGCTTTTGATATAATGTTACATTTTTTTTAAATATTAGTTGAAGCTCTTTTCCCCTGAAAGACAAGGCAGTGAATGAAAAGATAAGGATACAGTGGTGTCAATGAAATAAAAGGTAGGAGGAGTGGAGAGATTGTTCATGGAAATGTAGGTCGGATGGAATGATTGTAATACCTTAAATGGATTTCAGAGGAAGCAAAAGTGATTTTTGTGAGCTTGGTTATTTTAGTCATTTGAAATTGGGAATTTATTTCATTCTTGTTCTGCTAAACAGCGGCTCTTCAATCACTATACTAGGTGAATATAAAGAAAGATTTCTTGATAGCATAGTTATAACATGCCAAAAGCAGTCACGGATAAAAAGAGGTGAAGACAGAATTCAAACGTAGGTTGGTCAGACTTCAGAGCACTTGTTCTATAGATGCATCATGTTTAGGATTCTAACTTCTACCTACCACATACTGTCTGATCATAGAAATAAAAGATGTATCTCAAGATATATTATCATCATTACTACTTTCCTTATTTGAAAGGGATAATTTATCTTTTTATAGCTTTACTAAAGAGAGGAAGATTTCTCTGTGTTCCTATTTGTTATGCAGTGGTTTCTTAAAAATTGAAAAGTGAATTGCTAGTCAAAAGAAAAAAAATCAACTTCAGTTAAGTCCCAGAAGCTTTATTATAACTCCAAATCCCCAATGTGATGTTTCTGGAAACTGGCTCCTCAGACTGTGGTATACGTAATAATCTTGTGCAGGGCTGGAGTCTAATTAACGAAGATTCTTGTACTTGTCGGAGATTCTGATAGATAGATCTGGGCCAGGACCAAGAAATCTATATTTTAATGAGTACTCCTAATAATTTTGATGTAGGTGATCCCTGAACTACACTGCAAGAAACAGTCATTCAGAAGTTATACCTACTAGTTTATATACTGGATATATGACCAAGGAGTGAAGGGTGACTTTATAAATCCTCTCACAGAAGTGTAGATTGATACTTCCCTGTTTGGTTTAGTGAAGTCCTACATACCCAGTCTTGTTAAATAAATACTGGTTGACTAAATAGTTATTTGATACCCATGTCTTTAGGCCTTCCATTTTACACTGTTAGAAAACCACATAGTAATCCAATGTTCTTGTTAAGCTATTTGCAGAACATATTAGGAGCCATAAAAATGTGTAAAACCCTTTGATTTGGTAATGCCGTATCTGGAAATCTATTATTAGGAAGTTGTCAGTTCTTATTGCTTTGGTGTTTGTACGTAGTAAATTTAGTATGAAGAAACTCATCTGTTAGCGTGAAATTTGAAATCACTTGAAAAATGCTGCTTTTCTAATGTTAATAGAAAATAGTACATAGTATTAAATACAGAAAAGATACAACTATGTGAAAAAAGGAGGAACAAAAAGACTGTAAGGGAAGGAACCAAATATTCATTTTCTTTATTTCTCATGACAGTTAAAGAGAATTTAAAAAAAATTTTTTTTAATGTTTATTCTTGAGGGAGAGAGAGACAGAGCATGAGCAGGGGAGGGGCAGAGAGAGAGGGAGTCACAGAATCAGAAGCAGGCTCCAGGCTCTGAGCTGTCAGCACAGAGCCCGACATGGGCTCAAACTCAGGAGCCACAAGATCATGACCTGAGCCGAAGTCAGATGCTTAGCCGACTGAGCCACCCAGGCTCCCCAGTTAAAGAGAATTTTTAAATACATGTTTATTTTTCTATATATTTCCAGTATTATTTCTTATTAAAAGAAACATGTTAATATAAATAAAATAATCATTTTTTATGACTTCACAGTTAACTTGATTGTATAGACGAAAGAAAGTCTATGGATTTTCACATTACCTTCTATCATACTTAGTTTCACAGCATGCTATGAAGTCTGCCAAATGCATGTAAATTTGCTGTTTCATATCTTCCGTTTATCATTTCTTAGTTTGTCTTCGACTGGAGAATTTTGTTGTCATCTGCATACCTTGTTTAATATGGTATTTTAAACATAATTGTCAGGTTGGAGCCGTTGCCATTTCAAATAATTAGGAACACTCCGGCCACTGTGGGGTGGAACTGTTTGTTAGAAGACATAAATAGAAGCCTGTTTATAAATCTTGGGTATTTTGCTTTTTTAAAAATTATTCCATTCCTAGGCATATCCATGTAAAACTACCTAAATGATTTTGGTGAGCCTTTACATTGTTATGGTATTTAAATGTTGTATGTATTCATACAATATAAACAGTGTATATATGCACATAAAAATAACATTAGTACTAAAGTAGTAGAGAACTTTGATAGCAGTCTTAATACAGTGTTAAGCTCTTCTCATTCAACAGTTTAATAGTCTTGTTAAGGTCTTTAAGACGTTTTAACCATGGCTAATTAAAAATAGAACGACTGGTCTGTTTTATTGTGCTTTTACTTGTGTCTCGGATGTCTATCCAGATGCTTTTGCTGATGGGGAGTTAAATCATCTGTTACAGTTTTAATGAAAAGAAAATACCGGAAGGATACAGGTCTTGGGGCCGTTGGTTTTAATTTTTATAAAGTATTTTATATTTTGGACTAGAAATTCCAGTATTTTTTTGTTATTTGTCATTTATGAGTATTTTTTCTAGATCTAGGAATGTTCATGAACCTAGATAGTATATCACATTTTAGGATATTTTACTTTCAAAGTTTTATTTTGTATTTGTATACTATATAATAATATTGTAAAGTCTAGAACTAGAAAGGATCATGACATATCATGTGCTACCTTGAGGCAGTTAGAAATGTTTTAACCCTATTTTAATAGTAAGGCACTGGTGAGAGAGTAAGTGACTTGCCTAAGGTCTCATGGCTAGTAAGTGTAGAGAAAGCTAGGATCATGTCCTTTATTTTCCTAATGTAATTATTTTATCTCATTTTTTTCTTGGATCATTACGTTAATGAATTTTTCACAAATACAGCTTATGTCAGTGTTTGCCATAATTAAGTTTTTAAGTATATTTCTATAATTGTAGGTAAAATGCTAGCATTTATTACAGGTTTTCTTTTTACCATTTGATAATATTTTTACAATAAAAATTAAGCAATTATAAAAATAAATAGCCTATTTTTTCAATTGGTGTAAGCTGGCTTTAGTTTATACTGCTAATAAAGGCACATTATGTTCAAGCATTGCAATTATCACTGAAATGCTCGTCCATTAACTGAAACATTAGGCTGAGTATATAATTACTGTCTAGAGCCAATATCTTCATGAAGCTGCATCTACAATGCTATTAAGCTATAAGCAATATTTGTAAACTAATATTTAAATGATTCAGAATTGATACCATCTTTTGTAAAGTTAAAAATAAATATGTATTCAGTTTGATTGGTTTTTCCTGTGCTTAGAAAAATGTAATGGGAATTCTCAAAGATGATTGAAATGTGTTACTTGAGATAGATGAATTTTAATACAGTTGCTTTAACCTTATACATGTAATCTTACTGAAGTCTTCTTTTTATCGTTGTTTTTTTTTTATTTTGGAAAGATACACAACATATATTTACTGTCTTAGCCATTTTTAAACATACAATGTTGTTAAGTACATTCATATTGTTGTGCAACCATCACGACCATCTATCTACAGAACTTTTTTCAGCTTGCAAAACTGCAACTCTAAACCCATTAAATAGTAACAACTTTTCATTCTCCTCTACCCTTAGCCCTAGCAGCTACCCTTCTACTTTCTGTCTCCATGATTCTAACTGTTTCATGTAAGTGGAATCATACAGTATTTGTGTTTTTGTGGGTATCTTATTTGACTTAGCTCATGTCCTCCAGGTTGATCCGTGTTGTAGCCTGTGTCAGAATTCACTTCCTTTTTAAGACTGAATAATATTCCATTGTATGTATATATACACCACATTGTGTTTATCCACTCATCTGTTGATGGACACTCGATTGCTTCCACATTTCAACTATTATGAATAAAGCTGCTTGGAAGTACTTGTATCAAATAACCTGGCTGAGTTATAACTTCTGGACAAAGTAGTTTTTAAAAACCCACTAGTTTAAGATTCTGGGAAGTGACCAAAAGTAGGTAGAAACCAGAGAGTCCATGCTCCTTGAGTAAAAAGAACAAAACTTGCTGAGATGCACATTTATCTAACTTTTCCCTTGAAGAAACTCAGAAGTTCATGCAGTGCACAGGATGCCAGGTCAAGCAAAAATCAGCCATCTTTTTTGATGAGTTAGAGGTTGAAAATCAGGGCTTTCAGAGCAGCTGAAAATGAGAGGGATACTGTAAAGGAAGAAGGCATATGGTAGAGAACCCCAGAAACTGTATACAAACTTATCCCAAGTCCTTACAGGGCAAGATTTCAGGAACTGGGGTGGAACTTCAACTGTAAACTCTGTCTTCAGCAACTGCGGACATCATTCTGAGCTCTTTTAAGGTTTCTGACTGAGGAAATACAAATCTTAATAAAATTTTTTTACAGAGGAGCACTTTGGATCAACAATGAACTGTGGAGCGATAGATAAAATGACAGAAACAGCAAACTTTAAGTTCACAAGATTATTCTGTAATTATCAATTCTTCATTACAGTGTTGTTGCCCGCCTTCATTTAGCTGGTCTTTTATGTAAGAAATAAGTTAATTTTAAATACCCTTCCAAGTAAGAGCCTACAGTTATTTTTAAATTCACAATCTCTTTAGTTGATATCTGTTCCCTAGATTTCAAATACTGTAGTTATTGTTTTATATTTTCCTAGGATATTTTTGAGAAAGCTATTTTTGATGAGGATTCCAACTCTTTACCAAGGGGGGAGAAGCATTTGGGCAAGGCTCTTTTGAGAAGTCAAGGTGGAAATTGTGAAATAAGTAAAAGCAGAAATTGTTAAATAGTCAATTGAAAATTTTTCAGTGTTCAAACCCAAAGAGAAAGGGTTAAGATTATATTGTCTTGTTTAAATTGTTATTTGCAGTTCTACTTTCATTTGCCTCGTGATTTTCATGGTAGTTTAGTATACTGAAATAATCACTTTCTAACTTTGACTTTCTCCACAAACTAAGTAATTTCACTTAGATTCTAAATTTAAAGAATACTTTTAAAAACATCAGTGTATATGCTTACTACAGATATAATCAAATCACAGAATAGTTATATTTTAATTAACTCCCATCATGTTAAGATATCTTGGATAGCTTCATCTTTCATCTGTCAGCTTTTCAGTTAACCCAAACAAGCAAGCAGTCCAGTTTTGAAAGATGTGTGGAAGCTTTGACTATTTTGATTCTAGAGTTGCAGTTCAGAAGATGTATTCCCTTAGGTTTATGTGCATATTCATTTTGGAACTGCCTTAAAATGATGTAGTAATACTCCTGAACAATCATTTAGTGAATACTGCTTGCAGTTCCTTATGAACTTGTTTGAAGCAGCTTCCAGAACTCAAAGATGATTCCAACATCCAGCTTATTTTCAGCATCCACCATATGCAGGCAAACTCGGGTATGACCTTCTACTAGCAGGTCAGACCCCAGCCGCAGTGGAACACCAAACTGAAGCAGAACCCTGAACTGTTGGGTTTTGAACCACAATCCAACCAACTTCCCTACCGAGAAAACACACTGCTCCCCTGTTGGTTACTTCCACATTTTTTATTCTCTCATAGCCACATTTTGTCGAAGTGGTATCTAAACTGCTTGTTGCCATGCCCTGATCACCTGTTCATTTCTCAGTCTATTCAAATTTGTTCTTTTCAGCCTTTTCTAGTTCATTCCCTTTCACATTAAAAAAAAAATCAACCTTATTGAGATATACTTTATATACACAGTATACAATTTGGTGAGTCATGGCAGGTGCATATATATTGAGAATGCACTTAGAGTGATTGCCACATTCAGGATATAAAATATTTCCATTGCTGCAAAAGTTTCCCTGTACCCCTATACATACATACACACACACACACACACACACACATATGCATATATACACACATATATATGCATATATATACATATGTATGTATATACATATATATGCATATATACTATATATATATACACACACACACATACGTAAGTATATATACATAATTAGAATATATATAGTATATATATAGTATATGTATAGTATAGTGTATATATGTAGTATATATACTATATTATACTATAGTATATAGTATATAATATGCTATAATATAGTATAACATATATATGATAAAGATATATGGTGTATATATATATATAAATGGAATCACATAGTATATACTCTTTGATATCTGGCTTCAGTATCTCAGCAGACTGTTTTTGAAATTGATCCATGTAACCGTGTATCTGTTCCTTTCACTGCTGAGTAGTATTCCATTGTCTGCATGTCCCACAGTGTATTTATATTCACTTATTGAGGGACTTTTTTTGGTACTTTTTCCTCTTTGTTATCATGAAAAAAGCTTCTGTGAACATTATCTGCAAGTCTTTGTGAGGGCATATATTTTCATTTCGAGTTTTCACTGTTCTTGAAAGTGAAATTGGCAAGTGATAGGATAGGAGATGTTAACTGTCGAAATGTTTTTCAAAGTGATTGTACCATTTTATATTCTCACCCACAATTTATGTTTTATAGTTTATTCTACAAAGTTGCCAACATTTTCAGTATGGTATTGTTAAGTCTTTTTAATTTTAGCCATTATAGTGAGTATAGTGAAATTTCACTGTAGTGTTAATTTGCAGTTTCCTGATGACTAATGATATGGAGCATCTTTTCATGGATTTACTGGCTTTTCATATTTTTCCCCTTGTAAAATGTCTGTTCGCCTCTTTTGCCTATTTCTTATTGTGATACTTGTTTTTTTTTTATTATAGAGTGTTTTTTATAAATTCTGTATACTAATTCTTTGTCAGACATATGTATTATGAGTATTTTCTCTATGTCTGTGATTTGCTGTTTGTTTTCTTTAATGGTATCTTTTTTTTTTTAATGTTTATTTTTGAGAGAGAGACAAAGTGTGAGCGGGGCAGGGACAGGGAGAAAGGGAGACACAGAATCTGAAGCAAGCTCCAGACTCTAAGCTGTCAGCACAGAGCCTGCCATGGGCTCGAACTCACGAACCACAAGATCATGACCTGAGCTAAAGTCAGAGGCTTAACCAGCTGAGCCACCTAGGCACCCCAATTGGTGTCTTTTGAAGAGCAGACATTTGTAATTTTGATGAAGTCCAGTTTGTCAATTTTCTTTTCTGTTTTGCTTTTGTGTCCTAAGAAATTTTTACCTACTGCAAGGTTACAACTCATTTCTCCTATGGTTTATTCTAGAAGTATTTTTAGCTTTTACATTTTTTTCCTGTGATTTATTTCAAGTTAATTTTTGTCTATAATGTGAGATAGGAGTTGGGGTTTGTTCCCCCCTGCCTTATGAGTGTTAGGTAGTTTCAGAACACCTTGTTGAAAAGATGATCCTTTCTTCCATTGAATTATCTTGTGTTCTTATAAGTAGAAAACTAATTCATTATGTATGTATATATCTAGTTCTGAAGTCTCTAGTCTGTCTCACTGATCTATTATCCTACTTCATTCATCCTAATATACTGTTTGAATTACTGTAGCTTTTAGTAAGTCTTAAGAAGATCAGGTAGTGTAAGTCCTCTATGATACTCATTTAAAAAATTATTTTGGTTATTCCAGGTTTTTGCCTCTTGTACAAATTTTACAATCAGTGTATCACTCACCGTCTATTGGAGTTGCATTAAATGTATAGATCTGTTCAAGGAGAACTGACATTTTAAGAATATGGAGGTTTTCTATATTCTTTCTGGTGTTCTGACTACTCAGTTTTGTTAATTATTGAGAGAGAAGTATTGAAATCTCAGACTATAATTTTGCAGTGTTTATTTCTTCTTTCAGTTCTATCTGTTTTGGCTTCATATATTTTGAAGTTCTGTTGCTAAATCTATGAGCTTTAAGAATTGTCACGTCCTCTTGATGAATTGATCACTTTATCATTGTGAAGTGACCCTCTTTATTCATGGTAATATTCTTTGCTCTGAAATCTACTTTGCTTCATATTAATGTAGCTACTATCACTTTCTTTTGATTCTGTTACCATTCTTTTACTTTTAATGCATTTACGTCTTTGTATATAAATAGAAACATAGGGAGCGTGTGGTTCAAACGTATGTTTTTTAACCATAGAAGATAATTGCTACCATTTAATTGAGCTGTTTAGACAACTTACATTAATGTAATTATTAATATGGTTGGATTTAATCCGTTTTCTATTTGCTTCAACTGATTTTCTCCCCCATTTACCTTTTCTTTCTTTCTTTCTTTCTTTCTTTCTTTCTTTCTTTCTTTCTTTTTTTCTTTCTTTCTTTCCTTCCTTCCTTCCTTCCTTCCTTCCTTCCTTCCTTCTTTCTTTCTTTTCTTCTTTTGGATTTTTAAATTCTATATTATCTCCATTTTTGACTTATTAGCTATAACTTCTGTTAGTTTAGCAGTTATTCTTTAGGATTTATAGTACCCATCGTTAGCTCATCATGGTTCCATTTCAAGTTATACTGCCTCACAACAGTATACTTCATTTCTCTCCTTCTGGTTTTATGCCATTGTTGTCATACATTTTACCTCTACATACATATATTATAAATCCCATAATACCTTGATATTACTTTTAATTTTAACTGTCACTTATCTTTTAAAGAGACTTAAACAATTAAAAAAAAAGCTTTTTATGTTTATTCATGTAGTTACCATTTCCGGTGATTTTCATTCCTTTGTGTAGATCCAGATTTCCATGTGGCATAATTTTCTCCCTGTCTGAAGGTTTCTCATAAAATTTCACATTGTGCAGAAATCCTGATGACCGTTCTTCCAGCTTTTGTATGTCAGGAAAGCATTTGTTTGCCTTCTTTTTGAAAGATATTTCCTCTCTCTATATATATCACTCTAGGTTAGCATTTTTTTTTTTCCCTTTCAATACGTTAAAAAAATTTTGCCAGTGCATCCTCACTTGTAGTGTTTACAATGACAGGTCTACTATAAACCTTTTCTCTGTTTCTGAGTATGTAGTTTGCACCTTACCTCTGCTGCCGTTTAAGATTTTATCTTTATCACTGGTTTCAAAGTTTGATTGTCATGTGCCTTGGTGTCCTTTTCTTCATGTTTCTTGTGTTTGAGATTGTTGGGCTTCTTAAATCTGTGAAGTTTTAGTTTTAAAACGTTGGGAAAAGTGTTTTTTATTTCTTTAGAATTTTTTTTCTATTCCTCCCCCCTTTTGGAAACTCCAGTTTTACATGTATTTGGGGCACTTAGAGTGGTTCAGTGGCTTACTGGCATCTCTCTCTCTCTCTCTCTCTCTCTCTCTCTCTGTATTTGATTTTGGATTATTTTACTTGCCATCTTCAAGTTCACTAACAGTTTCTTTCATGATACCTGATTTGTGGTTAATCACATGCAGTGTATTTTTCAATTCAGATGTTGTAGTTTTCTTTTCTAAAGGTCCAGTTTGGGGGTTTTTGTTTTTGTTTTGGGTTTTTTTTGTATCTTTTCTGTCTCTACTTAACATCTTTCCTCTAACCTTTTGAACATTTCGAGCACATACTTTATTGTAATACTTTCTTGTCCTTGTATACTAATTCCGTCATTTTTAGAATTTTCTTTTTTGCGTGCCTAATAATTTTTTTTTATTGAATGGCAGACAAATTTTTGTATTCCTATAAATAATCTTGGGTTCTGTTCTGGGAAGCAATTAAATTGCTTGGAAACAGTGTGATCCTTTGAGATCTTGCTTTTAAACTTTGTTTGCAGAAACAGAAAAAGCACGTAGTTTAGGATTAATTTTGCCTCAGTGCTAAAGCAGAACCTTTCCCAGTCTTTTACAGACTTGGATTTCTACTCGACACACATGAATTATAAGATTTTCTACAGTGTTTGTTGGGTACAGGAACTACTTTTGGCCCTCTAGGAACCCCTCATGCTAATCTCTCTTGTCCTTTTGGTGGTGGTGGTGGTGGTGTTTTCTCTGACATTGGGTAGTTTCTTCACACATATGGATTGATAAATACTCCACCAACATCTCTGAAGTTCTCTCTTTGTAGAGCACTCTCTTTTCCAGTACTCTTTCCCGCAAACTACAGCCACCTTGGTCCTCTGAACTTCCCATTTCCTGAACTTGGGAGATGTGCTGGGCTTTACCACGTTCGCATCTTCACCATTCCCCGGCTCACCTGTTTGCCAGAGATCCCTTTTGTTGTTGTTGTTGTTGGACTCTAATGTTTTGGAAATTGTTGTTCTATGTATTGTCTGGATCTTTAGTTCTTTCAGGCAGGTGGGTAAATATAGTTAGTCCCTGTTACTTCAATATCGATGGAAGGTTTTATTTTTTCTGTCCTTTTACTGTTAACCTACCTATTTCTTTTTATCTGAAGTGGCTTTCACATAGACACTATCCTGTCTCCCAATCACTGCATTATAACGGAAACATTTGGACTAGATATCAGCAAACCTTTTCTGTGAAAGACCAGATAGTGAATATTTTAGGCCTTGCCATCAGTCTGTATCACAGCTGCTCAACTCTGTAATTCTAGTGCAGAAGTAGCCACAGACAGTATGTAAATCATCTGGCTTGGTACTGTTCCAGTAAAGCTATATTTACAGATATGGAAATTTGAATTTCAGAATTTTTCACGTGTCATGAAATATTATTCTTAAAAATTCTTTTTTTAACCATTTATAAATGTAAACGCCATTCTGAGCTCATAGGCCATAAAGAAATAGTGACAGGCTAGATTTGGCCCATGGTCTATAGTTTGCATACTACTGGTTTAGACTGTTTCTCTTTAATAGAGTTATTGAGATGACTGTTATCTTGCTATTTGTCTTCTCTTTGTCCTGTCTTTTGTTTCTTTTTTTTTTTTCCATTTCATGCCAGTTTTGGATTAATTGAGCAGTTTTTATTATTCTGCTTTATCTGCACTATAGGTTTATTAGCTATACCTGTTTGTTTTATTTTTAACAGTTTATCTATGGCTTATAGTATGCATTTTAACACATCTACCCTGAAATAATATTACAGCATTTCACATACAGTGTAAGAACTTTGTAACAATGTGTTTCCATTTAAACCCTTCCATTCTTTATGCTCTTATTCTTGTAGATGTTACTTCTACATTTATAAAGCTCTCAATACATTATTTTTTTTTCAATTATTTCTTATTTTCTAGACAAATTGAAGACGGAAGGGGAAAGAAAGTTTTTATATATACCCACATATGTGCTATCTGACAGTTCATTTTTTATGTAGTTCTAAATTTCTACATGGTATCTATTTTCCACTTGAAAAACTTTCTTTAACAATTCTTATAGTTCACATTTAACGGAAGCATTCTCTCAGCTTTTTCTCTTTTGGCTAAAAAATCCTTTAGTTAGCCTTTACCTTTGAAAGATGAGAATTCTAGTTTGACATATTCTTTTCTCCAACTATTTGAAAATGTGTTTCACTGTTCTGGCTTTTGTAGTTTCTGACAAGAAGTCTGTGAACATTCTCTGAAACTCTGACATAAGAGAACTGTACCACTTGTTGCTTGAGCTGAGATCACTGATGACTGAAGTATTTATAAAGCCGCTATATACTTTCCTACCCTTATCTTAATGAACTTCTGGCAGCATTCAACATAAACAACTACTTCCTCTTTGAAAGTTTCTTTCTTTCTTTAGCTTCTCTGACATCATGCTCTCTTGATTTTTTTCCTGATCTCTCTGACAATTGCTTCTCAGCTTCTTTATATACTAATTTTTGTAAATCTGACCTAGAGTTTCTTAGGGCAAGGCTTAGATCTTCATGTCTGTCTTCCCTGGTTTCTCCCTAGTCTCACATGCCCCTGTGTCTTCAGTTCCCATCTATTTACTGATGACTCCTTATATGGATCTCTAGCCAAGCCTGCCTTCTGAACTTTTGACTTATGTAACCAATTGTCTACTTGACTTCTACTTGTAAATTCAAGAGGCTCTAAAGAGATTTCATGACATCCCCTGTAAAAGCTGCTTTCTCTTTAGATTTCTCTATTCATTTAAAGACATCCGATGCTCATTTCAGTAACCTAAAACATGCTGTTGTAGCCACTAAGACCTTTCATTGTTCCTCCTAAGTATTTAGTTTTGTATAATTTTATCTCTATTAGTACATTCCTAGCCCAGGCCACCTCTCTATGCGCTGTGTGGCAGCTTCCTTCCTGTTCTGCCCTTATCCATTCTTGCATCTCTCCAAGTGGTTCATCAGATGCCATAGCCAAAGATTAAAATGAAAATCAGTAGATTCGCACTGCTGTTAGGATAAAGACCAAAATCTTGTATACAACTTTTAGAATCTACTGTAGAAACTGTTTATTCTCTTCCTTTTTAGCCTTATCCTGTACCGTTTTCCATTGTTTTCTCTTTTCTGTAGGTGCTCTGGCATGTTTTCAGTTCCTAAAATCTCCAAATACTTTCACCAGGGCCTTTGCATGTATTGTTTCTTCTACCTGCAGTGATCGTTCTCTTTCCTTTGCCTAGCTAATTCCTATCCAGGAAGCCTTCTCTCACCCTGCCTTCCCATCTTAGGGCCTCTAGTTACATGGAGTCATATTTTTATGGTCTTTACTTTTCAAAGCACTTGTCACACTGTGATTAATTCCAACTAGAATTATTGTGATTATTTGTCTGCCTTCCTCACAAAACTATAAACTCCATAAGGGAAGGAGCTCTGTCTGTTTTGTTCACCATTGCATCTCCAGCACCAAGCATATTTTCTGGCAGTAAATATTTGTGAAATGAAATAATTAATGAGTATATTATATGTTTTAATTATCACAAAGACCCTGTAATTTATCATTTCTCTTTGGGAGGCTTTTGATTTCCTTGGGAGAAAAATTTAGTAAAGAATAATGACAACAGCTGCCATTTACTAGGCAACTTCCATATGCTTGCTGTTCACTATAACTACATGCACAATCTTAGTTTGACCCTCACGACAACCCTACAGTATAGTTAGCCTTACCTCCATGGTTCTGTGGGAAAACTGGGGCTCAGAGAGGTTCTTCCACTTGCTCAATGTTGCACAGTTAGTAAGTGGGAGAACCAAGATTCAAACCCAACTGGTCTTCCTCCAGAGGCTCTGTGCTCTTATTCTTTCTTTGTGCTGCAGCCTCCTAACCGTATTATTACTGGGGGAAATTACTGCCATTTCTGTCTTTACCACAGGCATCCAACTACTTTTCCTCTTTTACTCTCCATTTACCCAAAGGACTGAAAGTTAGTATCTATATGTACTAGCTCATATATTCACTAATAGTTAATATTTACATAATGATTGTAGAAATATTTCTTAGTTTAACAAACATCTGTGAAGTCACAGAGAAACACTGAAATTTACTAATTTAGCTTAGATCTTTGAAGACATGATCTAGAATAGCTAAGCAAAAATCACACCCAGGTGACAAATGATCTTAGTCCATTTGACATTCAATTTTTTTCTTGTCATTAACAGTTTTGAGAAACTGTTATTGAGTTTTATGTTTATGCAGTTCTCAGAACTATACTGAGAAACTGATCACAAATTTAAATTAAGTAATGGAAAGTTTCACATTTTCTCTACCTTAGAACATGTAGTAAAACTTGAATGGATCTTTAAGAGTCCCTTTCTTAAATGAATTTATCATATAAGGCAAGGTGCTGCTTTGGGAAACCACAGGTTAGCTCTTTCTGTTATTCCTGCACGGTTTAGGAGTCTTAAAGATTCAGCTACGTCTGTAATAAATTAGTGTCATCAAGAATTCATTTTTGTCTTTTCATTCGGCATTGGCAAAGTCATTTTAACCATGGAACATCTTATCTACTTACAATGCTCATGAAGTATAAATAGAATTCCCCATGATATTTTGGTGAAGCCAAACACTTTGACTCTTGTCCTATTTTTCAGCTTTGTAGAGACTATTTTAGCTCTTTTCTGAAATTTTTTTGTACTTTACAACTTGCCCTCAAAAAAACTCATATGTGCAAAATGAGTCCATTAAGCGTAATATTACAATTAATAATAATACTGTTGTCAGGCCTTGCTTTCTAATAATTTCCTTTCACACTTAAGCTTAAGTACTGAATTCTGTAGCCTTAGATAATGATTTTCATTACATAGATCAACTTTATTATTTGCCTCTTGTCTATGTAGAACATAGACCTCAGGTCTCACTAGTTCCTAATTTTGTAGAATGGGAGGTGAGAACTAGAATTGAGGAATGGATTTTGATTTCATATAATTTTGTCAGCTATTAATTAGTTGGTCTATTAGATTTTTATAATAACTATTGAACTTTTGCAACCAGTCTTATTCCTAGTACTTTATTAAGGCATCATTGATTAGCTTCTGTATCATCTCATCATATCATCTCATATGAAATGGAGTTTTTCGCCTATTGATTTTTTAAAAATAAAAATTAAGTGACACCCATACATACAGAACACTGAAACTCCAGACTTGCACATGAAGGAGAATAGTTAATATTGGAATTGATGAGGCACTGGGAAAAAAAAACAAAAAAACAACTAAATAAATTTTTTAATTAAAAAAAAACAAAAATTAATTGTATTTAGGAGGGCAAAATAGGCATTGTGAAATCCTAGAGCTTACTAATTATCTAAAATAAAATTGTGCATATCTATAAGAAAGACTGACAAGATGGTTTTAAATATAGATTCTAAAGCTGAAAGAAGGATATCATCAGTTTTGTAGGAAGCAAACCACAATTTTTTAAGAATTCTTGTGTGAAAACTTCAAGATGTTTTATATCTATGGAAAACCTGATTGGAACATGTTAGAGACATATCAAATAGTGGCCTTTGGAATGCCAGATAATTTGAACCCCGGAAAGATATATCCTTTTAAATTCACCATTATCATAGCTATAATATCTGAAAATAAGTTAGTCAGTTGGATTGACACTGGATTGTTGACATCTTCCATATCCAAACGTAAGCATTTTTAGAAATATTCTAGGGCTAATTACTTTGCCCATGAAAGCAAACTTTTGATTATTGATTTTCCCAAAATTAAATTTTAAGGAGCCACGAAAATAATCAGTTATAATTAGCATCTTTATTCCTGTAATCTCCATTCCAGAGTGATTTAGACTTTTGATACCTTTGTCTCTCTCAACTTTTCCAGAGACTTTCTTTGCCTTGTGTACAGAAAAGAGGTAGCTAATGGAGAATATGCATACCTGACTTTTTTCCTCTCCTAAGAAAGGAGAATTCATCCACTGCCACTGTACCTTTTTTTCTTTTCTTTTTTGTCTTGCACAGAAGACTGACATCTTCCTGTGAAGGGCTTGTGGCAAACCTATCCAACTCGGGTCTCTTCCTCCTTGAGAACGATCTGATCCATCATCATCTGAACCAGGGATCACACTCTAAGGGTCCAGGTGAGGGCAAGTCAGTCTATACGTTAAGCCAATTTCTTTTCTGGTCAGGTAAGTTACACTCAGGCATGATCTCACTCAGCATCAGCCAGCCTTAGTTTTGTAAAGCTTCCTGGTCCCCAGAGAGAGACACAACTCATCTGCCCATTAATTCTCCAACTCACCTAAAAGATTAATGATAAACCACATCTTTACAAATTCTCTTTCCTGTGTAATACAATCACTTTTGGGATACCTACTCATTTTTAATTCCAGAAATCGTAAAAGGATTATGTGTATGTAGCAAGAAAGAAAGACATAAACTGAAACAAATAGGGTTTCCTAGTTGCAGTTTTAGTGCTGATCCTTGTCTCCAGTTTGACTGAGTTTGTAAGACGTTAGACTTGTAAGACAAAGCCTGGCACCGTTGTAACAGCTGTTAACTGTGTGTGTTGATGTCTTGAAACCAGAGGTAGATTCAGAATACTAGAGGTAATAACATCGACAAACATGGTCATCATGAAGGTCTTTGTTGGTTTGCCATGGATTCTTTCATTTAATATCAGAATGATTAAGGGCAGAGACAAGAATTTCCCTGTTCTGTATGCTTCCATATGCTAGCTATAAGAAGAAATTTATAATTTGCTCCTCAGGAAAGTGATCTTAGCTAATTGAAGTTTGGCTTTGCACCTTGATGCTGTCTTTTAAGTTGTGAGGTGAATTAGCTTTGTGACTGTGAGGCTATTTTTAAGAGAACTTATTTTTCAAAAACTTTTTTCTTGTAGAGGAAAAAAAAATCTGCCTTGCATTCTGATACTGATAGTCTATCCTTAAAAATGCACTTGTACATTATATGTAATTTGCTTTATAGGTGACCATTATATACAGTAATAAATTGGTTGTCAATCTTATGAAATATTAATTTATTTCATCATGATAATAACATTGTATGCTTTTAATTATGAGGAAAACAAAAGTAGTTCTACCCTGATACACCTTGTCTCTTTTGCCGATATGTAGATAGGAATAAATTGGACTTATATTTCCCTCTATTAGCTAATTCTCCAAATGACTTCTAAGTTATGAACTGAAGTTAATACACTAAAATGAGTTTGCTGTAGTAAAGAGTGACTCCTGCTCACTGGGAAGAAGAGATTGTCTTCCTCTGTGAAATTTTGCCAGCCATGAAGCTAGATAGTTGTTTTACCCTTTATTATTGGCTTTTTGAGATGCACTGTTTTGTGTTTAAGAAGTTCTCTTTTTTTATTTAATGTTTGTTTATTTTTGAGAGCATGAGAGAGAGCACGCATGAGTGGGGGAGGGGCAGAGAGAGAGAGAGAGAGGGAGACAAAGAATCCGAAGCAGGCTTCAGGCTCTGAGCTGTCAGCACAGAGCCCAATGCGGGGCTTGAACTCATGAACCGTGAGATCATGACCTGAGCCCAAGTCAGACGCTTAACTGACTGAGCCACCTAGGTGCCTCTGTTTTGTGTTTATTATTCAAAAATGTCAGTACAAGTTATGAGTAAGAAAAAAATTTTGGCTAAAAAAACAACAAGCGTTCATTATTCAGAACTGCCTAATATTTTACCATTGGGACCTAAATAAAATAGTTATTTACTTGATTCTGTATCAGTGCAATTAAGGCAGTATGGACTTAGATCCAATTTGTTGGATACAAATCCCATTTTTATGCTCTTATGTTTGGCATAATATGTGGAAAAGAACAGAAAATATTCATTGGGTATTAAAAATACTTCATGATTTCTCAAACAGGAGAGATATTTACTTAACTCTGCTTCTGATTCTAATAGAAAGTTATTTCCCACTAGATCATAACTATTTTAATATAATTAGATTCCTATATGTATATTATATGAGTATGTGAAGATATTCTAACCCAATCATATAAATACATAAAGTAACAAATATTTAGAAATATGAATTACATTACTTAACCAGGAACATTGTATACATTAAAATGTTAAATATTAGAATCTTCATTGTGATGAATTCAGTGGCCATGTTTCAAAGGCTTAGGAAGCCTTTTTCACACTGTTCTTGGACTAGGCTAATCAGCACCATTATTGAAGAATTGTAATTTGGAAGAAATTAGCAAACTCTGAATGAAATTTGAGTATTGTATTGGCTGGCTTTGGAAATACTTGTATATCTAAAGAGTGTACATTTTAAAATGACCTTTTATTCTTCTGATACTTGTACTTTTGTAACCAGTAGTATTTTTGTATAGAAGTATGTGTGGACCCTAGACACTTACATATTTACATCAGTGAAGTCATTGCAACATCAATTTCAATAAATGAGTGAACTATAACACAGAGACTTAAAACATCAGTTTTTAGTCCTTACAACATCATAATGGGATCAGCTCTTAATATCTGCACAGAGATTTCTAGGCTTTAAATATCTAAATTTAGATTGCCTGTGATAACATTTCCATTCTATAGCAGTTAATGCATTTCAGAGATGCCTGGTATGTGTAGTAAGGGACATGCTAGCTCATTTGTGACTTTGGGACTCTTCCGTGCATTGATAGTGTTGATCTGCCCTTTCTAAGACAGAGGCAATGCTGCTGACCCACCATAAGCTTTGAGTTATGTTCTAAGTAAAATATATTAGATTTGGAATAAAGCACAGTGTAGATCTAGGCGTTATAGAGGTTATGTGCTGAAATTGGAGCTTCCTTTCCATATTCTCCCTTCCCAGTTAGGATTTGGCTGCATTACACTAATAAGCTTCAATCTTAAAATCACGCTTTGTGTCTCTTCATGCCATTTTCTGTGTCCTCTGTAGGGCAAAACCCCAGAGCAATCAGTGAATGTCATTCTTCTAAGAAGCTCTTTTTAATGCATCCAAGATGCCAGAAACAATCCTTGCATACCTCCTGAATAGTGGCAGCAAGCAATTGTATAGGAATACTCTACCTAGCTTTCTTTTTTGTGATCCCTTGCCATTAACTCATAGAAATGTGTACCATACCTTCAAGTAATTGCTTAGATTGCCCGATGTCTACTAATGTCTCAAGTTAATAACCATAGAATGTTTCAAAAAGGTGGCGCCTGCTTCATCAAATGTATCTGTGGTTGCTAAAATCTTATTTGGCTTGAAACAACTAAATTTAGTAGACTCTAAAATTGTATATTGTTAGAATATGATACTTCAAACAAACAATGATTTACTTTCAGTTCTGAAAATATTCAGAAGGATTTGTTATCTCTTGCAGACCTTTCTGCAAACTACTAATGGGATGAACACAATATATCACTTTTATAATAGTGAGCTATTAAAGGCAAGCATAAAGCAGTCTGAAGCCCATAAGTGCTGCCAACAGCTCCTGCTTTAATGAATTCCCTTTTAGATGTCCATTAAATGCTCGTGGCAAATGTACTCATAATGGAAATGGCAAATCTAAATGGGTAGATATGAATAATCCATGGAGTTTAAATTCTGTTTATGATCATCTTCACATTTAGTTTTCAAGACAACGCAGTTTAGTTTTCATTACAGTTTGGAATAAAGAGGACAGGGAGTAATTGATTGCTTCAAGCAGATTAAAATCAATGGTTTTCTTTTCAAAGAACCAGTTCAGTGCAGTAATTCCAACTTTAAACATTGATTTAGGGTACTCAACACAAAATGTTTTGTGCTGTGTGAACTTTTATATAGAAAGACTGGTATTAATTTTATTTCCCTATATATCTATATAGTGAAATATAGAGGTTGTTAGTAGCATGTGCATGACTTAATAGTGATCTATATTAAGTCATTTTGATATTATTGCAGTCATATAATGAATCAATGAGATTCCCGTCATCACTGTAATACTGTTTGTAACCCATTAGCACAGAGAAATTACAGCCCATCATACATCATTACTGTGATTGAGGCTTTATTACCATATTCTCAAATTGCTTGCTTGCTATAAAACTAAATAGACACAAGACAACTATAGGTGGAGTATAGACTATGCATTATTGTGCTACAGTAATGAGGGATTATTGTACCATAATGGGGTGAAACTTATGAGGAAAATAAACTTAGCAGTAATAGAAAACTGGAGACTCTTTGTACATTTGTTTTTATTACTTTAAAGGTCAAATATATTTGTTATGCTCAGGTTATTGTTTATGCATTGCATGAATCACAGCCTCTTGATATTTTGTAAAGATTTTCCCCCCAAATACATCTCTTCAAAGTCTGTAGTTTAATGCATGGGGCTGGCCTTGGAATCTGCATTTTGCCACTAGAGAAAGTAGACATTTTACTGCTGCTAAGCCTTACATTTTTGTGGGTAGGTAATACCCTTTAAACTTTAGGCTATTTTTCAGTACTCTGTATAGTATATTAACAGTGTGAATAGGTCAGTAGTCTTCTGGCTCTTCAGTCGAAATAATAAATGTATGAATGCAACAATATTCTAAGCAATGAAGAGAGGTAAAATATGGAACAGTTGCCTGGGGCCTGATTGTAAAAGACTTTTGATGTCTCAAAGAGGGAAATGGAAGAAATATATTGCCTCTATATTAAAGAAAAAAAAATCCCATGACACTAAAACTTGTTAGTTAAATTGTGCGTATGTTCATTCTATCCCTATTGAGTCTTGTTTATGAGTTATAACATTGAGAGCATTATTTAGAACAGCAAAAAGCCCAGTGCACTGACTTGTGAGCTAAGATCATCGTCTGGATTTGAAGTTCTCCTTAATGCAGAGTGACTTTCTAATCTCAGCCTCATTGTGATTTGGCACCATGACAATTTAAATAGTAAATAACAATATAAAATTAAAAAACAGGGGCACCTGGGTGGCTCAGTCGGTTGAGCGTCCAACTTCTGCTCAGGTCATGATCTCGCAGTCTGTGAGTTTGAGCCCCGCGTCGGGCCCTGTGCTGACAGCTCAGAGTCTGGAGCCTGCTTTGAATTCGGTGTCTCCCTCTCTCTCTGCCCCTCCCTCACTCATGCTCTGTCTGTCTGTCTGTCTGTCTGTCTCTCTCTCTCTCTGTCAAAAATAAATAAACATTAAAAAAATTTAAAAAAACACAGAAGCTGGCATTAAATATATTTATGATTATAAAGCACTTCACATATAAATTCTTAGCTGAAGCAGCTAATAACTAGTAATAACCAACTGCAAAGTTAGAAATGGCAGCATATTCTCCAAAAGCGGTAACTTTATTCTCAGTCTATAATATCCTTACAAGTCACATAGGCATTACTCTTAGGCTTATCATGATATAATTACCACCCCCTTTGTAAATTGTGGGGTTTTTTTAATGTTTATTTATTTTTGAGAGAGAGAGAGAGAGAGAGTGCATGCGTGTGCACACAAACAGGGGAGGGGCAGAGAGAGAGGGAGACATAGAATCAGAAAGAGGCTCCAGGCTCTGAGCTGTTAGCACAGAGCCCGACGCAGGGCTCGAACCTGCAAACCCCTTGAGATGATGACCTGAGCTGAAGTTGAAACCTTAACCAACTGAGTCACCCAGGTGCCTTGTAAATTGTGTTTTTTTTTTAATTTATAACACGTATGATGGTTGCAGTGGTATGAAACCTGAACACTTGTCAAAGTATGTCGACAACATTGAGAGGTGCTGCATAAAAGGAGAGTTCATAGTTGGCCAAGGGGACATAGACCTAAACTAGTCCTCAGCCACCTCCCAACTAGTATCTTCTCAAAAATGTAAGAAACTGTAAAACCTCCTACCTAACCATCTGTATTCCATAATTGCCAGAGTACACAGCCATTTTTAGCCATATGAATATTTCTGTGACTTAATTCATTTCATCACTTCTTGGGAGCACTTTCTATGCTAAAAACAAGCAAAGGGAACAATGCAGAAGCAAAATGCCAGGAATAATAGAGCTACACTTAGAGACTTTATAAAGATATTATTTTGAATGTTTAAAATCGTTTGTGAGTCATATTACACTTAATATAATTTCAAGTAGGATTTGAAGCTGTATTAAACTTGTTACCTGCCTCAAAATCTTTTGGGGAACAGGAGAGAAAAAGAATAAAATAAATTGTTGTTGTTTTTAATAGTCTAGTTGGAGAAATAGTATAAATAAAAATAATAACAAAAAAAGAAGCAATAAGTGCTAAGAAGAAAATAAAATAGGATATTGGGGATAGGGAGTACTGGGTGGGATTGTTTCTTTTTAAGGTTTATTTTATATTTGAGAGAGACAGAGTGAGTGTGGGAGGGGCAGAGAGAAAGGGAGGCACAGATTCTGAAGCAGGCACCAGGCTCTGAGCTGTCAGCACAGAGTCTGACGTGGGCCTCAAACCCATGAACTGTGAGATCATGACCTGAGCTGAGGTCGACGCTCAACTGAGCCACCCAGGTGCCCCTGGGTGGGATTGTTTTATATAAGATATTTATAGGAGACCTTTCTAATGAGGTGACATTTTAGCAAAAGTCTGAATAAAGTCCATAACAAGCCATAATGGTGTCTGTGGTTTAAAAACAAAACAAAACAAAACACCCAGAAACTGAATACAAAGGTTCTGACACAGGAGCTTGTTCGGTGCATTTGCAAAACGGCAAGGGTACTGTAGCCCAGCAAAGTAAATAAGAGGGAGGAAAGGAAATTTAAAATAATGACTTAATAATTTTTAAAATTTATAATGAGTTCAATACCATTAAATATTTTTTTTATTTGGTGAGTTTTTTGCTAGGAGAGAGGTCATTCAAACTCAGATGATCTGATGGCTTTCTTTATTTACTAGAAATGACCTAATTTTTAACTATGTAAGTATACTTTTAATATATTCACTCACTGTGTATATCTTTTTGTGGGACTCTAGATTCTTATTTTTGATAAATTATGGCAGAAAGTCCCAGAGTGTAAGCCATGGACTTTCCTGTATATTTTTAGAACTTTCTAATTGGAAAATGTTTGTACTTTAACTGCTGATGTAGATAGGTTTTCAGTCTATTTCTAGTACTCAGTGAAAACAAACATTTTTTCCTTTGATGGCCCCTACAAAAGCAGGCCATAGGTCCATGACAGCTTGAGAAGTCTGCTATTCTATTGATTTGAGTTACAAATGCAAATAAATGAGACCTAGAGTTTGGGGGAATCTCTCATTCTGTCAAAGAGGTCCTTGAATTGAAAAAAGTTTTCAGAACTAGTTGCCTTCTCCTAAAGCAGAAGGGAGGAACAGAGGAACCAAACATGGGAAAACTGAGGTATAAAAAAGACCTGAAGAGATGTCTGAGGTACCAAGAGAGAGAAGAAGCTAAAAATGTTTAGAAGTTAAGTTTTGACAGAGAAGAGGAAGCTGCTGAAAAGGGAGTTCTTCTTAGTTCCATCGTACATTAGTTATGTGTTGCTATGTAACAAATTACCCTCAAATTTAGGAACAAACATATTTTATTTCACATGGTTCCTGAGGGACAGGAATTTGAGAGCAGCTTAGGTGAGTGGTTGTGGCTTAGGATCTTCATGAAGTTGAGTCAGGATGTTCAGCTGGGGCCACAGTCTGCAAACTTGTCTGGGGTTGCAGGTTGGAGGATCAGCTTGCAGAATGACTTGCCCATTTGACTGTTGGTTGGAGGTCTTATCAATTCCTTGCTGGTTATTGACTGTAGGCCTTACTTCCTTGCCACAGGAGGCTCTCCAGAGGGCTGCTTGATTGTCTTTATGACATGGCAGCTAACTTCCCCAAAGTGAGTGATCTAAGAAGAGAGAGCAGGGAGGAAGCCACTATACTTTTTATGACCTCCTCTTGGAAGTGACACACTGTCATTTCTGCTATATTCTGTTGGTTGGAAGTGAGTCACGAAGTTCAGCCCACACTCAAGGGAGTGGAATTAAACTCCACCTCTTGAAAAGAGAGATATCAAAGAATGTATGGACATATTTTAAAACCCTCACACTTACCCATACCAACATCAGCCCGACTGGTCTATATAGAGGTTGTAACCTAGTGCTCTAGAACCAGTATTCTAGAATTAAGAGGAAATGTAGACAGTCCTCCTTAAATCTTCTTAGTTCTCCTTCCCCCAATCCTGTATGTGAGTTTTCTTAGATTTTTATTTCCCCAGCCTTGTCACTATTGAGCAGTAGAATCTCATGGGGTCTGACTGAAAGGAGCCTTAGGCCTAAGTAGGAGACTTTGCAGTCCAACCTGTAGTCTAGCCTGCTTTATTATGACTCTAATGCAGATTTATGCCCAAAGCTCTTTAAAGGGCTATGTACTTTGCATTTTCTCCCGTGAAATTTGCAATCACAGTGCTGATCAGAGTTTTGAGGTTCAGGAGTCCATCTCACAGGGACCGTACCCATTTAACAAATAAAAACTTTTATGAATCCAGCAGCGTAAAAGCACCATCTAACTGTTGGCTTAATGGATGGATAGAAGGATGGCAAGATATGTCATAATGCAAAATACAGCAAATTTAATTATAAAATCTGGATGATGGATATATGGTTGTTCATTGTGCGGTTCTTTCAACTTTTCTGTATGTTGAAAAGTCTCAAAATGTTGGGGGAATAAAACTTTTATTCTTAACGATACTAATTCTGTCTATTGCTCTTCAAATGAGTACCTACCTATAGTGTCAAAGAATTGATAGCTTTTCCTCTCCAACCTGAACAACATATACAAGTTATTGTTAATAACTGCCATCGTAATGGGCACCTGGGTGGCTCAGTTGGTTAAGCATCTGACTTCAGCTCAGGTCATGACCTCACTGTTCATGGGTTTGAGCCCTGCATCAGCCTCTGTGCTGACAGCTCAGAGCCTGGAACCTGCTTCGGATTCTCTCTGCTCCTCCCCCATTCATGCTCTGTCTTTCTCTCTCTCTCAAAAATAAATAAAATTAAAAAAAAATTTTTTTAATAAAAAAAAATAACTGGCATCTTAGCAAGCCTAGTAACATCTGGCTCTTTCTGTCTATGTAATGTGCTTCCTGTGATAGGGAAGCAGTGATTACAATTCTGGCATCCTCCTGTATATCAAAGGGCCTGAAACATAGCATATCACAAAACATATTTGAACAGAATATCCATTATATAATAGCAGCTACCAGTTACTTAGTGGCTACTATTGTCCCAGGCACTGTGCTAAATCCATATAAAAATCCAGAATTGTAGGTAAGTACAGATAGGGAAATGATGCTTCAGTACTTTTGCTTCTTAGTGTGGTCCTTGTAAAAAGTCTCTTTAGTATCGAAAATCACTATAAGTAATTTTGGATTCTAGTATGTGATTAGTATCCCTTAGCATAGTCTATGCAAAATGTCTGCATATTTGCAGTGGCCTATCATAGCATCTTATAGTTTCTTGTACCTCCCATGGCTCATGTGTAGTTGAACCGATTGTGTAGTTGAAAGAGCCATGCCACTTGGAGTCAGAAAGCTGTTTTAGGTCCTAGCCACAGCTTTAAAAAAAATTTTTTTTAATGTTTATTTATTTTTGAGGGAGAAAGAGCGTAAGCGGGGGAGGGGCAGAGAGAGAGAGGAGACCATCCAAAGCAGGCTCCAGGCTCTGAGCTGTCAGCACAGAGCCCAATGCAGGGCTGGAACTCACAGACCGTACCGCGAGATCATGACCCAAGCTGAAGTCGGCCATTTAACCAACTGAGCCACCCAGGTGCCCTTAGGTCCTAGCCACATCTTTTAAAAGCTTTGTGACCACACAGGAAATGTGAGTGAAGGAATTCTTTGTAACAATTTTTTCCAGTTACTCTTTAACTCTAAAGTAATTTTAGATAAAGCAGAAAATAATTAGCTTTGTCACATCTCTGAGCATTAGTATACTGTTTTTGAAAGTAAGGAGATCTATACCTAGTAATAATACCAAAAGAACATTGAAAGCCTGAAATGAGACTTACACGTATCTCATATAACTTTCAGCCCTATTATAAATACTTAATAATGTTCATGCAGAGTTAACTGCACAATCTATGTTCATTGAGGATGGCAATATGATCTTGTAAGAAGATCCTTAATTTGGGGACCTGGCTAACTAGATTCATATCTTGATTCTCCCACTGGATGGCATCAATTCCTTGACTACATTTTGTCTTGCCTCAGGTTTTCTTACAATGGTATGAAATAATGGTAAATATTCAATATCTGAAGGTATTTGAGCTATTCCCTACAAAGCTACTATAAAAATTCGGGGTTTTAGTATGTAGTATTTATTTAGTAAGCAGTGAGCCATTTCAGTAATTGGTATCACCCATTTGCTTCATTTATATAGTACAGTTCCGTAGGTTTTTTTGGACCATCACTGGGCACAGAGCAACATAACTCCCAAAGCAAATAAAGAAGACTAACTTCCACCACCCTCTTCATAATCTAACTTGTGACAAAATACGAAAATCTGTTCTTATTTGTTGAAGGAAGTCCTGGATATGCCAATTGAAATAATTTTTTTGAAATACATCATTATAGGCAGATGCTATACTTCAGTGTTATTGTTTTCAGTGTTAATGAAATATTTGTGGTGAAGGAGATGATTAATTAATGCTGATGAGTTGTTTGGATCAAGGAGGAGCTCTCCCTTTGCTAATATCTTGAGGATGATCAGGAACATCATAAATGATTTTATTTACTACAGTAGCACTCACATTGGAATCATCTTTGGATTAGAAGATTCAAACTACTGTCCTTTTTGCATTGCTTTTCTTAATTATAACTCTAAATCAAAAACAGGTAAAATTACAGAGAGCTAAATGTTTTCTAAGAACCATTTAATGATTGTCATAACCCACTCTAGAGGGGGACGTCATCTTTTTGTCAGGGAAACCAAAATCACAGAAAGGCCCCTGCTCTGAAATTTGTGCTTTGTATGAAGGGAGTGTATATTTACAGATGTTTGGGAAAACGGTAGCAAAAAGTCCTTTCTGCAGTATTTCAAGAGGATATGGTAATTTGTTTAAAATAAATTAATAATAAGAATGTACTTAATGGGCACAAAAGTAGATGAATATGGGACTTCAGAAGAAGAGATATAGCTGATGTTACATATTGACCATGGATTGCTTTCCTGTACTTAAACAGTTTGTACCGTGCAAATATCGACCCTCTATCAAACAACTGACTACAGTATCTTCATGCAGATGTTCCTGTAATTACTTTGTAAAGAGTAAACCTTTTCAAGGCAAATATGTTAAAATGAAGTATTCTTCTTTACATAAAAACCCTAAAATCACCTTTTTCTTACTTAAAATATTTTACTCTGAAGATTCCAGGAATATACATATGATAGGATAGTGGTTTCAGACCTGCTTGCAATCAACTGTTTTTTAAGTGAAAAACTGTTCAGAAGCAAATGGCTCGGACTGAAATGAAGATGCAGGAGTTTCAGGGCGCCAGATGTTCCCATGGCTCTCTTCTTACTCTCTCTTTCTGGTGCCCTGACGTGTCTCTGTGGCATCCTAAACCTCTGAGGAGTACGTTTTGAGAACTGTACATATGTAGGAATTTGTAATTCATAGGCCAGATGCTATTCTTTGGGCTGTTGGATGACTCTGCCTTGGTGTCTGTTGGATCACATAGGCTACCAGCAGCAGCTAGAGTTGCTCAACAGAAATATGTTTATTGAATGTACAGGCTATTGTTAGCATATTTGTCTAATCAGTACTGATAATTAGCTATGTGTTATGGGCTTAGACACGTTCTTTTTATGTATACAATGAGAGAGAATTGGATTAGGTCAAATCAGGAGCTCCTCCCAAGCACCTACCATTCTGTCATTCAAGGGAGAACCAGAACTTTCCTTTTATGAGGTAGAAAACAAGTCTTAGCCATAGTCCATAACTCTGAAGGATTTAAACTCAGATTGGCCAGATAAAATTGGTCAACGTAAAACAATTAGAGACAACCTATTAACGTATTAACAAGTTGTTTTGGACTTTGACAGCCAAAATCATAAAGAAACAAGTATATATAGAAAGGATCTATTTTAAAACCCTTAGATTAAAAAAGTCCCTGTTTGAGACTTCTTCTAATTTAGGTAAACTAACAAAGTTATATGCATTTTCTACTAAAAACTAGAAAGCAGCCCTTTTGCTCTATTATGATCTTAAATATGGTCTTCCAAGCAGGTGTTGGGAGGTGTTAGTTATTTTTCTTCTCATGCTGTCTGTAAATAAATATTAATAATATGACATTTTTATTTTAATGCCGCCTATGAAATCTGTATTTTTAGAAATTTAACGAGCCACACTATGGTTTTAACAACTCAAATAAATTCACTTGGCTTGAACATTAAGGTTAAAGTGACAAACTTTTCCTAATTTTTTATGAGTACAAATTAATATTTTCTTAGGTCCATTTTTCAAATGAATTTTTAATGTAACTTTATGGTCATATACATAGTATGTTTTAGCATATTAGAGAAATAGTAATTATTTTTATGTTAAAATTATACCTTAGCGATGCTAATTCATTAAGGCTTATTTTCCTTTTGTAATAATAAACCAAACCCTTATAAAAATTTGAAGAGAATTTTATATTTATTTGATATTTGACTATAATACCTGAATTGGTTTTGCTTTGCTCACAAAGGTAAGGAGAAATCCAAATTTGCTCATAATAAAAGTATTAGAGAAACTGTCAATAAATTTACTGTTATAATTGAATCATATGATATCTAAATTGTTGATAATATGATCTGCTCGTTAAACAATAGTGTCTGGAGAAAATGATGGATTAATTGACTGATGGCTAAAGTTTCCCTCAAATATAATGGTTTACCCAGTTTGATTTGATTTGTGTAAAATAACTTTCTCTAATAAACAATTTGCTCAGAGGCAATAGAAGAAATGAATGGTTATCAAACCAAACTTAATTAGTCTATCCTAGATTGATATTACTTGGGGAGTCTTCGTTTTAATTGTGGAGGGCTGGATACAAAGAGTTTGGTTCATTATTTTTTCCTGTATAAACACTATTGTGTAACTACCTATGGAATAATAACATGTGAATTCATTTTAATAAATGCTTGTAAAGTGAATTAGCTAATTATGCCAGGCTAAAAATGATTCCTTTAATTATTTTGGATATTTAACTGGTACTTCAATTTTATTATTGTTAGTCTGTAAATGTGATTTGTATTAGCTCTGCCAAACTAATTATAATGTATAACTTAACAAACAATTTGAACAGTTTTGTAATGCTTATAATGTTCTCTCCTGCAAGGGAAAAACCTTATTTCTAGTTTACATGAAGATAAAAGTTTAACACAAATTTAGATCAAAAGAATGGCAATTTGTGTGTAAATGGAGAATGAAAAACCCTCAAAATCCAATGTAGTGACCACCATCATTATATGTATGAGGAAAATGAACAAATTTTATTCAGGAGAAGATGAAACCAGTGACTCATTAGTTTATCTTTAGATGGTATTTAGTTGGCATTTGAAGATAGGGTGTAGCATAGCAGATTTGATTAGTTCTTATTTTATGAGCTAGAAGCATTTTCTTTACGCCCTTAGTATAGAGAGAAGAACTCTGTCTACATTCTGAAACAGAAAGATTTATATTAATAACTCATTGTCGATTGCAGAAACAACAATGCTTTTTAATCACTTTCACATAGTAGATTAATTCTAATTGTTTTTGAAGCAGAAATGAATAAGAACAAAGACTTTGATACTAAATAGAAATGTAGCATTCTAATAGAGTCTTTCTGGGAAAATAGCAAAATAACCTCCACAAGTATATGCAATCTAAAACATTCTTCTGTTTAAAATTAACACACAGTAAAATTCATTTATTAATTTGTGAGGGTATACAGTCCTATGAATTTTAACCCGAGTATAGATTCGTGTAACCACTACTACAATCAGGATACGGAATAGTTCCTTCACCAAAAAACAAAACAAAACAAACTTCCCTCACCTTCTCCCATCCCTTACCCCTAGCAACCACTGATCTGTTCTCACTGTCTATAGTTTTGCTTTTTTTCCAGAATATTATATAAATGGAGTCATATTGTACTTGACCTTCTGAAATTGTCTTCTTTCACTTAGCATAATGCCTTTGAAATTAATCCATGTTTTTTATAATGTCAGTAATTTGTTTCCTGTCTACCCTTCCCCAAACTGAGTATAACAACACCAGTATTGGTTTGCCCAGTTAATATAAATGATCTTCCCATAGGGAAACTTACTTTCTCCTTCAGCATATCCCCATCGTAACTAGAACTTGATTTTTGCTCTTACTCACATATATAGTTCTGCCTTTTTAATGTCTGCTTTGTAATTTTATGGCTGCTCTGTACTTTGTTTAACCCATCTTCAACATGGATGCTTAGATTTTTTTAAAAAATACTGCATTTAATGCTGCCGTATATATTCTTGTGCATATCTTTGCTGCACATATATTTTTCAGTAACTCCTAGAAATGAAATTGTTGGGTAAAAAAATACAGAAACTTACATGGATTGAAATTTGCCTTCCAAAATGTTGAACCAATTTGTATATATTCTTACTTTGCCACCATTATTCTCTGTATTCTTTGCAAGTCTAATAACTGAAAATATCTTTTATTTTAAGTTGTATTCATTAAATATTAATGCAATTGAATACAGTATTAAGGTGTCAGTTGTCTCCAATTTGATCTATATACTTTATAGATTTAGATACAGGTCCTTTGTTAGATCTATGATTAACAAAGATTTTCTTTCATTATATAGCTTGTCTTTTATTTTTCTTAAGAGTGTCCAATAAAGAGAGGCTCCTGGGTGGCTCAGTCAGTTAAACATGGGACTTTGGCGCAGGCCATGATCTCACAATTCGTGAGTTTGAGCCCCCCGTTGGGCTCTGTGCTGACAGCTCAGAGCCTGGAGCCTGTTTCAGATTCTGTGTCTCCCTCTCTCTCTGCCCTCCCCCACTTGTACTCTGTCTCTCTCTCTCTCAAAAATAAATAAATATTAGAAAAAAATTGTTTTAAAAGAGTGTCCAATAAAGAGCAAAAGTTTTTAATTGTGATGAAATCTAATTTGCCACTTTTTTGTTAGTGGATCATGCTTTGAATGGGTAATATATGAGAACTCTTTGTTGCTTAATTGCAGGACATAAAGATAGTCTTTCAAATTGTATAGTTTTGTATATTTCTTTGGGATTTCTTTTATCCTTTTGCTTTAAATATAAATGTATCTTTACATTTAATGTGGTTTTTTGGTACACAACACATCATTTGGTCACGTGTTTTTATCCATTTTCACAATCTCTGTTTCTTAATAGGTGTATTTAAGCCATTTGCATTTAATCATTACTGATATTTGGACTTACATCTGTCCTTTTCTTGTTTCTGTTTGTGCCCTCTTTTAATTTGTTTCTTCTTTCCTGCCTTCTTTTAGTTACTTAAGTATTTGTAGTACTCCATTTTATTTGCTTATTGAGTTTTTGACCATATCTCTTCAATTTTTTCTCATGGTTGCTGTAGGAATTATAATATACATATTTAACTTAACACAATCTATTTTGCATTCATATTTTATCACTTAAAGTGGAACATAGGTCCTTTTATCCTTCACTCCTTATGTTGTAGTTGCATTATGTATTACACCAATTTACATTGAAAACCCCTCAGATAATGTTAAAACTTTTGCTCTGAGTCATACATATTTTGTAGAAATTAAGAGAGAAATGATAACTCTATCCAGATATGTATTCTTTCTGTTTTTCTTTTCTCATTCCTAATGTTCCAAGGTTTTCTCTCATATCATTTCCCTTCTGTCTGAAGACTTCCCTTAACATTTCTGACAGAGCGGATCTATTGACAACGAATTCTTAGTTTTCTATCATGTGGGAATGTCATTATTTTACCTTTATTCATGAAGGAATTCTTTTGTATGGATATAGAATTCTGGGTTGAAAGTTCTGACAGTTTTTTCAGCACTTTAAAAACGTCCTACTTTCATCTGACAGCTTTCTCTGGCTGCTTTCAAGATTTTTTTTTTTTTGCCTTTAGTTTTCATCAGTTTGGTTATAATTGTAGGGCATGAATTACTTTATGTGTATTCTTCAGGAATCCGTAGTTCCATGTTTTTTGCCAAATTCCAGAAATTATCAGTAATTATTCCCTTTCTTCCTTCTTTTTTAATTCCCTTCCTTCCTTCCTTCCTTGAGATAAAAATCGCATGACACACAAATCAATATTTTTAAGTGTACCATTCAGTGGCATTTAGTGCCATCGCAATGTTGTTCAAACACCACCTCTGTAGTTGCAGATATTTTTGATCACCTCAGAAGAATGTACTCATTAATTAATCATCTCCATTCTCTCCTCTCCCATCCCCTGGGGATTAACACTCATTTGCTTTCTGTCTCTGGACTTGTATAAAAAGAATCATGCAGGGGCGCCTGGGTGGCTCAGTCAGTTAAGTGTCCAACTTCAGCTCAGGTCATGATCTCGTGGTCTGTGAGTTCGAGCCCCACGTCGGGCTCTGTGCTGACAGCTTGGAGCCTGGAGCCTGTTTCGGATTCTGTGTCTCCCTCTCTCTGTGACCCTCTCCCTTTCATGCTCTGTCTGTCTCTGTCTCAAAAATAAATAAATGTTAAAAAAAAAAAAAAAGAATCATGCAGGATGTGACCTTTTGTGGTTGGCCTCTTTCACTTAGCATAATGTTTTCAAAGTTCATCCAAGTTATAGGATGTATCAGTACTTAATTCTTTTTTATGGCTGAATAATATTTCATTTTATGGATATACCATATTTTGTTTATCTCTTCATCAGTTGATGGGCATTTGGGTGGTTTCCCACTTTTGCCTATTATGAATAACATTGCTATAAACATTCTTCTACAAGTTTTTGTGTGCACATACATATTTATTTCTCTTTGGTACGTATATAGGAGTCGAGTTGCCAAGTCATATGGTAATTCTATGTTTAACTTTTTTCCACAATGGCTACACCATTGTACATTGTCACCAACAGTGTACATGGCTTTCTATTTCTCCACATTCTCATCAACACTTTTTATTCTCTGGTTGTTTGTGTGTATGTTTGTGTGTGTGTGTGTGTGTGTAGTTACATATAAATATGTAACTATATAGTGTGTGTGTGTGAAGTGATATCTCATTGTGGTTCTAATTTGCATTTCCTTAATGGCAAATGATGCTGAATGTATTTTCATGTGCTTTGGAGAAGTATCTATTCAAATCTTATGCCCATTTTTAAAAATTGGATTGTTTGTCCTTTTCTTATTGAGTTGTAAGAATTCTTTATATATAGTCTTGATACTAAACCCTTATCAGATATATGATTTGCAGATATCTTCTCCTTTTGGGGGGTTGTCTTTTCACTTTCTTGATGATGTCCTTGAAGCACAAACTTAATTTTGTTGTTTACAATTTTTCTTTTTTTTTTTTTTTTTTATGAAATTTATTGACAAATTGGTTTCCATACAACACCCAGTGCTCATCCCAAAAGGTGCCCTCCTCAATACCCATCACCCACCCTCCCCTCCCTCCCACCCCCCATCAACCCTCAGTTTGTTCTCAGTTTTTAAGAGTCTCTTATGCTTTGGCTCTCTCCCACTCTAACCTCTTTTTTTTTTTTCCCTTCCCCTCCCCCATGGGTTCCTGTTAAGTTTCTCAGGATCCACATAAGAGTGAAACCATATGGTATCTGTCTTTCTCTGTATGGCTTATTTCACTTAGCATTACACTCTCCAGTTCCATCCACGTTGCTACAAAGGGCCATATTTCATTTTTTCTCATTGCCACATAGTATTCCATTGTGTATATAAACCACAATTTCTTTATCCATTCATCAGTTGATGGACATTTAGGCTCTTTCCATAATTTGGCTATTGTTGAGAGTGCTGCTATGAACATTGGGGTACAAGTGCCCCTATGCATCAGTACTCCTGTATCCCTTGGATAAATTCCTAGCAGTGCTATTGCTGGGTCATAGGGTAGGTCTATTTTTAATTTTCTGAGGAACCTCCACACTGCTTTCCAGAGCGGCTGCACCAATTTGCATTCCCACCAACAGTGCAAGAGGGTTCCCGTTTCTCCACATCCTCTCCAGCATCTATAGTCTCCTGATTTGTTCATTTTGGCCACTCTGACTGGCGTGAGGTGATACCTGAGTGTGGTTTTGATTTGTATTTCCCTGATAAGGAGCGACGCTGAACATCTTTTCATGTGCCTGTTGGCCATCTGGATGTCTTCTTTAGAGAAGTGTCTATTCATGTTTTCTGCCCATTTCTTCACTGGGTTATTTGTTTTTCGGGTGTGGAGTTTGGTGAGCTCTTTATAGATTTTAGATACTAGCCCTTTGTCCGATATGTCATTTGCAAATATCTTTTCCCATTCCGTTGGTTGCCTTTTAGTTTTGTTGGTTGTTTCCTTTGCTGTGCAGAAGCTTTTTATCTTCATAAGGTCCCAGTAATTCACTTTTGCTTTTAATTCCCTTGCCTTTGGGGATGTGTCGAGTAAGAGATTGCTACAGCTGAGGTCAGAGAGGTCTTTTCCTGCTTTCTCCTCTAAGGTTTTGATGGTTTCCTGTCTCACATTTAGGTCCTTTATCCATTTTGAGTTTATTTTTGTAAATGGTGTGAGAAAGTGGTCTAGTTTCAACCTTCTGCATGTTGCTGTCCATTTCTCCCAGCACCATTTGTTAAAGAGGCTGTCTTTTTTCCATTGGATGTTCTTTCCTGCTTTGTCAAAGATGAGTTGGCCATACGTTTGTGGGTCTAGTTCTGGGGTTTCTATTCTATTCCATTGGTCTGTGTGTCTGTTTTTGTGCCAATACCATGCTGTCTTGATGATTACAGCTTTGTAGTAGAGGCTAAAGTCTGGGATTGTGATGCCTCCTGCTTTGGTCTTCTTCTTCAAAATTCCTTTGGCTATTCGGGGCCTTTTGTGGTTCCATATGAATTTTAGGATTGCTTGTTCTAATTTCGAGAAGAATGCTGGTGCAATTTTGATTGGGATTGCATTGAATGTGTAGATAGCTTTGGGTAGTATTGACATTTTGACAATATTTATTTTTCCAATCCATGAGCAGGGAATGTCTTTCCATTTCTTTAAGTCTTCTTCAATTACCTTCATAAGCTTTCTATAGTTTTCAGCATACAGATCCTTTACATCTTTGGTTAGATTTATTCCTAGGTATTTTATGCTTCTTGGTGCAATTGTGAATGGGATCATTTTCTTTATTTGTCTTTCTGTTGCTTCATTGTTAGTGTATAAGAATGCAACTGATTTCTGGACATTGATTTTGTATCCTGCAACTTTGCTGAATTCATGTATCAGTTCTAGCAGACTTTTGGTGGAGTCTATCGGATTTTCCATGTATAATATCATGTCATCTGCAAAAAGCGAAAGCTTGACTTCATCTTTGCCAATTTTGATGCCTTTGATTTCCTTTTGTTGTCTGATTGCTGATGCTAGAACTTCCAGCACTATGTTAAACAACAGCGGTGAGAGTGGGCATCCCTGTCGTGTTCCTGATCTCAGGGAAAAAGCTCTCAGTTTTTCCCCGTTGAGGATGATGTTAGCTGTGGGCTTTTCATAAATGGCTTTTATGATCTTTAAGTATGTTCCTTCTATCCCGACTTTCTCAAGGGTTTTTATTAAGAAAGGGTGCTGGATTTTGTCAAAGGCCTTTTCTGCATCGATTGACAGGATCATATGGTTCTTCTCTTTTTTTTTGTTAATGTGATGGATCACGTTGATTGATTTGCGAATGTTGAACCAGCCCTGCATCCCAGGAATGAATCCCACTTGATCATGGTGAATAATTCTTTTTATATGCTGTTGAATTCGATTTGCTAGTATCTTATTGAGAATTTTTGCATCCATATTCATCAGGGATATTGGCCTGTAGTTCTCTTTTTTTACTGGGTCTCTGTCTGGTTTAGGAATCAAAGTAATACTGGCTTCATAGAATGAGTCTGGAAGTTTTCCTTCCCTTTCTATTTCTTGGAATAGCTTGAGAAGGATAGGTATTATCTCTGCTTTAAATGTCTGGTAGAACTCCCCTGGGAAGCCATCTGGTCCTGGACTCTTATTTGTTGGGAGATTTTTGATAACCGATTCAATTTCTTCGCTGGTTATGGGTCTGTTCAAGCTTTCTATTTCCTCCTGATTGAGTTTTGGAAGAGTGTGGGTGTTCAGGAATGTGTCCATTTCTTCCAGGTTGTCCAATTTGTTGGCATATAATTTTTCATAGTATTCCCTGATAATTGTTTGTATCTCTGAGGGATTGGTTGTAATAATTCCATTTTCATTCATGATTTTATCTATTTGGGTCATCTCCCTTTTCTTTTTGAGAAGCCTGGCTAGAGGTTTGTCAATTTTGTTTATTTTTTCAAAAAACCAACTCTTGGTTTCGTTGATCTGCTCTACAGTTTTTTTAGATTCTATATTGTTTATTTCTGCTCTGATCTTTATTATTTCTCTTCTTCTGCTGGGTTTAGGCTGCCTTTGCTGTTCTGCTTCGATTTCCTTTAGGTGTGCTGTTAGATTTTGTATTTGGGATTTTTCTTGTTTCTTGAGATAGGCCTGGATTGCAATGTATTTTCCTCTCAGGACTGCCTTCGCTGCGTCCCAAAGCGTTTGGATTGTTGTATTTTCATTTTCGTTTGTTTCCATATATTTTTTGATTTCTTCTCTAATTGCCTGGTTGACCCACTCATTCGTTAGTAGGGTGTTCTTTAACCTCCATGCTTTTGGAGGTTTTCCAGACTTTTTCCTGTGGTTGATTTCAAGCTTCATAGCATTGTGGTCTGAAAGTATGCATGGTATAATTTCAATTCTTGTAAACTTATGAAGGGCTGTTTTGTGACCCAGTATATGATCTATCTTGGAGAATGTTCCATGTGCACTCGAGAAGAAAGTATATTCTGTTGCTTTGGGATGCAGAGTTCTAAATATATCTGTCAAGTCCATCTGATCCAATGTCTCATTCAGGGCCCTTGTTTCTTTATTGACTGTGTGTCTAGATGATCTATCCATTTCTGTAAGTGGGGTGTTAAAGTCCCCTGCAATTACCACATTCTTATCAATAAGGTTGCTTCTGTTTATGAGTAATTGTTTTATATACTTGGGGGCTCCGGTATTCGGCGCATAGACATTTATAATTGTTAGCTCTTCCTGATGGATAGACCCTGTAACTATTATATAATGTCCTTCTTCATCTCTTGTTACAGCCTTTAATTTAAAGTCTAGTTTGTCTGATATAAGTATGGCTACTCCAGCTTTCTTTTGGCTTCCAGTAGCATGATAAATAGTTCTCCATCCCCTCACTCTGAATCTAAAGGTGTCCTCAGGTCTAAAATGAGTCTCTTGTAGACAGCAAATAGATGGGTCTTGTTTTTTTATCCATTCTGATACCCTATGTCTTTTGGTTGGCGCATTTAATCCGTTTACATTCAGTGTTATTATAGAAAGATACGGGTTTAGAGTCATTGTGATGTCTGTATGTTTTATGCTTGTAGTGATGTCTCTGGTACTTTGTCTCACAGGGTCCCCCTTAGGATCTCTTGTAGGGCTGGTTTAGTGGTGACAAATTCCTTCAGTTTTTGTTTGTTTGGGAAGACCTTTATCTCTCCTTCTATTCTAAATGACAGACTTGCTGGATAAAGGATTCTCGGCTGCATATTTTTGCTGTCTAGCACCCTGAAAATCTCGTGCCAATTCTTTCTGGCCTGCCAAGTTTCAAAAGAGAGATCAGTCACGAGTCTTATAGGTCTCCCTTTATATGTGAGGGCACGTTTACCCCTTGCTGCTTTCAGAATTTTCTCTTTATCCTTGTATTTTGCCAGTTTCACTATGATATGTCGTGCAGAAGATCGATTCAAGTTACGTCTGAAGGGAGTTCTCTGTGCCTCTTGGATTTCAATGCCTTTTTCCTTCCCCAGTTCAGGGAAGTTCTCAGCTATTATTTCTTCAAGTACCCCTTCAGCACCTTTCCCTCTCTCTTCCTCCTCTGGAATACCAATTATGCGTATATTATTTCTTTTTAGTGTATCACTTAGTTCTCTAATTTTCCCCTCATACTCCTGGATTTTTTTATCTCTCTTTTTCTCAGCTTCCTCTTTTTCCATAACTTTATCTTCTAGTTCACCTATTCTCTCCTCTGCCTCTTCCATCCGAGCTGTGGTGGTTTGCATTTTGTTTTGCATTTCCTTTAAAGCGTTTTTTCAGCTCCTCGTGACTGTTCCTTAGTCCCTTGATCTCTGTAGCAAGAGATTCTCTGCTGTCCTGTATACTGTTTTCCAGCCCAGCGATTAATTTTATGACTATTATTCTAAATTCACTTTCTGTTATATTATTTAAATCCTTTTTGATCAGCTCATTAGCTGTTGTTATTTCCTGGAGATTCTTCTGAGGGGAATTCTTCCGCTTGGTCATTTTGGATAGTCCCTGGTGTGGTGAGGACCTGCAGGGCACTTCCCCTGTGCTGTGGTGTATAACTGGAGTTGGTGGGCGGGGCCGCAGTCAGTCCTGATGTCTGCCCCCAGCCCACCGCTGGGGCCACAGTCAGACTGGTGTGTGCCTTCTCTTCCCCTCTCCTAGGGGCGGGATTCACTGTGGGGTGGCGTGGCCCGTCTGGGCTACTTGCACACTGCCAGGCTTGTGATGCTGGGGATCTGGCGTATTAGCTGGGGTGGGAAGGCAAGGTGCACGGCGGGAGGGGGGGCAGGCTTAGCTCGCTTCTCCTTAGGTGATCCACTTCAGGAGGGGCCCTGTGGCAGCCGGAGGGAGTCAGATCCGCTGCCGGAGGTTTGGCTCCGCAGAAGCACAGAGTTGGGTGTTTGCGCGGAGCGAGCAATTTCCCTGGCCGGAACCGGTTCCCTTTGGGATTTTGGCTGGGGGATGGGCGGGGGAGATGGCGCTGGCGAGCGCCTTTGTTCCCCGCCAAACTGAGCTCTGTCGTCCGGGGGCTCCGCAGCTCACCCTCCCTTTGTCCTCCAGCCTTCCCGCTTTCCGAGCAGAGCTGTTAACTTATGACCTCCCAGACGCTAAGTCGCGCTTGCTGTCGGAACACAGTCCGTCAGGCCCCTCCGCTTTTGCAAGCCGGACTCGGGGGCTCTGCTTGGCTGGCGAGCCGCCCCTCCGCCCCGGCTCCCTCCCGCCAGTCCGTGGAGCGCGCACCGCCTCTCCGCCCTTCCTACCCTCTTCCGTGGGCCTCTCGTCGGCACTTGGGTCCGGTGACTCCGTTCTGCTAATCCTCTGGCGGTTTTCTGGGTTATTTAGGCAGGTGTAGGTGGAATCTAAGTGATCAGCAGGACGCGCGGTGAGCCCAGCGTCCTCCTACGCCGCCATCTTCCTGCGCCTCCTACAATTTTTCTATTTGTTCTTTTGTTGCTCATGCTTCTGTGTGAAATCTAGTAACATATTGCCAAATCTGAGGTCATAAATATTTACTCCTATGTTTTCTTCTAATAATTTAATAGTTTTAGCTCTTATATTTAGCCTGCAGATCCATTTGACTTAGTTTTTATATGGTATGAGATAAGGGGTCCACTTTCGTACCTTTTTATTGGTTGGAACTGATCTCAGTACCGTTTGTTGCAGATACTCTTCTTTCTCCCTTGAATGGTTTTAGCACCCTTATCAAAAGTCAGCTCTCTGTAGATTTGGGGTTTATTTCTGACTCTGACTCTATATCTACTCTAATGCCAGTACTATGCTATTTTGATTACTATAGCTTTGTAGTAAATTTTGAAATCAGAAAGTGTGACTCCTCCAGCTTTTTTCAGTATTATTCTTGCTATTCAGAGCCCTTTGCGATCCCATATGACTTTACAGATCATCTTTTCCATTTCTGAAAAAAAATAAAGGTAATTGGATTTCAATGAAGATTTTTTTTAATGTTTATTTTTGAGAGAGAGAGACAGAGCACAAGCAACGGAGGGAGAGCAGAGAGAGAGAGAGAGAGAGGGAGAGAGAGAACAGAATCTGAAACTGACTCCAGGCTCTGCACCGTCAGCACAGAGCCTGATGTGGGACTCAGACCCACAAACCGTGAGATCATAACCTGAGCCAAAGTCAGATGCTTAACTGACCGAGCCATCCAGATGCCCCATGATTTTGATAGAGATTTGAATCTGTAGATAATTTTGGGGAGTATTGCCATCTTAACAGTATAAAATCTCCTAATCCATTAGCATGGAATGTCTTTCCATTTAATTAGGTTTTTAATTTCTTTCATCATTGTCTTTAGTGTACATATATTTCACCTCTTTGATTAAACTGATTCCTAGATGTTTTATTCCGTGGGATGGTGTTGTAAATAGAATTGTTTTCTTTATTTTCTTTGATTATTCATTGCTAATTTATAGAAACTTAACTGATTTTTGTTGTTGATTGTGTATCCTGCAACTTTGCCGAATTCCTTCATTAGCTTTAGTAGATGTTCTGTGGAAGATTTTTTGTATATAGAATTATGTCATCTGTAAATAGATACAGTTTTATTTTTTCCTTTGCAATGTAGATGGCTTTTTATTTCTTTTTCTCACCTAATTGCTTTAGGTAGGACCTCTAGTACCATGTTGAATGGCAGTGGTGAAATGGGCATCCTTGTTTTGTTCCTGATCTTAGGGAGAATGCTTTCAGTCTTTCACCATTGAGCATATCAACTATTTTCTGCTTTGATTCTGTTAGTGTTTGCTTCATATATGTTAGAGCTGTCATTTATGTATATATGTTTGTGATCTTCTTGTTGATTTTACCCTTTAATCAATATATAATGTTTTTATTTCTCTCTGGTAACAACTTTTAAAAAAAGTATTTATTTATTTTTGGGAGAGTGAGAAAGAGAACACAAGCAGGGGAGGAGCAAAGAGAGAGAAGGGGGAGTGAATCCCAAGCGGGTTACATGCTCAGCATAGAGCCTGATGCAAGGCTCGATCTCACGAAACATGAAGTCATGACCTGAGCTGAAATCAAGAGTCCAACGCTTAACCGACTGAGCCACCCAATTGCCCCTGTCTCTTGTAACAACTTTTTATTTAAAAGCTGTTTTGTATGATATTAATATAGCCACTGCAGCTGTATTTTAGTTATTGTTTGTATGGATAATCTTTTTCCATCCTTTCACTGTCAACCTATTTGTGTCTTTGGTATAAAGCAAATTTTCCATAAGCAGTGTGTAATTGAATCATTTTTAATCTATTCTGCTAAATTTTTTTAATTGATGAGCTTCATCTATTTACATTTAAATTTATTACTAACACTGAAAGATTTAGTTCTGCTATTTTGCTGTTTTTTACATATCTTTTATCTTTTTCGTTTCTCAGTTCCTCCCATACTGCCTTCTTGTGTGTTTGATTTTTTTTTCTACTGCCAATCTTTTAGTTATTTTCTTAGTGATTACCCTGAGGATTACAGTTAGCCTTCTGAATTTATAATAGTTTGCAGTGATACCAAGTTAACTTCAATAGCATGCACGAACTCTGTTTCTGACTCCTGCACTCTATGTTATTATTTTTACAGATTATATGAAATCAGTAGACTGTGTGCCCATTCCTGTGGATTTATAATTATTTTTGTAGGCATTGTTTTTTAAGTCGTATAGGAAATGAAGAGTTACAAACTGAAAATACAATAATACTAGCTTTTATATGCCTGTGTAATTACCTTTACCAGACATCTCTATTTCTTCATAGAGCTCTTAGTTGCGGTCTAATATCTTCTCATTTCAGCCTGAAGGAATTCCTTCAGTATTTTTTGTAGGGTAGTTATGACTTCTTTAGCTTTTTATTTTTTTTAAACTGGAGTGTCTTAACTTCTTCATTTTATAAGGACAGTTTTGCTGGATATAGAATTTTTGGTTGGCACCTTTTTTCTTTTGAGCATTTAAAATATGATTTCCACTGCCTCTGGCTTCTATGGTTCCTGATGAGAAATCATATGTTGATCTTATTGAAGCTCCCTTGTATGTGACGAGTCATTTTGTCTTACTGCTTTCAAGTTTCCTTTTGTCTTTTGACAGGTTCGTTATAAAGTGTCTTAGTGTAGTTCTCTGTTAGTTTATCCTGCTTTAAGTTCATTGAACTTTTTGGATATTTGATTTCGTGTCTTTCATCCAATGTTAGAAGTTTTTGGCCATTGTTTCGTCCAATATTTTTTCTGCTTTTTTTTTTTTTCCTTCTCAGACTCCTATAATGTATGTTGATATATGTGACAGTTTCTTATAGGTCCCTTAGGTGCTATTGATTTCTCTTCTTTTTCTTTGTGCTTCTCATACTGAGTCCTTTCAGTACCTTGTTCTCAACTTTACCACATCTTTTTTTTTTCTTCTTAGATCTGCTGTTAAGCCAACCTCTCTAGTGAATTTTTTATTTCAGCATTGTACTTCTCAGCTCCAGAATTTTTATTTGGCTCTTTTTATAATTTACAATTTTTAAGCTAGTAGTTCTGCTTTTTACATAGCATTCTTCTGATTCTTTCAGGTTTTTTTTATTATTATTCATTCTTTCCTTTAGCTCTTTGAGCGTATTTGAGACACCTACTTTAAATCTTTATCTAGTAAGTCCAATGAATGGACTTCTCTCCAGGATTGTGTCTGTCAACTAATGTTTTTCTGTAAGTGGGCCATTTCCTGTTTCTTTTATGCTTTGTAATTTTTTTATTAAGAACTGAACTTTGTGAATATTGTAATGTGCTAACTCTGGAAATCAGATTCTCTTTCCTCCACCAGAGGTTGCTGTTGTTGCTTGTTGAAGGCTGCAGTTCTCCAATTGTTTAGTGACTTTTTCAAATTATTTTTGCAAAGACTATTTCTTGTGTGTGGTCACTGAAGTCTCTGTTCTGTTATCTCCACGGCCAGCCAGTGACCTGACAGATTTGCTTGAATACTTGGATCTAGTAAAATAAAAAGTGGGAAGTAGGTGTTTCATTCCTCTAACTTCATTCAACAGAGACCATCCAAGAATTTGCTTCTAACTAAAGAGGTTGAAATAGTGGCTAGACTTGTGCTGGCCCCTCAGATTGTAAACATACAATCCCAATTTCTAGTAGACAGGGTCCTTATTGCCTACCAGCAAAACAGCAAGTTGCACTAGGAATGTGACCTCTGTCTCCTGACTGCCTGCCATAGGTCTTGGGATGTGATGTGGTAGATGTGGTCGAAAGAGCAAAATGCTAAAAGTTACCAGTTTCTCTTTTGTCAGAAACTTCCCTGAATGCTAAAAGTATTCACCTAGACTCCAGAGTTCTGTAATAGTTGAATCTGATAGTTCTTGACAGCTCAATAGTTGTTTCAGTGGAGGGACCAATTCCTGGAGCTGTCTACTCCTACCATTTTCTGTGACATCACTCAACCATGTTTCTTAAAGTATCTTTTCTGCATCACACTCTTTGTTTTCTCCTCCTAAACTCCAGTGAGCCGCAGGGGCCTATATGACCTTTTGTTATTTTCCCATAGGTCCTTGAGGTCCTGTTTATTGTATTTTTTTCCTGTTCTATTCAAGTTGGATAATTTGTATTTAATCTGTCTTCACATTTCACTGAACCTTTCTGCAAGTCACTTCCATTCTGCTATTGAACCCATCAATGAATTTTTAATTTCTTGGAAATTTCCACTTCTAAATTTTCCATTTGATATTTTGTGTCTTCTGTTGTTTCAATGAGAATTTCTTTCAGTTTATTTTTGTATTTATTAAAAAAATTTGTTTAAGTTTATTTACTTTGAGAGTGCGAAAGAGAGAGAGAGAGAGAAAGAGCGAGACAGAGAGAGAGCATGCACGCATGAGCAGGGGAGGGGCAGAAAGAGAGGTAGAGAAAGAAAGAATCCCAAGCAGACTCTGCATTGTCAGTGCAGAGTTCGACATGGGGTTGAACTCGCAAACTGCGAGATCATGACCTGAGCCAAAACCAAGAGTCAGACACTTAACCTACTGAGCCACCCAGGCATCTCTTTCACTTTATTTTAAGAATATTCTCCCTTACTTTTTAGAGCATGGTTGTAATAGCTAATTTATTTTTTTAACTAAAACTTTTATTCATTAAAGTACACTGATAAAAAATGAATACGCAAACCAGATGGAGATAAAATACTCATAAACATATATTTCACAAAGAACCAGTATGCAGAACATATAAAGATCACTTCCAACGTAACACTGAAAACAGAAATCTGTAAATATCCACCAGTACATGTAAAAGAACTCAACATCAGTAGTCACTAGGGAAATGAAAACTAAAACCAAAATATGTTACCACCATACCTACCAAAATTCAAAAATGAAAAGACTGTTAACACCAAATGTTAAAATGTGGAACAGTTGAAACTTTCATACCATATTGGTGTGAATTTAAAATGGTACAACCATTTTGGAAAAAGATCTAATAGCTTCTCATACAACCAACATATACCTATCTCATGACCCGACAGTTCTACCCTTAGGTATTTACCCAAGCAATATGAAAGCACATATGCACAAAAAGACTTATAAAAGAATACTCTTAACAGCTTCACTCATAATAGCCAAAAACTTGACACAGTCCAGGTATCCATCAATAGAGAATGGATAAACAAACTTTGATATGTTTATACAATGAAATACTCAAAAACTAAAAGCTTTTTATAAACACAACAGTATTAATGGATCCCAAAAGCAATATTCTGAGTGAAAGAAGCCTTACAAAGAATACCCACTGAAGTATTCCATATGGAGTTCTAGAACAGGTAGAATTAATGTACAATGAAAAAAATCATTACAGTGTAGTTGCCACTATGGATGTTGGTGTAGGGACTGAGGAAAGGGGCAAAAGGGAAACTTTGAGGATTGTATCTTGATAGGGGTTTCGTTGTAATAGCTACCTTAAAGTCAGGATAATGCAACATCTGTGTCGTCTTAGGGTTGTTGTCACTGATTTTCTTTTCACTTGAGATTTGAGATGTTCCTGTCTCTTTATATGAGAGGCAATTCCAGATTAGATTCTGGACATTTTGAATATTATGCGATAAAATTCTGGGTCTTGTTTAAAACCTCGGGAGAGTGTTACTTTTTTTTATTTTAACAGACATTTACTTTAATAAGACATTTGACCTTGTTAGATTGAGAACAGACTTCTAACACTTCTTTTGTGGGCTGTGGTTCCAATGCCAGTTTAATTTTCAAAGGCTTTGCAGTGCCATTAAGATCTGTCCTGTGTTGGGGCACCTGGGTGGTTCAGTTGGTTAAGCATCCAACTCTCGGTTTCAGCTCAAGTCATGATATCACGGTTCTTGAGTTAGAGCCCACAGCAGGCTCTCTGCTGACAGTGCAGAGCCTGCTTGGAATTCTCTCTCTCTCCCTCTCTGCCCCTCCCCCACTCTCTCACTCACTCTCTTTCAAAATAAATATACTTAAAAAAAAAAAATCTGTCCTGTGTCTATGCTACCCAATGGTATATTTACCCTTTTGGTCAGTGGTCAAGCCCAGTAGAGTTCTCAAAGCGTTTGGTATGCTATGCAGTATTAGATTTAAACATGTGCAGATTTAAAATGTTTTTTTTCTTTCTTTGTTTCTCTCTCTCTCTTTCTTCCTTTCTCTTCCTTCCCCCCTCTCTGTCTTCCTTCCCCTCTCTTTCTTCCTTCCTCTCTTTCCTTCCTTCCTCCTTTCCTTTCCTTCCCTTCCCTTCCCTTCCCTTCCCTTCCCTTCCCTTCCCTTCCCTTCCCTTCCCCCTTTCCCTTCCCCTTCCCCTTCCCCTTCCCCTTTCCCTTCCCCTTCCTTTTTCTTTTTTATTGAGAGAGAGAGTATGAGCCCGGGAGAGGGGCAGCAGGAGAAAGAGTATCATAAGCAGGCTTGACGCTCAGTGCGGAGCCCAAGATGGGCTTCGATCCCATGACCCTGGGATCGTGACCTGAGCCAAAATCAAGAGTCAGATGTTCAACCGACTGAACCACCCGGGTGCCTCTACACATGTACAAATGATCATTGAGCAGGTGTTCACATATCACTTTATGGGATAGCTTTTTGAACTCCCTCCTTTTTTGCAATATGCTAGGTACTTTAGCCTTCTTTGGGGCTTCTTTTTAATAGTTCTCTGGCCTGAAAGGGCTTTCGTTTTTCTGCTCTGCCACATTCCTGTAGCTGTGTCTGAATCCAGAGCCAAGTTCAGGAGAACAAGGGAGAAAAAAGTAATGGGAATTTGCCCTGCCCTCTTAAGACAGCAGCTCTTCTAGTCAGAGAGGACTTCTAGGTTTCCACCCAGCCTCCATGCGCTGCACCACCATGGGATTTTCTGGGTACAGAGGCAGAGAGAATGAATAAAAGAACTACAGGGGGCATATTAGGGAGGACACTTGTTGTGATGAACACTGGATGTTGTATGTAAGTGAGGAATCACTAAATTCTACTCCTGAAACCAATATTGCACTGTATGTTAACTAAAATTTAAATTAAAAATTACTTTGGCTATTTGGGGTCTTTTGTGGTTCCATACAAATTTTAGGATTGCTTGTTTTAGCTTCGAGAAGAATGCTCGTGCAATTTTGATTGGGATTGCAATGAATGTGTAGATAGCTTTGGGTAGCATTGACATTTTAACAACATTTTTTCTTCCAACCCATGAGCATGGAATGTTTTTCCATTTCTTTATATCTTCTTCAATTTCCTTCATAAGCTTTCTACAGTTTTCAGCATACAGATCTTTTACATCTTTGGTTAGGTTTATTCCTAGGTATTTTAGGGTTCTTGGTGCAGTTGTGAATGGGATCAGTTTCTTTATTTGTCTTTCTGTTGCTTCATTGTTAGTGTATGAGAATGAAACTGATTTCTGTACATTGATTTTGTATCCTGTGACTTTGCTGAATTCATGTATGAGTTCTAGCAGACTTTGGGTGGAGTCTATCGGGTTTTCCATGTATAATATCATGTCATCTGCAAAAAGTGAAAGCTTGACTTCATCTTTGCCAATTTTGATGCCTTTGATTTCCTTTTGTTGTCTGATTGCTGATGCTAGCACTTCCAACACCATGTTAAACAGCAGCAGTGAGAGTGGACATCCCTGTCGTGTTCCTGAGAGCTTTCCCCATTGAGTCAGAGTGGTTAAAATGAACAAATCAGGAGACTATAGATGCTGGCGAGGATGTGGAGAAACGGGAACCCTCTTGCACTGCTGTTGGGAATGCAAACTGGTGCAGCCGCTCTGGAAAAGTGTGGAGGTTCCTCAAAAAATTAAAAATATATCTACCCTATAACCCAGCAATAGCACTGGTAGGAATTTACCCAAGGGATACAGGAGCGCTGATACATAGGGGCACTTGTACCCCAATGTTTATAGCAGCACTCTCAACAATAGTCAAATTATGGAAAGAGCCTAAATGTCCATCAACTGATGAATGGATAAAGAAATTGTGGTTTATATACACAATGGAATGCTATGTGGCAATGAGAAAGAATGAAATATGGCCCTTTGTAGCAACGTGGATGGAACTGGAGAGTGTTATGCTAAGTGAAATAAGTCATACAGAGAAAGACAGATACCATATGTTTTCACTCTTATGTGGATCCTGAGAAACTGAACAGAAGACCATGGGGGAGGGGAAGGGGAAAAAAAGGTTAGAGAGGGAGGGAGCCAAAACATAAGAGACTCTTAAAAACTGAGAACAAACTGAGGGTTGATGGGGGGTGGGAGGGAGGGGAGGGTGGTTGAGGTGTATCGAGGAGGACACCTGTTGGGATGAGCACTGGGTGTTGTATGGAAACCAATTTGACAATAAATTTCATATATCATTTGAATAAACACTTTAAAAGTTCTGTTTGAGTGCTCATTCTGTTAAGGAAATTATGTATACAGGGCACCTGGGTGGCTCAGTCGGTTAAGCATCCAGCTTCGGCTCAGGTCATGGTCTCGCGGTTTGGTTCATGAGTTCAAGCCCTGCATTGGGCTCTGTACTGATAGTTCAGTGCAGCCTGCTTTGGATTCTGTATCTCCCTCTCTGTCCCTCCCCCACTCACTCAGTCTCTCTCGCTCTCAAAAATAAATAGACATTAAAAAAATTTTTTTAAAGAAATTATGCATACATATTGGGACAGAAAATAAGAAAAATATCTTGTGACTATAAAGGACAAGGTGATTTTTTGTGTGAATCATAGAAGTGTTTATCCAATAGGAATATAAGTACAACTTATAAATTGATACTAAAAGTTCATTAAATTACAAATTTAGTTATTAATGGCCATAAGGAAAAACTTAGAAAAAAGTAGAAGCTTTGGAATCAGAAAGGAATTCTCTAGTGTTTGCTTAAAAATGAGACAAATTTTTATACAGTTCAATATTCTAAAAAGGTTTATAAATTTCAAGATTATCTCCAATCTTAAAATTAGTTCAATCAGTTTGTATGTGTAATCATGCTGAAATGATTCATATAGTCACAGAAACTTGAGATGGAATCTTCCTTGAAACTCTCCTAGGATCCAGTACCGAACCAGGGGTCTTCCCTTAGACTGAAGTTCTATTAATGTTTGAATTTAGTATTTCAGTGTTCTAAGTGATGATGTTTCTTCAGCTTCTCCAGATGGCTCTTTGTAATTCGGCATATTTTCCTGGAATCTAAGCTTTCTAAGCTTTAATAAGTCAACTTCTGTTTATTTATAAAACAGACTTATTTAGCCTTGTTATCTTCTCTGGCTTCTGAATTACTATTGAAATGTTTCAGTTTCTTAGCACATCATTAAAGGTACAGTTCAAACTACTTGGTTCCATTGGTCAGTTTGGTTGAACTCATTCTATATTTTGCCAAGTCCCATGTTCCAGATACCAGTGAAATAGGGAATAAAATTTCAGACCAGATTCTGAAAACTCTGGTTAATATATGAGACAAACACTCAAATAGTTATAAATATACCATACAACACATACAGTGCCATTAAGACCAGATGTTGTACAGAAGAGATGATTTATTCTGTCTGGGTCAGGGATGGGGAATGGGCTTGTAAGTTAAATTATGAAAAGCCACAGAAGAAAATGGAAATAAAACCAAGCACAAAGTAATTTTGATAAAAGTATAGTGATAGAGTCGTAAGATCGAAAAAAGAGATAAGAATAGGTAAATTTTCTATGATGCTGCTGAAGCTTATACATCTAAAAGGGTCTACCATGGGGCACCTGGGTGGCTCGTTCAGTCAGGCAGCTGACCTCAGCTCAGGTCATGATCTCACAGTTTGTGGGTTTGAGCCCTATATGGGGCTCTGTGCTGACAGCTCAGAGTCTGGAGCCTGTTTTGGATTCTGTGTTTCTGTCTCTGTCTCTCCACTCCTCCCCATCTTGGGCTCGCTCTCTCCCAAAAATAAATAAACATTTAAAAATAAAAGTAGGAATGCCTGAGTGGCTCAGTCGGTTAAGCGTCCGACTTCAACTCAGGTCATGATCTCGCTGTTCATGAGTTCAAGCCCCACGTCTGGCTCTGTGCTGACAGCTCAGAGCCTGGAACCTGCTTTGGATTGTGTCTTCCTCTCTCTACCCCTCCCCCGCTCCCCCTGTCTCTCTCTGTATCTCAAAAATGAATAAACGTTAAAAAAAAATTTTTTTTAACGTTTATTTATTTTTGAGACAGAGAGAGACAGAGCATGAACGGGGGAGGGACAGAGAGAGAGGGAGACACAGAATCGGAAGCAGGCTCCAGGCTCCGAGCCATCATCCCCAGAGCCCAACGCGGGGCTCGAACTCACGGACCACGAGATCGTGACCTGAGCTGAAGTCGGACGCTCAACCGACTGAGCCACCCAGGCGCCCCTAAAAAATTTTTTTTTAATAAAAGTAAAAAGCGTCTACTAAACTGGATCTGGATCTCCTTATAAAAGATGTGAAAGAGGTGCACCTGGGTGGCTCAGTCGGTTAAGCGTCTGACTTCAGCCCAGGTCATGATCTCACAGTTCGTGAGTGTGAGCCCCGTGTTGGGCTCTGTGCTGACAGCTCGGAGACTGGAGCCTGCCTTGGATTCTGTGTCCCCCTCTCTCTCTGCCCCTCCTCCTTCTCTCTCTCTCTCAAAAATAAACATTAAAAAAAAAAGATGTGAAAGATAATTATGTAAGGAATATAAAATAAAAGAGGGGAGCCTACGTGGCTCAGTTGGTTAAGCATTCCACTCTTGGTTGCGGCTCAGATCATGATCTCAGTTTTCATGAGTTTGAGCCCCACATTGGGGCAGCGCAGAGCTTGCTTAGGATTCTCTCTTCTTCTCTTTTTGCCTCTCTCCCACTTGCACTGTCTCTGTCTCTCTCAAATAAACAAACTTAAAAAAAAAAGAATATAAAAGAAAGGGAAAATCTTGCAACTTAAGATAGGTAAAATTTTTATAAATTTTTTTTTCAACGTTTATTTATTTTTGGGGGGACAGAGAGAGACAGAGCATGAACGGGGGAGGGGCAGAGAGAGAGGGAGACACAGAATCGGAAACAGGCTCCAGGCTCTGAGCCATCAGCCCAGAGCCTGACGTGGGGCTCGAACTCACGGACCGCGAGATAGTGACCTGGCTGAAGTCGGACGCTTAACCGACTGCGCCACCCAGGCGCCCCTAGATAGGTAAAATTTTTAAAAGTTGACTTTGAAAGTGGTATTACTCCTTTGTGTCTTTACCAAAAATTTTAACCCTTCTGTAGGTCAAAGCAAGCAAATTCTATTTATTTGAAAAGGACAAACTATCTTAGATTGTTTTTTGTAGGGGACTTTAAATGAAATCAGATTAGTTCATTCTCCTTATTTTACAGGTGAAGATCCAACAAGATTAATTAACCAGAAAGAAAACAAATCTCCTGATTGCCTTTTTTTCTTTTTTTTAGTATATTCAGCACCCTTTCTCTTGAGTATTTCTCATGAAACTTTTAAGGCAAAATATATTCTCTTGCTTGAAATTACCTCTGCTGCTTGTTTCTATTGGTAGCCTAATAAATACAGTGTTAAATCCTGAAAAAGTCATAGAGATCAGCCATTCTTAAATGTTTTAGGATCAGAGATCACTTTGAAAGTTGGGTAAAATCCATTCCCAATGCTCCTTCCATAGACCCTGACCCAGGTGAGTAAATAATTCCTCACACAGATAGATGGAGAAAGCCAAGGTCCAGAAACAGAGAGAGGGTGATTTTTCAAGATCCAAAAGTGAACAATAGTAGAAGAAATTAGAATGGTTTATTTATGTGTTACCCTGATAGTTAAATTCTTCAAATTATAATAAATTAATAAAATAGTTTTCTGTTACTTCCTTTCTTCCCTTACCTCCAGAGTTAAACATAGCAACGCTAATATCATGGCTTTCTCCTATATGGAGATTCAGTTTCTTTTTCAGAATGTCCCTATCATAATTAGAACTTGATTTTTACTTTTATTGACATATACAGTCCTGTCTTTTTAATGGTTGTATTCCATTTTATGGATGCATCATACAGGTTAATCTGTCTTTAGTATACAGATTTAGTATGCTTAGATTTTTAAAAATATTGCATTCTGTGTTAAACATTCTTATACATATATGTTCTATAAGTATATCCCCAATAATTCCTAGAAATAAAATTACTGAATGAAAGAATAAATGCAAAAAAATGTTTGTATGGATTGCATTTTCTTTCCGTAAAGATTGAACCAGTTTATACCTCACCAGTACCATATACAAAAACGTTAGTGTTTCTCTATGATTTTTCCATGTTTATACTTCTTTGTAATCTTTGCAAGTCTAATAATTGAAGATATCTTACTTTTAATTTATATTTTATTAATTACTAGTACATTTGATCCAAATATTGTTAAGATGTCACTTCACCCCCAGTGTGACATTTAGACTCAATGCAGTCATGTTCAAAATCCCAACAGGGTTTTTTGCAGTTATTGATAAGCTGATTCTAAAATTTATGAGGAAATGCAGATGGACCAGGAGAGTTAAATTTCAAAAAAAAAATGAAATTATGAAAGCAAAAAACAAAGTTGAGAATAATGCTGCCCAATTTCAAGACTAACTATGAAGCAACTGATGTCAAGCCAGTGTGGTACTAGCCAAGGGTAAATGCACAGTTTAATGAGACAGCATAGAGAACCCAGAAACTAACCCACGTAAATATCATCAACTGATTTTTGGCAGAAGTTAAAAAAAAGAAATTTAATAGAGAAAGTTTAGTCTTTTCAGTAAATTCTGCTAGAACAATTGGACATTCATATGCAAAAAGAACTTTGACATGTACCTCACACCTTATACAAAAATAAATTCAGAATGGATCATAGATATAAAATGTAAAATACAGGGGTGCCTGGAAGACTCAGTGGGTTGAGCGTCCTACTCTTGATTTCAGTTCAGGTCATGATCCCAGGGTAGTGGGATTGAACCCTGTGTTGGGCTTTGTGCAGAGTATGGAGCTGCTTGGGATTCTCTCTCTCTCTCTCTCTCTCTCTCTCTCTCTCTGCTCTGTCCCTTTCACCTGCTTGTTCATGCTCTCTCTCTAAAATCAAAAAACTTAAAAAATTAAAATGTAAAACTTCTAGAAGAAACCGTAGGAGAAAATATGTGTGGGGTGCCTGGGTGGTTTGGTCAGTTAAGCGTCTGACTTTGGCTCAGGTCATGATCTCACGGTGTCTGAGCTAGAGCCCCGTATCAGGCTCTGTGCTGACAGCTCAGAGCCTGAAGCCTGCTTTGGATTCTTTGTCTCCCTCTCTCTCTGCCGCACCCCCACTTGCACTCTCTCTCTCTGTCTCTCAAAAATGAATAAATGTTAAAAAAATAAAATAAAATAAAGATGGAATGATGATGCATAAGAAATTAGACCAAACTTGTATGGGAACGTCTGAATCCAGTGTTGCTGGTTTTGTAAATGGCAGGGATGGGGGGTAGGGGAAAATGGGGAAGGGGAGGAAGGATTATGAGCCAAGGATCACAAATGGTTCTTGTAATCTAGAAAAGGCAAAGAAACAAATTTTTCCCTAGAACATCCAGAAAGGAATGTAGCTTTGCTGACTCCTTGATTTTAGCCTAGCATGTCCTGTGTTGTGCTTCGAATTTACAGAACTGTAAGATGGTAAATTTGTGTTTTAAGTCATTAAGCTTGCGACAACTTATTACAGCAACAGTAGAAAACTAATATGTTAAAAAAAAATAGGCAAACAATTAAAAAAGCAAGGGCAACAAATCTGAAAAGGTAATTCACCAAAGAAGATATATAGATGGCAAATAGTGATATGAAAAAAATCAAAATCATTTATTATTTGAGAATGCAAATTAAGGCCATAATGAGGTACCACTACACACTTGTTAGAATTGTTAAACACAAACAAAAAAATTGACAATTAAATATTGGCAAGGGTCTGGAGCAACAGGAACTCTTACTTCAGCTCAGAGCCCGCTTCGGATTCTGTCTCCGTCTCTCTCTGCCCCTCCCCTGCTCGCACACTCTCTCAAAAATAAAATAAAAACATTAAAAAGTAAGTAAATAAATAGGTAAAAATTTTAAATTTATGGCTTGCTCTAGTTTCTTTCTTTCCAATGTAGTAAGTTGCCTTTTCTGCAGTAGGGTAGGAAAACCTCAGAAAAATTATTTTTGACTGTTTAAAATCAAATGACATGTATTTATTTACAAAATGTAAAACCAAAACCCATATCTTTTTTTCTACTTGTAAATCTGGCTGTTTGGTTAAAGAACTTATATTAGGAAAAACTAAAAACTAGATTCATCAAATGAACAGATTATTTATCTTCTCTGAAAATCCACTGTAGTTTTTAACTTCTCCTTGGGAAGCAAAGTAATAAAATATATGCCACTGGATTTTGAGGAATTTGAATTTAATAACAGTATGATCATTAGTTGCAGTTTGTAGAATTTTAGGGAAGACAGTACATAATGCCTCTAAGTTTGGACTTAGATTTTGTGACTGTAATCATACTTAATCACTTTAAGTAAAGCCACTTTTTAAGACGTTTTCTTTGCAAAATGGCAGTTTAGTGTAGTTTTCAGAACCAGCTGTTGGTTTGAGTCCCAGCTCTGCTTCTTATTCATTTTTGTTACTTTAATCTCCATGTGTATAAAATACAACTATCTCATCCTTGTAAGTTATAATAGTATATTTGCATAAGCTACCTTATTGAAAATATAACGTAAATCCTCTTATGGTTCCTTGTCTGGGACTCCAAGGTAAAAAGACTTTCAATCTCAGCAGGTTGTAACATAGTGAAATAATCTCTAAGAATCTCTTCTTCGTGCCTAAATTCTATTTCCATCTAATAAAATACAATGTTTACCACTGAAGACCCATAGTCTAAGAGAGGAGCTTCATAAGAAATGCTCATACATTATTATCAACTAAATATTGATCACATTTCTTTTAAGTTAAAGAAATTAACATCAGAGTATCTAATACAGAGGTTTTTAGTTCAGTATTTTCTTACTTTGGCACCTGCAAAAACTAACGGTCTTACCACTTAAATATCTTCCTGTGGATAAAGTATAAAAACTACCACTCAAGGCCTTGAATTTCTAGCACTGGGATACCAAAGAATTCATGAAGTGCTGCTGGACAACTTGGAGGAGATGGGGAAACTTTAAGAAATTACACTTAATTTGCATCTTCAAGGACCAGTTTGCCAAAAGAACCAGGGAAGGAGAGGATTTTGACCTAGTATTTCTCAGTCTTTTTAAATCCATGACCCTCCTATGGTATAAAAATTTCATGGCTACCTTCCACATTATTTTAAAATTTCAACTTAAGTGAAATATGGCTAAAAGTAAATCAAAACAATGGGACCAAGTCCTGTTTTGTTTTCAGACTGTAAATTCATTTCCCCACTCCCTACCCTTCCGTCCCCCATCTCTCTCTCTCTAAATAAATAAATAAACATTTTTAAAATGTAAAAAAAAAAAAAAAAGATAACACATACCATAGAATTCACCCATTTGAAGTATACAGTTCATTGACTTTTGGCTTTTAATATATTCATAGAATTGTGCATCTATCACCACAATCAATTGTAGAGTAGTTTTCATCACTTAAAAAAAAACACCACTCTCCTTAGCTGTCACGTTAAGCTTCCATGCCCCCAGCCCTACACAACTGATAATCTGCTTTCTGTCTCTGTACTTTTGCCTATTTGGGATATTTCATATAAATGAACTCTACATAATATGTGATTCTTTGTGACTGACTTATTTCATCTAGCATAATTGTTCTCAAGGTTCATCCGTGTTGTAACATGTATCAGTGCGTCCTTTTTATCATTGAATAATATTTCTTTCTATGAATATACCACATTTTATTTATACATTCATCAGTTGATGGTCATTAGGGTTGTTTCCATTCTTTGGCTATTATGAATACTGCTGCTTTGGGGGGTGGGCAGAAGGGTTTGTGGGGAAAAAACGAATAATGCTGCTGTGAACATTCACATGCAAGTTTTTGTGTAGATACATATTTTCACTTCCCTTGGGAATATATCTAGGAGTTAAATTGCTGCATCATATTACAACTCTATGTTTAAAATTTTGAAAAACTGCCAGTCTGTTTTCCAAAGTGGCTGCACCTGAGCAGCAGTGTATGAGGATTCTTACTTGCCCAAAACCTTGCCAAAATGTGTTCTTACCTGTCCTTTTTAGTCTATCCATCCTTTGAGTGTGAAGTGGTATCTTACTGTGGGCTTTGATGGCTGATGATATTGAACATCTTGTCATAGGCTCATTGTACATTTTTATATCTTGTTTAGATAGATATGCATTCAGATCTTTGCACATCTTTAATTGGGTTATTTATTTTTTTATTATTGGGTTGTAACTGTTCTTTATATATTCCAGATACAAGTCTTTAGACAGATACATGATTGCAGGTACTTTTCATTCTTGGATTGTCTTTTTTCTTTCTTGATGGTATCTTTGAAGCATAAAAGGTTTTAATTTTGGTGATGTCCAGTTTTATCTCATTTTTTCTTTTGTTGCTTGAGCTTTTAATATCTAAGAAGTGACTACTTAATGTACGGTCATGAAAATATACTCTCGTGTTTTCTTCTAAGAGTTTTATAGTTTTAGCTCTTACCTTTAGGCCTTTGATTTATTTTTGTATATAGTGTGAAGCAAAGGTTCAGTTTTATTCATTTGCATTTCTTCTGTGCTAGGATACACAGTTGTCCCAGAACCATTTGTTGAAAAGAGTGCTTTCCCCTTGTCACTCTTCTTGAAAATCAATTGACTGCAGATAGAATTTGGAAGTTTTCCTTCCTCGTGTATTTTTTGGAATAGTTTGAGAACAATAGGTATTAATTCTCTTTTAAATGGTTTGTAGAATTCACCTGTGAAGCCATCTGGTCCTGCAGTTTTTTTGTTGGGAGTTTTTGATTACCAGTTCAGTTACATTACTAGTAATCGATCTGTTCAAATTTTCTGTTTCTTCCTGATTTAGTTTTGGAAGATATTTGGTTTCTAGTAGTTTATCCATTTCTTCTAGGTTGTCCAATTTGTTAGCATGTAATTTTTCATAGTGTTCTCTTTTAATTTTTTTCTATGGTGTTGTTTCTTATTTTTATTCTTTCGTTTCTGATTTTATTTATTTAAGTCCTTTTTCTTTGTTTCTTGGTGAGTATGGATAAAGTTTTATCAGTTTTGTTTATCTTTCCAAAGAGCCAGCTCTTGATTTCACTGATCTTTTCTATTGTTTTTTTTCTTCTATTTCATTTATTTCTGTTCTAATCTTGATTATTTCCTTCCTTCTTCTAGCTTTGGACTTTGTTCTAATTTTTCTAGTTCCTTTACATAAAAGATTAAGTTGTTTATTTCAGATTTTTCGTATTTCTTGAGAAATAAGCCTATGTCACTATAAACTTACTTCTTAGAATTGCCTTTACTGTGTCCCAAGGATTTTGGACTGTTGTGTTTTTATTTTCATTTGTCTTCATGTATCTTTTGATTTCCCCACGGGTTGTTTATTAGCACGTTTTTTTGGCCTCCATGTATTTGTGCAGTTTTTTTCAGGTTTTCTTCTTGTAACTGATTTCTAGTTTCATACTATTGTGGTTGCAAAAGATGCTTGAAATGATTTCAGTCTTCTTGAAATTATTTACTCTTGTTCTAAAGCCTAGAAAATGTTCCATGTGCACTTGAAAAGAATGTGTTTTCTGATGTTTTGGGATGGAATGTTCTATATATATCTGTTAGATCCATCTGCTTTAATATGTCATTCAAAGCCACCTTTTCCTTGTTGATTTTCTGTGTGGTCTATCCATTAATTTAAGTGATATGTTAAAGTCCCTTACTATTATTGTATTACTGTCATATTTTCTCCTTTATGTCTGTTAATATTTGCTCTTGGTACTTAGGTACTCCTATGTTGGATGCATAGATAATATACAATTGTTATATCCTCTTGTTGGATTGAACCCTTTATTTTAAAAAATATTTTATTATTTATTTTTGAGAGAGAGAGAGAGGGAGAGAGAGAGCACGAACAGGGGAGGAGCAGAGAGAGAGAGAGCGCGCGCAAGCAGGGGAGGGTTGCGGGTGGGGGGGACAGAGGAAGCAGGCTCCACACTGGCAGCAGTGAGCCCAGTGCAGGGCTCAAGCTCAAGAACCTGCTAGATCATGACCTGAGCCAAAGTCAGACACTCAACCGACTGAGCCACCCAGGTGCCCCAGATTGATCCCTTTATCATTATGTGGTGCTTTTCTTTGTCTCTTACTACAGTCTTTGTTTTAAAGTCTATTTTGTCTGATATAAGTATTTACCTTGGCCTTTTTTTTCTCTTCCATCTGCATGGAAAATCTTTTTTCACCATGTCACTTTCAGTCTGTATGTATCTTTAGATTTGACTGTGAATGTGAGGATTTATTTATATACTCTAAGTGCCGTTCCATGGACCTGTATGTCTGTCCTGATACCAGTATCACATGGTCCTGATTACTGTAACTTTGTTGTACACTTTGAAATTGAGAAGGAATTGTTCTTTTTTGAGATTCTTTTAGCTATTCTGGATCCCTTGGATTTTCAGAATCAGCTTGTCAATTTCTGCAAAGAAGCTGGGATTTTGACAGGGAGCATACTGAATCTATAGATTAACTTGGGGAGTATTGTCACCTTAACAATATTGTCCTCCAGTCTGTGAATATAGGATGTCTTTCTCTTTATTTAGGTCTTCTTTAGTTTCTTTCAATAATATTCTGTAGTACGCAGATAAAAGTTTTACACTTCTTTTGTTAAATTTATTTCTGAGTATTTTGTTCTTTTTGATGCTATTGTAAATGGATTTTTTTTCTTAATTTCATTTGTGTTTTACTCTTTGCTGTAAAAATAAAATTGACTTTTTTTTCACTTTGACCTTTATTCTGTAACTATGCTGAACTCATTTATTAGTTCTAATAGTTTTTAGTGGGTTCTTTTTCTAGGTACAAGATCATGTCATCAGCATGAAACAATTTCATCTTGGTGTTAGCAGTGTCTATCAGTAGTAGTCAAGGATAGCTTTATCCCTTAAACCCTTCTCCTTTGTGTTTTCAAATTTTTTTTTCTCCTTATAATACTTTCTGCCTTCTTTCTTTGTAGTTCCTCGGTCCATCTACTTTCTGCATATGAGCTCTTGTCCACTTACCTGAATCTGTGTTTACTTTCCTCCTTGGTGTTCTCTCTGCTGGAGTCTCCTGCCTTATGGCTTTTCCTTTTTTTTCTTTTTCTTGCACTTTCTTCTTCTCTACTGTCTATCATTGCCTGTCTGATGCACACTTTTCTGTCAGGAGAGGTGGCTGGAGTCATTTCCAAGTTGTAGACTGTGTTTGTCAGTTATCTTCTTACAGATATGGTTGTAGCAACCATTTTAAACTTTGAGGTATAAGTTACTTACAATAAAATGAACAGATTTGATGCATTTTGACAAATGTATGCATAAGGGTAACCACTACCCAAGAAAATTTCCCCATTTCTCTTTCCAGTCAATGTCCCTCTCCCCCAGCCCACAAGGTGAACACTTTCTAATTTTTATTACTATAGATTAGTGTTACCTGTTTTTAGACTTTATATAAATGGAAACAAAATATGTGCTCTTTTAAATCTCATACTTCTTCAGTCAACATAAGGTTTTTGGATTCTTTTACATTGACAAGCAAACAGTCGCTTATTCTTTCCTTTTAATTATGAGGTGGTATTCTCTTGTATGAATATACCGCAATTTGTATATCCATTCTTCTGTTGATGGACATTTCATTGTTTTCACTGGTTTTATTTTTACAAATAATAGTAATAATTTTAAAATCATTTTGAAAAAGACAAAGGGAAAAAATGAAAAGTAAACTAATTCCCTCCCACTATAATATCCTCAATTATATTCCTTTTATTCATATGTATATGCAAGTATTTGTGTATGTCTTTGTTACTATTTTCATACAAATGGAATCACATATGTATAAAATCCTACAAATTTTTTTCCCACATGATATTTCTTGAACATCATTCTGTATTAGTACATGTGGATTACATCACCGATATTTTTAATTGTCAAATAGTATCTGTGTACTATACTTCTGTTGTACACATGTACAGTAAATTATTTATCCAGTTTAATTACTGGATAATCAAGGTGCTTCCTTTTTCTTTTATAACTATTTCTACAGTGAACATCCTTATAGTTATATATTTACATATTTGTGCTGTTTGCTCAATACATAAATGCTGTAAGATGACTTATGTAAGAGGAATTGCTAGGTCAAAGAATATATACATTTAAAATTTTGATAGTAATTGCCAATTGCTCTCCAAAAGTATTGTGCTAAATCAAACCATCTTTGCCTTTTCTATACCTGCTATCATATTTATGAGTTGTTTTCCTATATGCGATTAGGGAATTTTTCATTTATTTATAATTAATCATTTAATAATTATTGAAGACCACCAATAGTGTCTGAGAGTTTTTGTTCATATACAGCTTGACAGATATTAGGTCATGTTCATCTCTGCCAATCTTACAAGTAAAAAATGTTATCTCACTGATGTTTTCAGAGCATTTCTATAATAATGAATTTTTTCATGTATTTATTTTCCATGTGTCATGTGTAAACTACCTATATTCTTTGTCCATTTTTCTATCTGATTTTTGTCTTTCTTTCATACCAATTTACAAGAGCTCTTTGTCATTTGTCACTAGTTTTTCCTAGTTAGTTGTTTGTGTAATGACTTTGTTTACAGTTGTTTCTTAAAAAAAAAAAAAGTCCTCTTTTTCCTCAGTGGTATTTACATTTTTAAAATAAAGTGTTGTTTAACCCAAGAGAATAACTGTTTAAGGGAAATTAAAGCCGCCCTAACATCTGAGTAGGAAAACTGTTGTGGTTGACGGAAGAGATATCAAGACATCTTCTGGGATTTTAATCTCTCAAAATGAACTCTTCTTTCAAATTCCTGTCCCTACAAAAAAAGGGATATGTGATATACCATCTGTTTTTGTGCTGTGAAGACAAAATTTGTCTTTACTTTAGTTCTAAATATATAACAATATGTTATATATAAATTTAGTATATATACATTTTTCCTATAATGGTGCAGTTGGTTATTTTGTCATTCGTGGCTCTGTGGACCTGGCATTCCTCTCTGTGTACTTTATTCTTTGTATGGGTAATGACCTCAGAGAATTGTACTATCTTAGAGCTGTAGCATTTGAAAGGCTCTTGTCATGGATTTCAGGAAAACTAAGAAGTTATGTGTATTTAGTCATCAAAGCATGTAAGTTGAGACTTTTGCTTAATTGATAAGTAGAATACTTACTCGAGTATTGTGAATGCTTCATTTTCTTCACTTGAATATTTCCTGAGACTCTGGCTAAGAGTTTATCTGAAGGAGTATGGAAATGAAAAACGTGGCAGACTTAACTAGGGACCTGCTTCATGGGTATTCCTTGCATAATAGATATGACACTTGAGATATGACACTTGTAAGTATCACCACGTCTTCTATTTAGTCTAGTTCTACATGGAAAGTGAGTACTTTCTATGAGTTAGATACAAAACTAGATGCTTTACCTATGCATTTAGTCTCTGTAATGTAGGTTCTATCATCCTTATTTTAAAGATAAAGAATCTGAGGATCCAAGAAGTAAAATATCTTGCCGAAAGTCAGTACTAACTACTAGCTAAAATTTCCCGTTAGTTCATCAGAAAATAAACTTGTTTATAGTTATTGCTATCATCATTGTTATCAAGTAAATCCCATGCTGTCTCAGTCCATGGGAAACTGACCCCATTTCCTGGCCTCAGCAATGCAGACATGACATGGGCCTGGCCAATCAGATCTACTCTCCTGGCCACAATTACCAGTTTAATATGAGCATGTGAACTACTCCAAGTTCAGGTAAATAAAGTTTAAATTCTGAGACCTGTTGAAACTGTTTGGCTAAGGCAACTTTCTTTCCACCGAATTTGTAGCTGGCTAACTCAAAGTCTTGAGCTGTTAAGGGCTACAGTGTTCAGAAAGCCAGCTTGCGAGTGAATAAAAGGAGTGAAGAGAAACACTAAGAGATGGAGAGAGACCAGATCCTGATACTGTTTCTTTCACCTCCCGATCCAGTGATCCAACCATGCCTACAGGAAGATCTTAGCAATGGTTATTTCACATACTGAACAAACACTCTCTCCACTCATGCTCCCTGCTGTAAAACAAAAGACCATGCTGAACTTGTATAAACAAATAGCTGCTAATGATTTGAAGTGACCACACACCCACACACACACACACACACACACACACACACACACGACTTAAGTCCAACATGGCCACCAATTCTAAAATAGGAAATGACAGTGAAGATGCCAGGAAGAAGGGTGTAGTTTTCTGACCTGTTGCCAAGCCTTTTTTTCCTTCTTCTTTACATCTACACTGCACCTATATTCTGTAATGGTCACTGCAACTCTTTTTTTGTGAACTGTTTACATGTCTGACTTCTTGTTTGGATTTTACTTGGTGATTTGATATGAATTTTTAATGTGAAAGCACTTAGCATTAGGAGTTTGACATTTTGTCTGACCTTAATCACCAGGAGGATCATGAGAGGTTTATTCAGTGGGAAGAGAACTGTTACAGCTCTGACAGAAATGATGGGAAATAAGTAAACAGCCTTTTAAATCTTCACCAGAAATCAATAGGGTTTAAAGATGATGGACGTTGGTGTTTTTTGCTGCTTAAGGACTTCAACCTTTTACGGGAAAATATCTTCTCAACGTGTCAGCAATTTTTTCCATGCACACAATGAATCACTGCTGCAAATAGAACATCCTGCATAGAACACTCTTCATCATTATTATAAGGAAGAAATTGTCTATGACTGCCCGTGGTAATATAGAGCCTTTTGGGGCATTTTTGTATGAAAAAAGACGGCCATTTCTCACCATTTTGTTTTTGTCTTATGTGCAGTTGAGATGCCAAACTTTTCCTCAACACAGTAATAGCAGTTGTTATTTATTGAGCACCTCCGTCTTCCTGGGCGTTGGCTGTTTGCTATGTTGAGGTAGCTCATATGACTCCATTTTATAGATGACGAAATTGAGGCCTAAGGTCATCTAACTCATGACATAACTGGTATTTAAAACCCTAGTCCATAGAGTCTGAAGGTTATGCTTTTTCCACTCTTCCAACTGCATCTGGGAGGATAGGCACTCAATAGGTGTGCTCACCTTTGACTCTATTTCTTTAGTAGTGGAATCTCTTATTTACTTTCTTTCCTCTTTTCCCTCCGTCAGTAAAACTGACTTAAGTGACAGATTTCCACATCATTTAATAAGAGGATAAGAGCTACACCATGGTCATTGAATAAAGGGATATGGGCTGAGAACTGCTTCCCAATATACTCTGCAGATTTGTTTTTCATGAATGATTTATAAGATATTAGATTGATATAGCATTTAGCAGTATATTCACAATAAGCTCAATCTGATGCAAGTGTTCAAATATTAACCAAGCATGTCGTGTAGTGTCCTTTGTTTCAAGGTATAGAATTGTGGATTTTATTGTAAAAACTACTTCTATTCTAAATACTACTTTAAAACATGGAACTGTTACCATTATGCAATAGCTGACTTTCCAGGTATGCAATTGATGTATACATATCATCGTGCAGCTGTTATCTTGGAGAAAGTAACATAATTTGGAAAAATTCTTCCTAATTCAAACTAAGAATACCAGCTTAATTTTTGTTTTTGTTTTTTTCCAAAACAGTAGTCATCATGAAACATACTGGTAAATAAAAATTTTCACACAAAACCTCCTGATTTGTTATGAATTTGGATTTAAGGACACATTACTTCAGTTAATCAATTGGAATTTTTAAAAGAAAACAGATCTTTACCAGCTTATTGTAATACATATTAGATACATTGAATGCAAATACTATCAGATAAAGGGTGCGGTCCCTGGTTTTGGAAAACACTCACTGCTCACTGAGCTTTTGTAGTCATCCCGTGCCTTATTTAGAAACTGAAACAGGGGTGCCTGAGCGGCTCGGTTGGGCGTCTGACTTTGGCCCAGGTCATGGTCTCACAGTCCTTGAGTTCGAGCCCCGCATGGGGCTCTGTGCTGACAGCTGGCAGCCTGGAGCCTGCTTTGGATTCTGTGTCTCCCTCTCTCTCTGTCCCTCCCCCATTCGTGTTCTGCCTCTCTCTGTCTCAAAAATGAATAAACATTAAAGAAGAAAGAAAGAAAGAAAGAAAGAAAGAAAGAAAGAAAGAAAGAAAGAAAGAGAAATTGAAATAAACTAAATGCCCTGAGGTTCCTGCTAACCCCAAAGCTCTCTACGGCTCCTTAGGCATAGAATTTGGACTTGAGGTAATTTTTTCTGTCATGTACTTTTAACTCACAAAACAATCTTTAAAGTAATTTTTGCTGTAGCATTTTTAAATGTTCCTTCCTCCAAAGCAAGTCTTTTTCTAGTATCTAGTGGTCTTGTCTGCATTGGTGATACTTTCTGCTCACCTACTTGTGCTCACCTCAAGTAGAGTGATGTAACCTTTGTTTCTCATATGAGAAAACATAAAACATTGTTACTCCAGTTATTCTAGAGGTGGGACTCAAGGAATGATCGATCAGCCATTTTTTTGTGTGTTCTCTTTGAGCCTGACATTTTCAGGCACATGGTGATTAATTCTGTATTTGATAAAGGAGTAAATCGATCAGTTTGATTGGGTAACCAGTTCCTGAGTTGGTAGGGAAGAGTTGAATGATGATGCAAGGCTGGTTCCCAAGCTCAGTATAGGAAAATTGTAAGAAACACCTGAACTTGAGGATCAAAAGTTGCGGTCTTCTTTCCCCCTTACTCAAATTTACACTGACTTGGGACCTCTAAAATGAGAGTGTAGTAGAACTCAGGACTCCTCTGAGGGGCTCCTGGGTAGCTTAGTCAGTTAAGTTTCCGACTTCCCCTGAGGTCATGATCTTGTGTTTCATGGGTTTGAACCCCATGAGCATCGGGCTCTGGGCTAACAGTTCAGAGCCTGGAGCCTGCTTTGGATTCTGTGTCTCCCTCTTTCTCTGTCTCACTCTCTCTCTCAAAAATAAATAAACGTTAAAAAGGAAGGAAGGAAGGAAGGAAGGAAGGGAGGGAGGGAGGAAAAGAAAGAAAGAAAGAAAGAAAGAAAGAAAGAAAGAAAGAAAGAAAGAAAGAAAGAAGAAAAGAAAAGAAGGAAAGAAATCAGGACTCCTTCACTCTAGTCTGATTCTTCCCCCTAATTTTCTGGTCATGTAAATCAGAAGGTCACATATCCTCTTGAGGCCCCAGGTTTCTCATCTGCAGATTGGGGATACTAGCACATACCACACAGGATTATTGTGAGAAATATTTGAGATAACATACGAAAGCCTTTGAACTCCTAAATAATTACTTTGGCAGACAGTAATTTATTTAGGTATCTTGCCAATACAAGTTTTTGTTACTTGAGTTGGATGTATAACCTCAAATCCTTGCACTGTGACCTTTGGGGTATGCCCAGGTATATAACTTGTAAGGGAAATAAGTACTGCTGAGTTTATTTATTCAATCACTGTTTCATAGTTTTCATCCTTGCCCCTGTTATCAAACAAACATGTCCATTTTCAAAGACACTAGCCTCCCCAGCATGACAGTGATCAATGAGTAAACAAGCGAAGAGAGGTCTTTTCAGTACATAGTGTTGTTTAGTCCAGTTCCTTTTCTTATGTATCTTTGAACTTTCAGTCCTCTTGTTCAATACAAAGTTATTTCCCAGTTACTTTGCTTTTATATTTTGCGTTGGTTACTATAGGCTTTTATGTTTAAATATTTTATTTTGGTGAGGTGATCTTTAATGGTTCATTTTGTTAACATCTGTTTTGGGGACCAGAAATCTTGACCAAGAACATGTTTTAAACCTGTTGAAGTCAGTGGGAAAATATGACTTGGTACCCAAAAAATTACAGTAACCAACACATACACACACACAAACAAATTTTTTGCTGCAAAATTGTACTTAACGTTAAGTACTGGTAAATTGTGATTCTGTCTGTGTTGGTCTTACCAATATACATTTGTTCCTTTTAAAGAAAACATAAATTTACTCTTTTCTTGGCAAAGTCTAAATTTGAATATTTCATTGTTAAGTTATGTAAAATTATTTTCATGCCTTATGAAATGATTTAATAACAGCAATTTCTACCAAAACAGGAGTTATTTTCCCCAAAATTGGTATTGCTTTCTTCTTTTTTCATGGCTCCTTGTATATTCTTTTATTGCAGCAATTATATTACACACTTACAAGACTGGCCTGCACACCATCAGGAACTTCTTAAGTTCTGAGATTTCTCAGAGTAAATACTTTGATCTCTGGTCTGTAAGCTCTACATTTGGCATTTAGTGAACTCCCCAATAATATATTGAGTGAATCTTCAAATTATGTCGAAGATCTAAAAATACTCAGCCAAATTGATCTATGACTACATAGACAAATTCTACTGAAGTGACTCTTAAAACAAAAATGTTCCCAATTTGTGACTGATGGTCTATAATGTCGTACTTACTTCCATAATAAATAGTCACCTTTTATAATAGTGTCATCATCATAAACTAAGATAAAAGAGATTTGCCGAGACTTCTCTCCCAGCCATTAGGATTAACCAGGTATAAGGCTCTACCTCCAATTAGCTGTGGAACCGTACTCTGTTATTTATAAAATGAGGGTTTGTACTGGATTATTGCTAAGGTTCTGTCTAGCTGGAAAAATTCTCAGCCAGAAGAGCTGCCACCTACATTTATTTTTGCAAAGAGACATTTTTGACATCATAGCAGCATGATGATTTCGAAGTTCACTCAGCTTCTTAAAACACCTAGGAAGCCCAGCTTGTTCTCCAGCCCCACAGTGGCAGTGGTTGAGGATTCTGAAGTGTACCCTACCAGGAGCTTCTTATGCCCTAAGAAGAATTGTTATTCACCTTTGACCTCTAGTCCTTAAACTCAGTGCTTGGCATTTAGTGAACGCCTGCTGATACTTAGTTTGGTTTGGGTTTTGTGTAATGGAAAGTACTCATTTGTGTGTAATGTCTCCACTTGTGTCTTTGAATTTGTGGGAAGACCGGTATATTGGTTTTTTTTTAATTTTTTTTAACATTTATTTTTTTTTGAGACAGAGAGAGAGCATGAACAGGGGAGGGTCAGAGAAAGAGGGAGACACAGAATCTGAAACAGGCTCCAGGCTCTGAGCTGTCAGCACAGAGCCAGACCGGTATATTGTAAAGTCAACTTCCTGCCACCCCTTTTTTCTGCCATCTTCTAAGTCCTTGTAGCTGTGATTTAGTCTTCCAAATAGGTTACATAACAGATAGAAATACATTATTCTGCATATCGTGGAAAGTCAAGATAGGTTTATATATGGCCTTGACCCTTGTGGACTATCAGCTACTTGAGGTTATAAGCTCTACTTTATTAATTTGTTATCTCTTCCAGTATTTGTTACAGTTTAGCACATATTAGACAGCTACTTATGTTTACTAAGTTGATAATTATACCAAATCACACACACGATATCATAGCTGAATTATTACTGGAAAAGAAATCACTGCCTTTGTAATGCCTTGGAATGATTCCTCCCTACAAAAATTAACACCAAGAACCCCATTGTGGGATAGCTTATGTAAGAGGTGAACTTCTGGAGAAGCGCCTGCTGATTGTCACTTTCTAATATATCATTTTGGTGTCAAAGGACAAATATAGTCACAATGGCTGCGTAATTTTCATGAACCCAAAACAGTTCTGTATTTTTTAAATGGCTATAGAAATTTATTAGTTATTTTCACTTTACTTCTTATGCAGCCTAGCAATCTAATCAGATGAAATGTGTGTCATGCCCTGTTTCACTTGCAGCAATAATCCCTCTCTGCAGCAGTCTAATTTACTGCTTTCAGCAGTAAAGTAGTACAGACTAAATCAAAGCTGAGCTTGAGCGAGGATGATAAGTTGGAAAAATCCCTGGTTTTATAATCATAGAGACGTGGATCTCTGCTATTAGAGGTATTATACATAACATACTACACACAGTCCTGGGTCATGGTAAGTTGCTCCATAAATGGTAGCTGATGTTATTTTACTTTAAAAAGTATATTGTGAAAAGTAGTCATTAGGTGTGAAAAACTGTTTTAAAGGTGTAAAGTCCATTGCCTTGAAAGAAAGTGAAGTTTACCAGCATATGAGATATCTTAGCATGTGTTAGCTATGCAGTAGGTTCCAAAACAGACCAAGGAATGAAAGAACCAGCTAACTGTATTGCAAGGCCTTGTTCTTTTTTATTTAATGGAAGATAATAGTCATCAGATCCCAATCTAGATGGTGGCAGCCAGCACTCATATGGTTTTTAATTGTATGTTAGGTGATGAGAGATTTTCGCCTCAGGCAAGTCACTGAATGAACTAGATGAACTCAACTGTGTTACATTTTGTCTAGTGAAAATCAGGCCAGTAATGCCTGTGTTGCAAAGTTATTATGAGGACTGGTGATTATGCCTGAAAAATAACTGTCCAAGTGGCTAGCACTCTGTAATTGTTCCATAAATTGAATCTTTTGTTTTTAATGTTCTCATTATTATCATCATCATCATCATTGTCATGTTTATATAATGATCTCTGAGTTTAAGATGGGTTTGTACCTTTGTGGATCCTCCCAATGTTTCTCTCTTCCTTAGAAACAGATCCTTTGAATGAATAACCATAGAACTTCTCTAGGCATCTGAAAGCAGAATGCTTCATCAGATTCTCTAGGCTGTTAACTTTATATTGATCTCATCTAAGCCTGACATCCAACACTAATTCTTCTGATCTTTCAGAACTATGCCCTCTTTACATAGAAGAATCTGTGGATGTTTGCTATCTTGCTGATCTTGGTATATGTTGCTATCTTCAGTATACCCAAGAGGAGTATAGTCACTTCGTACACTATCAGATTGTTGATTCTACTTTACTCACATTGACAAATTTTCTGTATTCTGTCCCTACTTTTCTTTTCCTAGTGACCATTTCATTTTACTTTCCTTTATTTTTTCAGAATCTGTTAACCCCTCAGCTTTGTGAATTCCAAGTCCATTCTTACTAAATAGTTCATAATGCCATGGAGGTTTGTTATTTTACTCCATTTTGTTTTCTTAACTCTCTATCCCCTTGATGTACTTGTTATGATGAGTTTAATCATGTGTAGAATGGTTCATGGAGAAAAGAAGGTTATGGTTGGAGCTGACATGGACCATATAGACTTTATTTATATGGTTGTGTGAGTCTTTCTGTTTTTATCATCTTAAAGTTGAACTTCTCTGAGACATTACTGGCTATAAATAAAAAGAAAGTCCAGTATCCTTTCCATGTGGTATTAGGTTTATAGCCCCTACCAAAGGAAATCCATTGTTGATGCTGATAAAGAAATGCATGGAAATTCAAAAAGGGTTTTGGTAGTCCAATTATCCTTTGTAGGTCATAAGCTTTCTGAGCCTTAGTTTTCTCCAGTCTAAAATAGACATGTTAACTGCCTTTTCTATTTCAGTGGACTGAATGAAGATCAGATAAAATCATGTGAAATGCATGTAAAAGGAATTTGCCGATCATGAATGAAAAGTGTTATGTTCTTTATGATTATACAGTATTAGTGGCCTTTTATCCTTTGAGGAAAGAGACTTAAGTGTTGATATATCATATTTATTAACTTGTTTTTGCCTGTCTTCTACCAAAACTGATTTGAAGCAGAGGTCACTAATGAAGTCATTGAACTGAAGGTGTTATTTTTGGCAAGGGGTGTGAAGTAAGAAGAAACCTGAGGAGGAAAATATCTTGTAAGGATGCTGAATTATTTTGTTGTATAGGCAATAAGTATTTAGGAGGCCCAACCTTACAGGTAGAATAAAATGTGCAAATTAGATTGTTGTTGGCAGATAGGAGTATTTTTTTTTTACTATTTATTTATTTTGGGAGAGAGAGAGGCATGCGCCCAAGCAGGGGAAGGACAGAGAGACAGGGAGAGAGAATCCCAAGCAGGCTCCGCACTTTCATCACAGAGCTCAGTGTGGGGCTGGATCTCATGAACCGTGAGATCATAACCTGAGCTGAACGAAATCAAGAGCTAGACGCTTAATTGACTGAGTCACCCAGGCGCCCCTAAAGAGAAGTAATACACCACAGATGAGGAGAGAGATTTTCTATAAAAAGGTAAAATCTTAAAAAGAACAGGTACAGGTTTGATAGGATAAGAAATTACAAATTTCACTCTGAGTACTTGGAGGAAATGTTGCAATTTAGGTAATTGCAATTTGCAATTATTAGGTAAATAATAATGACACCAGGATAGGGCCTAAATTTTGCATCTGAAAGGAGGGGCTAAATTCTTCACTGTCTTCCTTAAAGGCTAGCTTATCAACAAAAGAATGGTGGGTAGAAGAGCGGTTGTGATGACTTATTTCTGAGACACTAGTGAAAATTCTCAGTATGTTTTAGAACTTTTAGAGATTCATATCCTAGTACAAAAGCAGTTATGATGGTTTTAGATTACATTATGCAATAGATTATATTATATAAATTGTGGCCATTCAATTAAAGTTTGTGATTCTTGACTTCATATCTCATTTTGCAAACTGATGTTTTATCAAAGACTTTATTACCTTGTGCTTCAAGGAGCTTCTGAAGAAGTTTGTTTTAGAGATTTTCTGCATCCAGTGTTGAAATTGGTATAGCCAGTAACCAGTGTAGTAACCAGTGGAAAGAAATCTGAGTCATGTTAGTTCCTTTTTTTGTTTCTCTCTCTCTACTGCTTTCCTCCCAAACTGTGTTAGACAAACCAAGTCCCTTTACTGCTACTTACTAGTTCTTTTTCTTTAGGCAAGTTCCTTGGCTCTCTAAACTTCAGTTTCATCACAGAGTGTAGATAATACCTAGTTTATAGCGCTGCTATGAGGATTGAGATAATATGCTTAGCATGATAACTGACACACAGAAAGTGCTCCTTAAGAGTTAGTTGCTTCTATTATTGTTGATGTTGTTATTGCAATTATTATTACAACTGTTCTTATTATCATCTTTGAATACAGTCATTTCTTTTTCCCAGTGGTCCATTAAATCAAAGAAAAATCATTGGGGAATAATCCCAGGGGATGTGTTCATATAAGTGGTGGGCATGTCTTATATATTATAGGTTAAGAAGCTTTGCTTCTTAGCATGTTGTGAGTATCTTTAAAACTTTCAGAAAGGAAAGAAAGGTGTTCTCTACTTGAAAATGTTCCTCTGTTTTAGATCTTTGAGTAGCAAAAACCTGTATATTTTAGGATCATTCAGTCTGGATATTAGTCTGATACAGAAACCAAGGTTCTCAGCAGCAGGCTATTCTGAGGTTGGGAGTGTTGTTGGGGAAAAAAATGTATACACTCTTACATTTCTCTGTATTTTCTCTGTTGAACAATCACCCCTTCTCCTTGGCCTTTAGGCAGTCAATTGAGGTGCAGCCGCCAGAGGCAAATTGTTTAGGAAATTGAGTGACCAAACCCTTGAGCATATTTCGTTGGATTCCTAGATGAAGTAAGTGATGGACCCTCATTTTTGGAAACTCAAGCATTCGCATTTTGAATGCCTCTCATGGACCAGACGTGTTGTGAAATCATTACCCTTTAACAATCCTGGTTTTCATGATGAGACCGACAGGATAAAGCTGTGACTGAGGTAAACACAGGCTGCAACAGCCTGTAGGAGAGGCACCTCCCTTGGGCTTGAGGGGAGCAGGACAGACGACACTGAGAGACAGTGGGCTTCGCCATGGTGGTATGTGTTCTGGGTTTTGAGGCCAAATGGGAGATGGCTGGGTAGGTATGGGGTGAGGGTCAAGAGGGGGTAAATTCTTCCAGGTTGAAGGAGAGACATTTAGGAAACTATTAAGATAGGAGAGTGAAGATAAAAATACTGGGCATGAAGGAAGAAATGAGCTTTTTTATTGTGGCCTCGGATATCTGATGAGAGAATGAGTCGGTTCAAAGGAGAAAAATGATTGAAATGGTATTCATGAACTATTTTATTCTACTAGCTTTATCAGTCCATTTCAGTAAAAATACTTAAGCCTAATAATCCATTTGGGCATGGGTTTTTTTATGTTGTTACTCTTTTGTAATTTGTAATTTGTAATATTTTCAAAATTCTCATGTGGTTCTCAATACTGGCTGTACAATATACTCATATAGGGAATTTTTTTTCTAATGCCAGTGTGGATATGCTGTAAAATACTCCAACAGAAATTTTTAAATGTTGGCAGATTGGGGAACAGATGATACAAGACTGACAAAATATTGATAATCATTGAAGCTTGGTAATGGGTATCTGGGATTCATTAAAGTATTCCTATTATGTTTGTATGTTTTTGAACATTTCCATAGTAGACAGTTTAAAATGTAATGTTAGAAGTTTTTCTGAATGACAGTGCCCCACAAATATCCATGCCTGGGTCTCCCATCCTAAACCAGTTATATCAGAATTTCTTAGGGCAGGGTCCAGGTATCTTCTGTTGTTTTGTTTTGTTTTGTTTAAGTTCAGTGTGGTGCTGGTGTCCAGCCATGGTTGAAAACCTGTGCTTCATGAGACAAACCAAGCAGGAATCATTGTTCTTATTTCACAGGTAGAGAACTGAGACCAGAAAGGCTACATGTTTTGTTAAAAGGCCACCCAGGGGGGCGCCTGGGTGGCTCAGTCTGTTAAGCGACCAACTTCAGCTCAGGTCACGATCTCGCGGTCCGGGAGTTCGAGCCCCGCGTCAGGCTCTGGGCTGATGGCTCGGAGCCTGGAGCCTGCTTCTGATTCTGTGTCTCCCTCTCTCTCTGCCCCTCCCCCATTCATGCTCTGTCTCTCTCTGTCCCCAAAATAAATAAACATTAAAAAAAATTTAAAAAAAAAAAAGGCCACCCAGGTAGTAAAGAACACAGCCATTATTTTGTCAGCCTCCTATTCTAGTGCTCATTTTGTTACATCACTCTGCTTCTCTCTTGCCCAAATCAAAGGAACGATTTTCTTGCTAGTTATTATCACATGATCTGTTCAGAAATTATGCTGTATTGAAGATATCTTAGTCCTACAATTCTGTTTGAGAACACACCTGTTCCTCTTCTTGCTCTGACAGGCAGTGAGTTTGGGTGCAAGCCATGCAAGTCGCTAAATTGGTTTTATTTGTGAGTAGATGCTTACAATTCAGCTTGCCATTTCCTTTTCTTGGCCTATAAGTAAGGGAGCAGTGTAAGTGCTGCTTGGAAGGAAAAGATGCTGATATTTTTCTAATGCCCTGTGCACTGGGCAGTAAATCTACATGCAAATTAAAGATTTTGGTGACAAATGATAACTCTCATCATCAGTCCAATCTCCTCTTAACTTTCCTGGGTATTGTTAATTCATAACATAGTTTGAATTGACTTACCATTATTGATTTTTGTATTCATTAGAATGAAGAGGGAAATCTTGCCTTTGTAAGGGCAATACAGTTATAAGACACTTTCTTTCTCATAAAATAAAAGGACCTGGCAGGATATAAACTGTGAGAATGACAGTGAAATTGACGCGGTGAAGGTTAATGCTTGCTTGTTACATTGATGTTGGAGGTTCCAATCACTTGTCAGTATGCCCCTATAATATGTGCAGTACATCTTCATCAGGAAGGCTTACTGCAATCAGTTTCAGGTTTCCGGATGAGCCTGTGGCCAGACCATAATTAACCTTTTGAACCTGGAATTGTAACAGAATGTACTATTGGCTTAGGTTATCAATTATGGTCAGAGTCAATTGATACTTTACTCAAAGAAGGCTTATTCGTGATGGATATTACAATTTACTCATCTTTCCATTATGTGATTAAAAATAAAGTTGACGTGGCAAAGTATTCTATTTTTTATTTTTGGAGAGAGAAATTTTTGTAAGCCAGATTACTTGCCAAAGTAACTGGTGGGGGGGGGGGTGGTGAAAGGGAGTTGTCTGATTTGGGGGGTGGTCCCAATTTTCAGTATTATTTTCGATTTCTTAAGTATGAAGTAGTGCAACTACCAAGGGTGCTTTGAGAATTACATAATATGTCAAATTGTAGTAGAAAAGAGTCATACACAGCATATCAACATACTTTACACATAAGGTTAAAAGATGGAAGTTCAGGTGTATTGACGTAGCTGTTAAATGTCTTGTATCTTATACTTCTTTCTCTAATATTTTGCTCAAATAATATCAGAAAAATGGCTGGCAGAATTTCACTTACTTTGGAAAAAAATAACGGTATGTATGTTAATGAAATAAAAATGAAAATATTATCAGTCCCAATCAAAGGAACAGTATGATTTTAATGCATTTCAAATTATCTATTACAATTTAAAGATAATAGCTCAAATTAAGAAGCTATTTGCCTTTTTGCTGTATTTTTTATCATTGTATTAGATTTTAAAATAATTTTCTATTAAAGTTAAATGTGAATCTATGTTAGAAGTTGTTTCTACAAAAAAGTTGCACTTATGTGTTATTTATAATTTTTATCCACTGCTATCTGACTATGCATATTATTTTGAGATCATCAGAGATGTTTTCTGCAATATTTTTACAATAGTGAGAAATGGAGAACAACATGAATGTCTGACACCAAGTCATCTGTTAGGTATATTAATGGTTTGAAGAAATATTATAGCCATTAAAGTAATGATGGGATAGAAATTTTAATACCCTGAGGAAATAGTTATGTTATCTTAAATTTCAAAAACTAGGCTAAAACCTTTCCTATTCAAGGGTAAGAGGAAGGTCATTGAAAGAAATGGAAGAAAATATACTAAGATATGAACAGTAGTTGCCTTAAGATATTATATGCCTTTTCTTATTTACATATTTTATTACATAAAATATTATAGCATTTATATAAATTATATTTAGAAGTAAATTATGTTTTTATAAACAGAATTGTTTCCGAATATTATTACTCTTATTATCAGAAAAATTAGTTTAAAAACTAATTACATGTCTCTAAAAATCATTTTTTTCCTATCTGTTCATCAGTAGCACAACATGGTCTATAAGGCCTAATGACTGCCTGGTTCAAATTCCAGTTTTTTTTTTTTGTTTTTTTTTTTTTTTTTTTACAATTTTTTTTTCAACGTTTATTTATTTTTGGGACAGAGAGAGACAGAGCATGAACGGGGGGAGGGGCAGAGAGAGAGGGAGACACAGAATCGGAAGCAGGCTCCAGGCTCTGAGCCATCAGCCCAGAGCCCGACGCGGGGCTCGAACTCACGGACCGCGAGATCGTGACCTGGCTGAAGTTGGACGCTTAACCGACTGCGCCACCCAGGTGCCCCTCAAATTCCAGTTTTGTTACTTCCCAGCTGTGTGACTTTGCACAGACAGATGTTTATTGTCTTTGTACTTCAATTTCCTCATCTGTAAAATGGGGGTAATTATGTATATATAGATACATAATAAGGTATGTATGTATGGTGTTGGTAGGAAGCTTAAATTAGTTAATATATATTTGAAGCTGAAATAAGTGAACACGTAATTACGTAATGCCATGAGTGCTGTAATCTTGTCCTCCCGCCTCAGGGCACAGACCCCGTAGTGCTCTGGCACAGCACACAGCCTGCTGCTGTATTATTGGCCATACGCTAGCCCTTTAACTTCATGTCTGTCTTCCATCTGTGGATCGCCGCTTGTACATCTTGTGGGTTCTTTCAAATGCATCATTTCTGAAATGTAAACGTTTACCTTCTCCCCAAACATCTCCTATTCCTGCTGTCATTATCACTTTCATCACAATGTGAATCATGTAGAAGTCATTTGGATGACTTTTCTATCTTCCTACTTCCTCTGGAATGTCTCTGCTTTTTGGACAAAGTTGCTAGGGCAGTATCAGTCTCCAGGAACTCCCCATGCTTTCAAGGTGAAATCCAGACCCTTAGGGACCTAGCCCCTTCTATCCTGTACTCTCCTCATTCTACCTGACACTGGCTTCACTGAGTTATTTGCCATTCTTTGAGCATGCTGTGTTCCTTCAGTACTTCTAGGCCCTTGTACGTGTTCTCCTTTCTCTGGAATGCTGTCACCTTCTGTGACAACTGTGTGCATTAGATATTCCTCCAGATTGGCTTAGCTCAAGGCACAAAGCCATAAAAGCATTTATCATATGTTGTGGTAATTGTCCTTATCCGTGGCCTTCTTTAGGATGTGAGCCCCTTATATTTAGGGACCATGCCTTATTCATCTCTGTACATCTAGTCCCTAGAAAAATGACAGGCACCCAGCAAACACTGAATGAAAGAGTGAACTTGATGGAAACATAACAGGTTATATAGGTGACGAATAATGTTTCTTATAAAATAATACCTATGACTGTTCTCCTGTTTTTTACTATATATAATTGAGCCATTGTCCCTTCCATCACAACCATCATTATTCTCCTAATAACTTGTCTTTAAAAATAATCATTCTTGGGGCTCCTGGGTCAGCTCAGTCAGTTAAGCATCCAGCTTCGGCTCAGGTCATGATCTCATGGTTTGTGAGTTCAAGCCCTGTGTCAGGCTCTGTGCTGACAGCTCAGAGCCTGGAGCCTGCTTCAGATTCTGTCTCTGTCTTTTCTGGCCCTCCACCATTAGCGCGCTCTCTCTCTCTCTCTCTCTCTCTCTCTCTCTCAAAACTAAAATAAAAACATTAAACAAATTTTAATTAAAAAAATCATTCTTGCCTCTTTGTTCATAATTGTGAGCCATGGTGGATACACTGAGTCAGAAAGGTTACTAATGTAATACTTGCTGAGCAGGAATAATGGTGGTCCTCAAAGAATCCCTCTTCTCTAAAACAAAGTTAAAGGCAAAATCATGTCTTATATGGGGCGCCTGGGTGGCGCAGTCGGTTAAGCGTCCGACTTCAGCCAGGTCACGATCTCGCGGTCCGTGAGTTCGAGCCCCGCGTCGGGCTCTGGGCTGATGGCTCAGAGCCTGGAGCCTGCTTCCGATTCTGTGTCTCCCTCTCTCTCTGTCCCTCCCCCGCTCATGCTCTGTCTCTCTCTGTCCCAAAAATAAATAAACGTTGAAAAAAAAAAAATCATGTCTTATACTTCTTTCTGTTCCTTCACCAAATCTGTCATTCTGTGTTTTTTCATTAGTCTCGTGGCACTACATAAACCGCCTTCTAAAGAATTCTGAAAAACTACTGGCTCTCATTGGTGATGATGACCTGCTGTGCTGCATGACTTCCTATGTTTCCGTGATGTGGTTTTGCTTTTTTTTAATAAGCCATTTCCTTTGGATTAGATCCAATCTTCCATCTTCATTCTGTAGACATTCATTGAAGATACATAGTGTGCAAGGAATTAGAACTCTGGAGAGATGTTTGGAGACATTGCAAAATAGTAGGAAAAACATGTTAGCTGTATAACCACAAGTAAAGTTATATAACTTACTTGAATCTTAGTTTCCCCTTTGTGTCTTGGGAATAAAAATCCCTGCTTCTCAAAATAGTGGCTAGTATAAAGTAGACACTTAATAAAAGTGGTTTTCCTTTCTTCCTTCCCACTGCCTCACATGGCATATGTAGTAAAGAGGCCCAACCAAACTGCAGGTTGCAAAATGTAGACATTATCACTAAACAATCCTCTCTTCACTTAAGCTATCACTACCACACTGTCTCCCCTTCATGTGATCACATATTTTTCCTAGGCTACTAAACTACCAATGGTTAATTGTTTAGATTTGGACGTTCTTGGCAGTCATTATGCATCCTGGAGCTATTTCAAAGTAGAGAGGGATTGTGTTACTGTTGAAATCTGAATACACTCGTTGTGTATATATGGATAGTTACTCATTAATTTATTCACTAATACTTGAGCACCTCATATGCTCCAGACATGTTTCAGATTGTGCTAGACATTAGCATTATGTTAGTAAAATGACTGGCCTCAGCAAATTTTAAATGACAAGATCCTCGTACCTCTCATACCTAGAGAAGTTAAGTGATATCACCAAATTTGCATAGCTAATAAGAATAGGATCTGGTATTCAGACCCAACGACATTGAATCTAGAACCTGTGGTTTTAACCTCCATGCTAACAGATCTCAAAGTATGGTTCAGGGACTCCTGGAGATCCTAAGACTTTTCAGGAAGTCACTGAGGTCAAAACTGTTTTCAAAATGATCCTGGGAGGGGCGCCTGGGTGGCACAGTCGGTTAAGCGTCCGACTTCAGCCAGGTCACGATCTCGCGGTCCGGGAGTTCGAGCCCCGCGTCGGGCTCTGGGCTGATGGCTCAGAGCCTGGAGCCTGTTTCCGATTCTGTGTCTCCCTCTCTCTCTGCCCCTCCCCCGTTCATGCTCTGTCTCTCTCTGTCCCAAAAATAAATAAACGTTGAAAAAAAAAAATTAAAAAAAAAAAAACAAAAAAAACCAAAATGATCCTGGGAAATATTAACCTTTTTATTTTCATACTCTAATAATGTACAGTAGAATTTTCTAGAGGGTATATGCCATGTGAAGTTACAACAGATTGAATGCACAAGCAGATATAAAAATTCAGCTGCTTCTGTTTCTATTAAGCCATATATTAAAGAGGCTTATAAAAATATAAAACAGTACCACTTTTCTTAATATATTTTTTGTTTTACAAAATACAGCTTTTTCATAAAATTTGTTAATTATACAGGCATGTAATAGATCTATTTGTCTAATATATTAATATTTTAAATTATGTTTTATTTCTAATATGGTAAATATCAATAGATCTTCATGTAATAGATCTATTTTTTAATAAATTAATATTTTAAATTATGTTTCTTAAATTATGTTTTATTTCTAATATGGTAAATGTCAATAGATCTAGCCCACATAAACAAAAAGTTTTTTGAGTTTCTTCCTTAATAGTTTTTAAAAGTGTAAAAGGGTCCAGAAACCAAAAAGTTTGAGAACCACTGCTCAAAACTGTTATCCCATATTTCAGAACCTTCTTTGTAGTACAATTGAGTCTTTTAAGTTGCCTTCTCAATTTCAAAGAATCCTACAATTCTGTTCAAGAACAATACTTTCTTGGGGTGCCTGGGTGGCCCAGTCGGTTAAGTGTCCGACTTCAGCTCAGGTCATGATCTCGCAGTTCGTGGGTTCGAGCCCTGCTGACAGCTCAGAGCCTGGCGCCTGCTTCAGATTCTGTTTCCTTCTCTCTCTGCCCCTCCCCCATTCACAGTCTGTCTCTATTTCTCCAATATAAACAAACATTTTAAAAAATTATTAAGGGGCGCCTGGGTGGCTCAGTCGGTTAAGCGTCCGACTTCGGCTCAGGTCATGATCTCACGGTCCATGAGTTCGAGCCCCGCGTCGGGCTCTGTGCTGACCGCTCAGAGCCTGGAGCCTGTTTCAGATTCTGTGTCTTCCTCTCTCTCTGGCCCTCCCCCGTTCATGCTCTGTCTCTGTCTTAAAAATAAATAAACGTTAAAAAAAAATTTAAAAATAAATAAATAAATAAAAAAAAATAAAAAATTATTAAAAAAAAATACAAGTTGGCAAAATTGTCAGCAGTGATACATGAGAAAAATAAAACATAAAGTAAGAAACAGAATCAGACTATAAATACAGAGAATGGACTGATGATTACCGGAGGGAAGGAAGCAGGGGAGATGGGCCAAATGGGTGACTAGGAGAGGGAGATACAGGCTCCCAGTTACAGAATGAATAAGTCATGGGAATAAAAGGTACAGCATAGGGAATATAGTCAATGATATTGTAATAGCCTTACGTGATGACAGATTGTAGCTACACTTGTGGTGAGCAGAGCATGACATATAGAGATGTTAAAGCACTACATTGTACACCTGAAACTAATGTAAGACTATGTATCAGCTATATTCAAATTAAAATTTTTTTTTAAATACTTGAGACTCATATATTCTTTGATCCAATTTGTCTTTCAAATTGCTCATGGTACAAAACATCAGGATGTCATGATTCTAGTGTACTTGAGTCAGATTTACAAAGTTAATTTACATAGTTAATTTTATGAAATACATGAAAAGAATTATATCATAATTAAGGCAGATTGTGTTTAAACATTATATTTTAGTAAATGACTGATACTGTGAGAAGTATATCACCACCTCCAAAAGTTTATCCAGTCACAAGAAGAGAATATTCTGTTTTCCTTCTTATATAATGAAATGAATGGCTGAATGTTCTAAATAGGATTTATCTATTGTATGTTTTTCAGCATTTCAGAAGCATAGTATAATACGGACACACTAATGGTTTTGAAAGGAACTGTGTATTTCTTTCATTTAACAGTTGTTAAGCATATACCAGATTCTGTGTTTAAGTACTAACTAGTAACCAGTACTAACTAGTACTAACCAACTAGTCTTGGTTACATTAGATGAGGGAGATAGAAAAGAAAGTGGGGGTGCCTGGGTTTGAGCCCTACACTGGGCTCTGTGCTGACAGCTTGGAGCCTAGAGCCTGTTTCGGATTCTGTGTCTGCCTTTCTCTCTACCCCTCCCTGGCTCATGCTCTGTCTCTCCCTCTCTCTCAAAAACAAACAAACATTAAATAAATTTTTTTATATAATAAAATGGAAGGTATTTTTGCCAAACTAGTATAAAATTTCTCAGAAATAACATCTTTTTTTAATATTTTATGAATGATTTTTCCATTGATTTTATGTGAATAAAACGTCATAGCCTATTTTATGAGTATAATTTAATTAGTAATAACGTCTTATTTCCACTATGAAATAGAGTTTAGTGAGATCTAATTAATGCTAAAGTATTTTTTAAAATAATGACTACATGTTCTTTATCTAATCTCCCTCAACATAAAATGAGATGATATTGTCTGCTTTATGTAAATAATAGACCAGGAAAATGTTCACTGTAAGACAAAATTGATTTCCAAGTTGACTTGTACATTTGATCATCAAAAGAGAACAATGTTCTAAATTTATCAGAAGGTTGAAGAACATACAGGTGTAGATTTTACATATCCATATATTACAGTGACTTACCCCATTTATGCTGGGAGAAGAGGTTTTAGTTTTAATTTTTGCAGCTAAGAGTGTTTTATAGGTCTACCTTACTTATATACTTGTGCTCAACCTAATAGTATTCCAACAAGCATCACTAGCATTTCATGGTCAAAGGGCTTTGGGACTCCTGTATGGTGAATACCATTAGCCTGGACATAGGTGACTGCCCAGGAACAAAGCTTAAAATCTTTTAAGACCTTCTAGTTGTTACTGCTATGAATTTTATTCTAATGAAATAAGAGCTTGTAGGACCTAAGATTAACTAACATCTTTTGGGGTGCATAGTATGAAGCTATCAACTAGGACAGCATTTGAACCCTAGTGTTATCATTCAGGTTATATAGAGTTTGGGGGCACAGTAAAAATGGACATGAACAAAAGAGGTATATTTTTTTTTAAATAATTTTTTTTTCCAACGTTTATTTATTTTTGGGACAGAGAGAGACAGAGCATGAACGGGGGAGGGGCAGAGAGAGAGGGAGACACAGAATCTGAAACAGGCTCCAGGCTCTGAGCCATCAGCCCAGAGCCCGACGCGGGGCTCGAACTCACGGACCGCGAGATCGTGACCTGGCTGAAGTCGGACGCTTAACCGACTGCGCCACCCAGGCGCCCCGAGGTATATTTTGATGAAATCATGACTTTAATATGAATTTTTAAATGCCATGTGGATTGATAGTTTTACTAACTTCTTATAGAGAGAATTAAGGACAAATAAAGTTAACATTCATGGCTTTGTGTTACTGTTAAGGGAGGAAGGAGATATATAGTTAGAAAAGTATTCAATATCATATTGCTAATTTGGCTCCCATACTGTTAAGGGAGGAAGGAGATACATAGTTAGAAAAGTATTCTATATCATATTGCTAATTTAAAAAAAATTGTTTTCCATAACACCACTTACTACTGAAAAAAAGCTCCATACAATACTGGCTAATGAAGATATTCTGACTTTTTTTCCCCCTCTATAGGAAGAGCAAGACCCTCCCTCTTCTTCCTATGAAGAGAGATTTAGTGAGTGTCTGGGGTGACTAGAGAACTTTATGTTTATCAAAATGGTGTTGGAGGGTAGGAGAGGGAGGAGTGTGACAAGCATGAGAATGATAAGGTTGATAACATTGGAGTCTACACAGAGTGCATTTCAGTCATGAACACTATCACTAAGTAGCCTGTGAATTTCAAGAAAAAAAGTTTGAACGTGAATTTCAGTGTTGAAAATTCTGCCCTCTAAATTCATAAAACAATGAATATCATTTTTGCTAATTTATTATTTCAACAGATGATGTTATAGACTTTAATTAATTAATTTGGCCCTCCCTTAAGAGATTTTATAACCTAGTTTGAAGAGATTAGATTCCTACACTAGTGGATGAAGTCCTCAAGAACAGGTGTCTCTGTTTGTCTGTCTCTATCCCTTTTCTCCAGCATAGCCTGTCCTGTGTCCTAGAGGTTTGTGGATTGTTTGTCTGTTTTTTTAAGTCATTGACCACATGATAATGGAAAAGTGGGAAGAGGGGGTATTAGGTTGTAAAATGTAAAGCTACAAGCCTAGCACTCCTTGTTTCTGAAAATCAGTCAAAACAAGAATGAAATTTTATCCATCTCACCTTTGAAATTATAATGTATGTCCATAGGAATCAATTACAGCATTCTATTGCCACACATTTTGCTACAAAAAATGAAACAAAGCTCTGCCTGTGCCTGGATCAGATGGTGTTTCAGGTAGCCGGCTCAAAGTTAAGGAAAGCTATGTGGGCTTTAACTTTAGAAGAGAGTTTTTTCTTCCTTCAACTCCTCCTCCCTGTGCCCCATACCTTCCCTCAATCTCTGAGTCACTTCAGTCCGGTGCCGGAGTCTAGCCCATAGCGCTATCTCTATCTCGGAGTCAGGAGAAGTGAGAGAGCACTCCCCAGAGCTCACTGCTTCAGTGTCTCCAGACCTCTTCTTCCCACTTCCAAGGATGTCTTATAGTGGTGAGTTAGCCAGTAACCACCAGAGCTGCTTTTTTTCAGGTAACAGTTCTGTAAAATTATATCAGAGAAACAAATGAGTGTGATAGAGAGTTTTCTTCCCATGGCGATCTAAGAAAGCAAGTGCATACACACAACAGAAAATGGTATTATACAATGAATAGTATCACACAAGCTTTGTCCCAGACTGACCTGGGTTCAAAGCCACCCTTTTGGGCTTGTAGGTTTTTTTCCTATTATAATATGTAAAGTGCTTAGGACACACTAGAAATGAGTTATATTATTCTGTTTCAGAATCATATGGGTAAAATTAGATGGAACCAGAAAAAAGATCAAATTCTACAAAAATAATGAAACTGTTTTATGCAGCATAAGAAAATGAATACTAAGCAGATCTATTTGGGATAGGACTCTGCTTTTTAAAAGAGGAACCATAGGCTAGGTTGTATACCTAAATCAGGAAAGGGCTTAAATTCACATTTATAAGTTATTCAGGTCACAACCTAGTAGATAGAACTATATAATCATCAAAGTAAAACTGACTGAGGTTTAAACATGTAATTAAGTTGTACTTTGCACAAGAGCATTAAAACAGTTCTTGTAATGTTCTCCTCCTCCATCACTTACCTCCCACCAAGACACAAGAAGCCAGTGAGAAATATGATTCCTTTCCTGGAATAAGCACAGGAGAACCTTTAAACAGATTATAAGAAAATATCATTCATCATTTTCATTTTCTTTGGAAAGTGTGCTTTTCTTACTGAATATACCACAGTATTTTTTCTTTTCCTTAAATTTTTTATACTCAATCAAAATACTTTAAAAATACTTTTTGTCTTTATGTAAAAACACTATTTTACTTCTTAAATATATCTTGTGCTTTTTAGTAAGAGCCAGTTTGGGAATAATAGATACATCATACGCATCTGTTACCTTGGCACAATTGTATTACAAAGTGTGTTGTGACAATGAAAAGCTAGTTTCTCTTCTAGCTGTTTCTTTTGGTGAATGGAAATTGGCAGTTTGATTCCATTTTATTTACACTGGACTTACAGTATACATGTTTTTATTCATATAGTTTTTTTGAGAAATCTGTCATGTTTTATATGTTCCTAGACTTTAATATCCAAAGTCGTTTTGCTGACTCTACCAGTGATAAAGGGCATGCAGGTTGCAAGAAACTTGGGTTCAGACATGGTTCAGACTTGGGTTCAGATATGGTTGTACCACTAGGTGGCCTTTGGGCAAGTTTCTCAAACTCAGAGATCCTCAGGTTTCTTGTCTCTAAAGCTAGAATAACAATAATTAACTCACAAGACTATTGTAAGGATTAAAAGAGATTATATATAATAAACTCTCAAAATATTAGATCTTTGTCCCTATAAAATAAAAAATGTCCCTAAAACATGTTAAGATTAGGTCTTTTTTTATCTTGACCATCTTCATGCACTTTGCCCACCCTCCACTTCTCCCCACCCTACAAGCTCCTGTTTATTCTCTGTATCTATGAGTTAAAGTGGTTTTTTTAAATTTTAGATTCCACATATGTGAAATCATACAGTATTTGTCTTTTTTCTGTCTGACTTACTTATTCGCTTAGCATAATGCCTTCAAGGTCCATCCATCATGTTGTAGAAAATGTCAGGATTTTCTTCTTTTTTGGTGGCTGAATAATATTCCATTATCTATCTATCTATCTATCTATCTATCACATTATATACATACCACATCTTATTTTTACATATAAATGTATACGTATGTACACCACATTATACACGCACACACACTACATTTTCTTGGTCATTCATTTGTCAATGGACAAAATCAGGTTTTAGCTATTGTAAATGTTTTAGCTATTGTAAATACTACTGCTATGAACACAGGGGTGCAGGTATCTTTTCAAGATAATGATTTTGTTTTCTTCAGATAAATACCTAGAAATCGAATTCTTGGATTATGTGGTAGTGCTATTTTTAATTTTTTGAGGAGCCTCCATATTATTTTCCGTAGTGGCTGCACCAGTTTACTTTTACACCAACAGTGCACAACAGTGGACCTTTTTTCCACATCCTTGCTAACACTTTTTATTTTCTTATCTTTTTGACAATAGCCATTCTAAGAGATGTGAGGTGATATCTCATTGTGGTTTTCACTTGCATTTCCCCAATGATTAGTGATATCGAGCACCTTTTTTATGAACCTGTTGGACATTTGTATGTCGTCTTCAGAAAAATGTCTAATCAGATCCTCTGCCCATTTTTAAGTCAGATTGTTTGTTGTTGTTGTTGTTGTTGTTGTTTCTGTTGAGTTGTATGGGTTCTTTATATATTTTGGATATTAATGTCTTATCAGATATATGATTTGCATGTATTTTCTCCCATTCCGTAGGGTGCCTTTTCTTTTTGTTGGTGGTTTTCTTAAATGTTCCTAGGCATTGCAAGTAGTTATAATTTGTATCTGCTACTATTGTTTTCCAGATCCAGGAATAGCTTCCAAATAATGATACTTCTTTCAATGAAATGATGCTAATTTATCTAGCTCACTGCTACTATATTATAGCTTGGGAAAATGTGCTGTTTTTGCAGTCTGTTGGTTCAAATGGTTTATGAATTAAAAGCAGAGTCCTATCATGCTCTAAGATCCTGTAGTTCATTATTGCAAAATAAAGTATCCATTTATTAGGCAAGGATTGTCTACAGTGTCTGCGAGAGTAAACAGACCCACTCATAAGAATAAGTGTTGCCTTCAAATTTGTACTGGAGTATGCTGAAAAACATGTATACTATAGCTGTGATAATGAGCAGTACAGTAGAGAGAGGTGATTTATGATACCTGTTTCTGACAGCTATAGTGCTGAGATTCCCAGGGTATCTGATCATGGCATTAGCATGCTGACAGCTCAGCATTTAGAACATTATGGTAATTTATCCTGCCTATGCTGTCACCTGCACTGTCAGAGTTTCTTTTTAATGATGGTATAACTATTTTGTTTGTTTGTACTGCATTCTTTTCATTTGGCTAATGCTTTCTCATTAGATTGAACCTAGTAAATGAGAGTAATTAAGTGCTTCCTATAGCTCAGATGCAATGATTAAGTTGCAGAGCTGCTACTGATTATGTTTTGTCATTTATCTCTATTAATCTGAGAATAATCCAGATGATAAACACATGTAATTTTTTGCTAATGTTCAATCGATTAAATTTATAGTTCCTCAATGGAGCCAAGCAGTAAATGTATATTCATATATATGTATATTCATATGTGTGTATATATATATATGTATATATATATACATACATATACATATATATATATATATATACACATATATATAGTAAGTTGTTATCTGTGAACTTACTTTAAATAAGCATGCAAGTTACTACCGGTGTTAATAAAAAGTGAAAGAGACTTTTGTCCTATTGAATTTACTCCTTCTTGAAATGTCCTTTATACCAAAAAAGAAACAAGGCTTAAAACCTTGTTACAGAGCAGTTTCTCTCAGTTTACCTTTCTTTGAGTTCTGTGCAGGGACAAGATTAAAATTTGTTATAGTATGTATATTTGATGTTCTTTTGATCACTTGATTCTGATAGCTTTTCTGATTTTCTAAACTGTAGTAATTCATAATGATTCTAGAAGAAAATGTTTCAACAAAATTATTTATTAAATAACTCATGGAATTAATTAGTTTTTGCCTATTAATAACCTAAGTTAAAATGTGGAACTAATATATATATAATAATACATGTATTGAAAGAGAATATAGAATTACACATGTATTTTCTTTAAAACTGGCAATATTTGCTATAAAGAGATACACAGTTTTCCTAGCTCTGATTGCTGTCAATATTATAGTTAATTATTCCTGCCAGCTTTTTTAAGTTAGCCAACCAATTGATACATTTTATTTGCAATTAGAGATAGACAGTCTAAATTCAAGCATTTTAATGTAGTCATTTTATAAAGATTTATGTCTAACTCTTTACAGTATATTTAGAGAATGATAGTTCCAACAAACTTTCAAATGCACTAAGAGAAAATAGAGGACTGTTTTTAGGAATTTACATTTTGTGATGCTATTTTAATAAGTGCTTCAAAAGATCACAGTATTGCTCAGTCTGTGAATATCTGTGTATATAGGCTACTCCAGGTTTTCAGTTCACATACAGATGGTAGGAAAATGGACAGAAACCCAGTTATTGCATTAATAGTTTGTGCTTCAGTGTATGACCAGGAGCCTGGTTAGTGTGGCTCATCAAACATTGGAATAAGAACATTAACGGTTACTTTGTTAAAAAAAAAAAAAAAAAAAAAAAGCATTGTTGCACTTGAGCTTTTAGCTGTTTTCTGTGCATTTCAGTCCTTTAAGAATTGCTCTTCTGTTTCGTTTAAGAAAAGGATCTTTTAAGCATCTACACATGTAATGCCTTTATTTGCACATTTAGACCATTTGGAGAATTTTGTTCTCTAAACAGATGGTATCGCCTAAAATTAAATGCTGGAAACACTGATGTTAGGCCTACATCAGTCCGTTAATTTTAAGGGAATATTGTTTTTTGAAAATGAAGATCTTGCATAAATTTTAAATGGGATTTGATATTTTAAATGATTATTCATTTTCTTTGGATTCCTTTCTAAAAGAATAAATGATTTTTAAAAGGGTGGGTTTAGGCTACACAGAGAACTCTTCCTCTCCTTTAAGTACACGGATGTCTTCCATGCAGACTAATTGGAAATTGAGGCTCTCATAAATATTGGGGGGTTATCAAGTTCTCTGGCATTCTCTTCAAATGGTTTTTGCTGTAATTTTAGAAGATTTAGTATTTAGCCTAATAGAGGTGGTCACTTCTTAACGATCAACTTTTTCAGTCCTATACTTAAGGCTAGATTGAAGAAATGTGTTGTTGAGTTGATCAGATTATATGTGAAGTGATGGTTTGTTAACGGTAGCATAACAGAAGAATCTGGGTTTTTGAAATTGTGGAAAATGTCTCTGATAGGCAATTATCAGCTAAGTAAGGGACCAGAAGCTTTTGAAAACCCTAAGTTCCTAACTTGGATATTCTTCCATAGTAGTTATTTCATTAGATAATCTTTCTCTTTCTTCGGCACACTAAGGTATTAGAATGAGTAATGGTGAGCATTAAGCCAATTTAATGCTCTTTTAATGTTAAATTCTAAAATAGGAAACCCAGAAAGGAATCGATTTTAACAGTCATGGCAATTTTCCTATCATTGTGTACTGTTTAAAAAAAAAAAAGGAAAAGAAAAAATTGGGTAATATTTTAGGATGGAATGTTTACTAATCTAGAAGATATTTCCAGTAAAAGAAAGGAACAATGGTTTTGTGGAAGAATCTCTTCAATTTTGAGTATCTATTTCCTGTTTCTGTATTCCTGCATAGTTGATTCCTCAATGTCCTTTCTTTCTTAAGATTCTGGTTTCAAAAACTAGTTTTTAATTTCCCGCCACCTCCACCACTTGTCCTAAAAACAAAGAAGCAAGTTTATTTGAGTTGTTAATGTTGAAACTACAAGTTGTAACTGTTCCTTTGTCCTTGGTTAAAAAATAATTATAAAAATAGGTAAGGAGAAAATTCTTTTTTCCCTTGTTGGTCAGTTCTATAGAAGTAATTTAAAATACCGTATATTGAATTCTTTGATCATTTCTCCTGGGTGGATTGGGAAAGAAGTCAAAGCTGAGGCAATCGCTTCTGGGCTCTCTTTCTGTGTGCCTGGTAAATGAAACACAAGGAACCTCACCAAACTACATGACTAATGGCAACCTCCAGTGCCGCCTGCAATCAAAGATTAATTTGCTTTATCAAGTTTAAAGAATACCGGGTGATAAATCATGTCAAAAAGAAATAATCAGTCAAAGGCTGATGTTCTTTTCTACATGTGAGGACAGGTGCTATGAGGCATGTGTTTGCCATATAGAGTTAATTTTGTTTTTATGCATTTATGTTTATCTTAATTTCTATTTGGCTGATTCTTGAATCAAATAATTTCTCTCATTAAGATCAACTAGCATTTCAACTGAAAGGCTGCAGGATTATGGATCCAAAGTAACATTCTTTCCCTTTAACTTATATATAAGTGTTTTCTCATATGAGCATTATTAATAAATGTTTACTTTTTCAAACATGAGTTAGCTAATGGGAAATGAAATTCTTTTCTCCCTGTCAAGATGCCCAAGAATATTTTTTTTTTTTATTTTTTTTTTAAACTTTTTTTTTTCAACGTTTATTTATTTTTGGGACAGAGAGAGACAGAGCATGAACAGGGGAGGGGCAGAGAGAGAGGGAGACACAGAATCGGAAACAGGCTCCAGGCTCCGGGCCATCAGCCCAGAGCCCGACGCGGGGCTCGAACTCACGGACCGCGAGATCGTGACCTGGCTGAAGTCGGACGCTTAACCGACTGCGCCACCCAGGCGCCCCAAGATGCCCAAGAATATTAACCGGGTGTTCATACTTGTATGTAGCTGTGTATAATAGACCTACATATTTATATAAAATTTTCATTTTACTCAAGTCTCCCCACCTGGTTTTTTTTTTTTTCTTTTTCATTTTTTAAAGAGAGAGAGAGAGCACATAAGCTGGAGTCTCTCTCTAATTCTGTCCCCTGGGTCCATAATGCAGGATCCATTTGAGGTAAGATTATATTATAAAGAGGTGGTCTTTCCAGCACTTTCAGCAGACACACTTTGAACAGTATCCAAAACCAATCTCGTATTTTTTCGGACTGTCAGGACTCTACTTAAAGTGAGACTAGGAGTGTCTTTTTATTTCTAGTCATAGTCACGTTCAAATGGAGTTTCAATTTTTTTCTTACATATAGATATGTATGACTTCCTATGTAGGTCTTTTCTAGGTCATTCTCCTTCAGTGGTTAATTACAAATTTGGAAATTATTAATTTTCCATTTGATGTATAAATTAAAGAAAAAGTCAGCATAGACTTGAAACTCGGAGCTGTTAAGATGTATAGTTTGAGCAGTTGTAGAGTGAGCGACTCTTTGTTTCCTTTTGCGTCATGTTTTCTCCTGGTTTTCTGTCTAGATTTGGACCCTTTTCACTCCAGCAAATTGTTGGCAGTACAGAGGGCTTATGGCCGCCTTTTGTTTTCCTTTTCATATGTTTCTGATTGCCATGAATTATTTAAAAATATTTATAAAGTTCTATTGACATCACTGTCATCCTAAAGACAAAATATCTTGTCAGCTCAACTGGATTTTCAAAGACTTCCTTTTGAACTGAGTAGAAGTTTAACTTGCCTGTACTTAACATTTTTCACAAATTATCTATGATGATCAATTTTATATCTAAAATTAGATGATAGGAGAAACTGATGAGAATCCTTCCAATTTGAAAGAATTGTAACCTAGGCTATACCTATTTTGACATTAACTGAGTAACTAGTGATCATTAGTAGTTTGCTGTACTATAAACTGCATAGTGGAGTAAAAATAGTTTTAAATATGAAGACTGAACACATGTATCCATGCTGTAATTCCAACATTTGTATATGATAATTGTATTTGCTTCAGGAGTGCTGTTGGGAGAGTATGATCCCATCATATTTCTTAGTGGTCCCTAGATGAAACCTAAAAGGAGAGAATACTTTTAAAAGTTAGCACTAGGATATGCTTTTGTTTGCTCAAGAAATGCATATATATTCCTCTAATTAGATAGCAAAAACTATAAAATAGCCTTTTCTTTTTCACTTTGGACATCTGAAAATTTGGCATCAACTTACGGCTCACCTGTTCCATTGTGTGAAACCTTATAATCTTCTTTTACAAATTTTGATAATTCTCCCCTTTTCCTTTCTTATCTACACTCTTATTCAACTTTATATTTTACCTGGTCCTCATGATCCATTTTAATTACTCTTTTAGTTTTTTAATGTCTGAATTTCCTATATGTCACTCCAACTACCATATATAAGGAGTCACTGTGTAAATATGTAAAATTGCCCAGGCTCTGTCACTAAGTATCCAAAGAAGTCCTTTCTTTTCTTTTAGAGTTTTGGTATTCTCATTTGTAAAATAAATTAATGAACTAGGTTGCTTCGGAGAGCTTTTCAACTCAAATTCTAGGACTGAAAAACAACAGAAGCCTTCCAGTTTCTGTTTGGAACTATAGAAAGCTAGAAGGAGCTACACTTGCATTTTTAAAACAACAAAAAAGCTGGACAAACTTCAAGTTTATGACATTTCATGAGCCTGTCAAAAAGCTGTGATTGCAGGGGTGCCTGGGTGGCTCAGACGGTTAAATGTCTGACTTCAGCTCAGGTCATGGTCTTGAGGTTCATGAGTTCAAGCCCCACATCAGGCTCTGTGCTGACAGTGCAGAGCCTGGAGCCTGCTTAGGATTCTGTGTCTCCCTCTCTCTCTGCCCCTCCCCAGCTTCCACTACGTCTCTCTCAAAAATAAATAAACATTAAAAAAAAATTTAAAAAGCTGAGATTGCAAAGTAACGATATAATCTGAAATTTAAGAAGAGGGAGGTACCTACCAGGAGAGAAGGAACACAAGCACTTTTTTACCTGAGGCAGACATAGCAAACACCATTAAGAATGATGGGGCTGTATGGTGTAGGAAAGGGGTCCAGTTTCATTCTTCTTCATGTTGCTGTCCAGTTTTCCCAACACCCTTTGTTGAAGAGACTTTTTCCCATTTGGTATTCTTTTCTGTTTTGTTGAAAATTAGTTAATCATCTCAAATGGATGAAAGATCTAAACATGAGACAGGAAACCATCACAGTCCTAGAGGAGAAAATAGGCAACAACCTCTTTGACTTCTGCCATAGCAACTTCTTACTAGACACGTCTCTGGAAGCAAGGGAAACAAGCAAAAATGAACTATTGGGATTTTCATCAAGATAAAAAGCTTCTGCACAGAGAAGGAAACAATCAACAAAACTAAAAGGCAGTCTATGGAATGGGAGAAGATATTTGCAAATGGCATATCAAATAAAGGGTCAGTATCCAAAATCTATAAAGAACTTATCAAGCTCAACACCAAAAAAATAAATAATCCAGTTAAAAAATGGGCAGAAGACATGAACAGACATTTTTTTCCAAAGAAGATATACAGATGGCCAGTAGACACATGAAAAGATGCTTCAACATCACTCATCATCAGGGAAATACAAATCAAAACCACAATGAGATACTACCTCACACCTTTCATTCAGAATGGCTAAAATTAACAACACAGGAAACAACAGATGTTGGCGAGGACACAGAGGGGGAACACTTTTACAGTGTCAGTGGGAATGGAAACTGGTGCAGCCAGTTTTTTCCACTCTAGAAAACAGTTTGGATGTTCCTCAAAAAGTTAAAAATAGAACCACCCAACAGCCCAGCAATTGCACTACTAGGTATTTACCCAAAAGACACAAGAATATAGATTCAAAGGGGCACATGCACCCCAATTTTTTTTAGCAGCATTATCAACAATAGCCAAGCTATCGAGAGAGCCCAAATGTCTATTGACTGCTGAATGGATAAAGGAGATGTGGTGTATATACAATGGAATATTTCTCGGCCATCAAAAAGAATGAAATCTTCCCATGTGCAACAACGTGCATGGAGCTAGAGTGTATTATGCTAAGCGAAATAAGTCAGAGAAAGACAAGTACCAATATGATTTCACACATATGTGGGATTAAAGAAACAAAACAGATGCATATATGGGAAGGAAACACAAAAGATAAGGAAGCAAATCACAAGAGACTCTTAACTGTAGAAAATAAACTGAGGGTTGATGGAGGGAGGAGGGTGGGCTTAAATGGGTGGTGAGTATTAAGGAGGGCACTTGTTGTGATGAGCACTGGGTGTTAAATGTAAGTGATGAATCATGAAATTCTACATCTGAAACCAGTTTTACCATATACGTAAACTAGAATTTTAATAAAAACTTGAAAAACAACAAAGTAGGCATAAACCTGAAGAAAAAAAAAAAGAATGATGGGTCTACAATAGTTGAGTTGATGGAAGCTGAGGGTGGGCTGGCCAGAGAAAGTGGAGCTCCTGTTGGCCTCAGATACATGAAGATTTTGTACGTCCTTGCAGACTCTTCTCCACATACCCCACTGTACTGTCCCTTCTACCCCAAAAAGATATTGGAAGGAGTCCAGAGAAAGCATCCTTCAAGGTTCAGGCCTGGATGAGGAGAACAGCAGTGAAAGGGACACAAAACTCCACCTAAACCCCTCTCTCCTGTCTCCCCTACTGAAAAATAGGTATTAATTTACATATTTTAAAAAGAAACCAATGAACCTATTGCAGCCCAGGTAAGGGAACAAGGTGGGGGTTGGAGGTGGAACAGGGGGAACAGGGGCAGGAATTTATGTTGTGCCCGGCTACTGAAGAGGCAGGAACACTGAGAAGGCCATACCCTCAAGACCAAAGACACAATGCCTGCCTAAGGCTGAGACCTAATCAAAACTACAGAGAACATTCTCGCTCATTTCCTATCACCAGACTAACCAATATCAAGTGACAAGTAATAATGGATTACTGCTGGAGAATTGAAGGAACATTAGGACAGATCCTGTCTAAGGCACAGCACAAAGGGAAGACCTCATGCTAAGGGTAGATCGATACTGAGACAATCCCTCTTGAGAATCAACCCCCACTCTAAATAAAAGATATCACTAGAATAATTTGAAGCCTATGGTATACTGTGGGTAACCATACAACAGAAAATCTCAGACTTGACCCAACTCCTAACTATTCATTTAAACCCTCATATGAAAGACATGCCCATTACTAGGAGCAAAAACCACAAAAAGTCTGGCTTTCAACAAAAAATTTATAAGGAGACAAAAGAAGCAGCCAACTGCCAAGAGACTAACAAAACCAAACTCAACTATGACAACATGTTAGAAGTGTATGACAAGAAAATTAAGATACGTATGATTGATATGTTAAAGATTCTAATAGTGAAGATGGACAACATGCAAGATCAGATGGATGTTTTCATCAGAGTTGAAGATTATAAGAATTAAATAGAAATGCTAAAAATGGAAAACTCTTTAATAGAGATAATGAATGCTTTTGAAGGCCTTATTAGTATGCTTGACACAGTTGAGGAAATAATCCCTGAACTCTAAGGTAGGTCAAGAGAGATTACCCAAACTGAAACTGAAACAAATAGAAAAAGAATGAAAAAAAAAAAAAAAAGAAAAGAACAGGCCATCCAAATGCTATGGGACAGTATAATATATGCATAAGAAATGGAAATGCGTACGGAAAACTTCAGTAACTCCATCAAACAACTTGACCTAACTGATATTTAAAGAACACTTCATCTAACATATATATGCACATGATATATATATTCGCCAAGATAGACCATCTTTGGGGCCATAAAACAAATGTTAGCAAATTTAAAAGAATAGAAATCTTATAAAGTATGTTTTCATATCATAAAAAAATTAAACTTGAAATCAATAGTGGGAAGATATTTGGAAAATCACCAAATGTTTAGTAATGACACAACCATTTCTAAGTAGTTCATGGATAAAAAAGGAAGTCTTCAGGTAAATAAGAAATACTTTGAGCTGAATGAAAATGAAAATACAATCTAAAATATCATAATTTGTGGAATGCTTCTAAAAAAATTGCTTGGAATGCATTTATAGCATTAAATGATCATATTAGAAAAAGAAAAAGGGACTCAAATCAGTATCTAGAATAGGGCTTGGCACTTTTTCTGTCAAGGTCCAGATAGTAAATATTTTAGGCTTTGCAGGTCACATATGGCCTCTGATATATGTTGTTCTTTTCTGGTCTTGTTTTGTTTTTACAACTTTTTAAAAATGTGAGAACCACTCTTAGTTCACGGGTCATCAAAAAAAGATCATGGGCCAGATTTTGGCCCGTGAACCATAGGTTGCCGACCCGTGAATTAAAAAAAGCAAAATTAAGTTCAAAGCAAAAGGAAGGGAGGAAATAATAAAGATAAGGGCATAAGTTAATGAAAGTGAAAACAAAAACAGTAGAGAAAATCCTTGAAACCAAAATCCAGAAGAAAAGATAGATAAAATTATTAAATACCTAGCTTAACAGGCCAAGAAAAAAATAACACAAATTAACACCAAGAATGAGAAGTATGGATACCAATACAGATCCCACAGATATTTAAGGAATAATAAAGTAATACAATTTGACAACTTGGATTAAGTGGATCATTTCTGTGAAAGACATAAACTACCGAAATTTATTCAAGAAGAAATAGATAACCAGAACAGTCCTATATCCATTAAAGAAACTGAATTCATAGTTAAAAACCTCCCAATAAGAGAAACTCTAGACCTGGATTGTTTCACCAGAGAATTTACCAAACATGTAAAGAAGAAATAATCTTAATTCTACCCAGTCTCTTCCAGAAAATAAGAGAAGGAAACACTTCACAACTCATCTTACGAAGCCATCAGTATCCCAATTCCAAAATTGGACAAAGATATTACAAAAAGAAAATTAAAGGTCAAAATCCCTCATCATAGACTCAAAAATTCTCAACAAAATATTTGTAAATCAAATCCAACAATATCTAAAAAGGTTAATACAGCACAATGGAATAGAATCATCCCAGTAGTGCATAGCTAGTTCAACATTTAAAAATCAGTCATTGTAACTTCACCTTATTAACAAGCTAAAGAAGAAAAAAAACATTATGATCATCTTAATAGATGCAGAAAAAGTTTTTAGCACTATTACTTAGTAAAAAATTCAATAAACCAGGAATAGAAGGAACCTTCCTTAATCTGGTGAACACTGCCTGTGAAAACCTAACATCGTACTTAATACTGAAAGACTGAATGCTTTCCCTCTAAAATCAGTAATAATGCAATGATGTGCTTTCTCACCACTCCTATTTGGCGTCATACCAGAATCCTATCTGGTTCAGTGAGACAGAAATTCTTTAATGTCTGAATTAGAAAGGAAGAAGTAAAACTCTATTACCAGATGACATGAGTATTTAGAAAATGCCAAGAAATTTACAAAAAAGATTCTGGGTCTCATAAATGAATTTAGCAAGGTTTTAGGATACAAGGTCTATAAACAAAACTCATTGCATTTCCATGTACTAGCAATGAAAAATTGCAATTTGTTTTAAGTACCATGTAAATTAATACCCCCCCCAAATACTTTGGTGCAAAATTAACAAAATACATGTAGGATCCATATGCTAAAACTATAAAACACTGATGAAAGAAGTCAAAGACCTAAGTAAAGGGAGACTTACAGTGTTCATAAGATTCAGTGTAGTTAAGATGTTAATTCTCCAGACACATGAAAAGATGCTCAGTCGCTAATCATCAGGGAAATACAAATCAAAATCACAAGTAGCTATCACTTTACACAAGTCAGAATGGTTAATATCAAAAAGAAAAGAAATAACAAGTGTTGGCAAGGACATGGAAAAAAAGGAACTGTTGTGCACTGTTGGTGTGTATGTAAATTGGTGCAGCCACAGTGGAAAACAGCATAGGGGTTCCTCAAAAAAATTAAAAACAGACATACCGTATATGATCCAGGAATTCCACTACTGGGTATTTACCCAAAGAAAACAAAAACACTAATTCAAAAAGCTATATACAGGGGCACCTGAGTGGCTCAGTCGGTTGAGCATCTGACTTCGGCTCAGGTCATGATCTCGCGGTCTGTGAGTTCGAGCCCCGCATCGGGCTCTGTGCTGACAGCTCAGAGCCTGGAGCCTGTTTCGGAATCTGTGTCTCCCTCTCTCTCTGCCCCTCCCCCGCTCATGCTCTGTCTCTCTCTCTCTCTCTCTCTCTCGTCAAAAATAAATAAACATTAAAAAAAATTTTTTAAAGATATATATATCCCTATGTTTATTGCAGCATTATTTACAATGCCTAAGATATAGAAACAAACGATGGATAAAGGAGACTTGGTAAATATGTATACAATAGGCTATTACTCAGCCATGAAAAGAATGACATTTTGCCATTTGCAACAACGGGGATGAACCTAGAGGAATTCTGCAGAGTAAAATAAGTCATGCAGAGAAAGACAAATACCATATGATTTCACCTATATGTGGAATCTAAAAAAAACAAATTAACAAAAAAAGCAGAAAGAGACCCATAAATCCGAAGAACAAACTGGTGGTTGCCAGAGCAGGGGAGAGTGGGAGATACAGATTTCCAGTTATGGAATGAGAAAGCCATGGGGATGAAAGGTACATACAGCACAGGGAATATAGTCAATGGTATTGTAATAGCTTATGGTGACAGATGGTGGCTACACTTGTGGTGAGCATAGCGTAACACATAGAGGTGCCAAATCACTATATTGTACACCTGAAGCTAATGTAGCATTGTGTTTCAACTGTACTTCAATAAAAAAATAAAATATAAACTATTGGTTTCTCATGAAAAAAGAACAGTCAAAACAACAAGTAGAAGGGAAAAAACACAAGTAGAAGGCGCACACATCCAATTTCAAGACTTACCATAGAGCTACAGTAACCAGGAGGTTAGATTATGGTACTGGCAAAAATTTAGACATACAGATTAATGGAGCATAATAGAAAATAAAAAATAGACTCATACAAATACACTTTCTGATTTTTACAAAGATGTAAAGAAAATTCGTGGAGAATGGGTAGCCTTTCTGAACAAATGGTTCTAGGTCATTTGAATATCCATATGCAAAAATATGAATTTCTCTCCATCTCTCACAGCTTATGCAAAAATTGTCCCAAAATGGACTTAAAGGCAGGTAACATATTGGGAAAAATATTTGGAAATTACATTTCTGAAAAAGAATTTATATCTAAAATATGTAAAGAAGTCTTTCATTGAAACTCAGCTGTAAGAAACACCACATCAAGTAAGTGGACAAAAGAGTCAGACATCTCAGTGAAGAAGGTATACAAATGGTAAATAAGCATGGGAAAAGCTCAAAATCATTATCATTAGTAAAATGCAAATTAAAATCATAATGAGATACTACAATTCCACTAGGATAGCTTATATTTGAAAAAACTTATAATACCAAATCTTATAAGTAATAAGAGGTTTCTCACTATTGAGAAAAAAAGTTACTAAAAAAGTTACTGATAAGGAAAGGGAAAGGCTAGAATGAATTCAGGTACTGAATCAGAATTAGAGACATCAGTATTTCTTACACATACAGATAGATACAAAAATATAGATGTATGGATAGATGTCTGTGGATAGATTAGTGTATACATACACAAATGCGCACACACACGCTCACACACACACGTTACCATATTTAATATTTCCTTTGGCAGTGAAAGAGCTGAGAATCAGTGAAACCCTGATAGCAATGAATATACTTAGATCTCAAATCTTGATTTCTAAATATCATTTTCTATTTTAAAAAAATCACTTGGAGAAAAGGTTGATTTCAAGACTGAGTCTGGGAAAATACCAGATGAGTCTGGAGCACCTTGTAGTGCCAACAAGTAAAGAGATGCTTTAAAAGGTACAGGAATAAAAAGGATGTAGACATGCCAAAAGGAGCCACCAGGAAAGAATTCCTAATCCTCAAAACTGAAATAATTTTGAGCAACAAAATGAATGATAGTATTGGATTATAACTCTCAGAACAAGGGGTGTCTGGGTGGCTCAGTTGGTTGAGCGTCCAACTTTGGCTCAGGTCGTGATCTCACAGTTCGTGAGTTCTAGCCTGTGTTGGGCTCTGTGCTGACAGCTCGGAGCCTGGAGCCTGCTTTGGATTCTGTGTCTCCCTCTCTCTCTGCCCCTCCCCCACTCATGCTCTGTCTCTCTCTGTCTCTCAAAAATGAATAAAAGTTAAAAAAAATTTAAAAAAATAATTTGCAGAACAAGATGAATGAATATCCATGAGTTAATACTGATATGCATATATAATTGAACAAATGGGAGAAATAGGAAGTTCTTCCTTTTGGGTGATTTCCAATTAGTAAATTAGAAGGAATAAAGGAAATATAAAATCACTATTAGCATACCCCAGTAGTAATTGTTGCAGGCAAGAGTCACCAATGGATGCTAAAATTAGTCAGCGTTAAGTTTAAGGATGAACAGATTCTTTTCCTGGTCTTTCACAAGGAAATTAGTATCTTCCACAAAATAATTATTAATTACAAGAGGAAAAGTAGTCACTGTACAGTGGAAAAACCTGGCAGGAGTTCAAGGTTGACATTACAAGTAATAATATCTGTTGACATGCATTCCCCTCTGGTATTCTTGCAAAAAAAAAAAATGTATAACCTCAATCTATTCATGAGGAAACATCAGACAATTCCAAATAGAAATAATTGCCCAGTATTTTTCAGATTTACCTCAAGGTCCTGAAAGTCAAGGAAAGACTGAGGAACTTTCACATGACAACTAAATGCGATGTGGAATCCTAGGGTGGATCCTGGGACAGAGAAAAAAGGACCTTGGTGGAAACACGGGTGAAATCCAAATAAAGTGTGTAGCTTAGTTAATAATATTATACCAAGATTTATTTCTGATAAATAGGCCATGGTAATATAAGGTGTTAATATTAGGGGAAAGTGGGTAAAGGGTATACAAAAATGTGCTTAGTTGGCAACTTTGCTGTGATTCTAAAATTATTTTGAAATAGAAAATTTTTTAAATAGACAGCAACCAATTCCCCCTTTTTGAGAGGCAGCATTTCTTAGAAGTAGACATAGTCACCTCTTTTTGAAGATTAAGACACGAAAAGTTAAATTCTTATGAAAAGAATTTTGTGTAGTTACCAACTTGAGAAAGTCTTCTGTAGCCATCTCTTCCCCCCTCTCCCCTACCTTTGGCTTGGGCATCCTTTCTGTCTGTGCTTACTCTTGTCATGGTTCTCCTCCCTTTGTATGAGACCTCGTATGCTTATCTTGAATGGGAATTCTCAGTGCCCTGTCCATGAGAGACACCCAATAATATTTCTTGAAATAAACCTAATCTTCTTCCACTGCTACTCCCCTTGGTGAATGGCACCATTCTGGCATAAGCCAGAAACTTGGGAATCATTTTTAATTTCATTTCTTCCTCACTCACCCTCACCAAATTCTAGTATTTTCTATCTCATAAGTTTCTCACCAGTCTATCCATTCCTCAACAGCCCTAGTCCAAGTTACCATCTTTTTTACTTGAGATATTACATTACCCTCCCAACTTGAATCTTCACTCTGTTCTTGTGTTCCCACCCCATGCTTTCAACTTATTTTATACCTTGTAGCCAAAGTAATTTTTTCAGAAATATAAATCTAACTCTTTCTACCCAGTGCTTCCCATTGTTTTTAGGATGTTGCTACACTGCCCTTACTCATCTAACACCTACCTACTCTTCAACTTCACATAGCTCCCACTTTCCTAGCCAGACCCCGGGCCTTCTTTAAGACCCTCAGAATCACCATACTCTCATATAACTCTAAGCCTTCATACATGTCAGTTTTTTTGTCTGGAATCCTCTTTTCCATCTCTCCCAACCCTCCCTTTTCACCCAGTTAATGTCTACTCACCCCTCAGCTCTCAGCTTAATTATCACTTCATCGTAGTAGCCCTCCTTCATCCTCCAGACCAAGTTATATTACCTTTTTGTATAGTGTCAGAACATCTTATATTTCCATTATGCCATCTGTCACAGCTTGTAATAATGTTTACCTTGTGTGATTATTTGATTAACATCTGTCTCTCTCACTAGAACTGTAACCTCTATGAGGATGGGAGTCATGTTTGATTTTGTTCATACTAGCATCTGGCATGGCATGACACATTTTGGAGTATTTATCAAGTTCAAACTTACCAAATTCAATTGAACATTTATTAATGAATAAAAGAATAAGCTGTACTATGGTACGTGGAGGAACTGGAACTGCAGCTGAGTACATTTGCCCGCTGTTAGATTAGCCATGTCTTCTGCAAGCAGAATGTGGCTTAGAAAGAGCAGATACCATATCATGCCCTAGTTTAAGAAACGCGAATCCAAACCCCTTTTGATGGTCAGTCTTCTGTTTCCCTGTTTGATACAAGTCCTGTTGGACTCGAGGATCTCTAAGTACAGGGATAGAGGTGAGGCTGACTACAAGGAAATTTTTTGGAGTGATAGTAATAATCAATATGGATATGTTGATATATATCTTGATTATGGTTACACAACCATGTGCATTCTTTAAAATTCATAGAACTGTATACTTTTGAAAAAGGGTGAATTTTATTCTATGTAAATTATACCCAGCTTAAACTCTTGAGTACTTTGAGGTAGGCATCTGCTCTGTACCCAAGAATATTATCCTTACCTTACTGTGGAAATGCACTCATGTGTCATGAAGATATAAAAACTATTCAGGTCTAGAGTATTCCTAACTACCTAGGTCTTCTCCCTGCCCTCTATCCCAATTGAACCAAGGAATGAAAAACAGTAATTATTGTAGGCTACTTGATCATATTAGGACAGCTCTGGGGCCATTCTGTTCTCATGATAGGCTGCCTTTATTCATTTCCACCTCATTCTTCCCTGTACCATTCATTTAAGAAACATTTGCAAAGATCTCAAAAGTGTTTCTTTTCTTTCCCTCATCTTTTCTCTACTGGCATAGCTGCTTACTGGAAATCAATGTGTCAAAGAAGACCTTTCACTATAATGTGCTCCCCTAAGTGACAAGAAGTATCCCATTGAAAAAAAATATATATTCTGACACAGGAATTCAACTAAGGAAGGCTATGTTTAATGTTGACTTATCAAGGATGAAGCCAAAAAATGCAAAATACATACTTTAATCTAACAAAAAAACCTAAATTGGAGAATTAGTTAGTTTAGAGAAGACTAAAATCAAAATGATTATTTTGCAAAACTAACTTCCGAGAGTATCTATCCTAACTTTTGCTACTGCCAGCCCTGAGTCCAGTCACTGTTTTGTTTTTTTTTTTTTTTTTAGGTTGTATGCTTATTGAAGAATTCGTTTTTTTTTTTAATTTTTTTTTCAACGTTTATTTATTTTTGGGACAGAGAGAGACAGAGCATGAACGGGGGAGGAGCAGAGAGAGAGGGAGACACAGAATCGGAAACAGGCTCCAGGCTCTGAGCCATCAGCCCAGAGCCCGACGCGGGGCTCGAACTCCCGGACCACGAGACCGTGACCTGGCTGAAGTCGGACGCTTAACCGACTGCGCCACCCAGGCGCCCTGAAGAATTCATTTTTAAAATGATGGCCTAATAATGCAGGGCACCTGGGTGACTCAGTCGGTTGAGCGTCTGACCCTTGATTTTGGCTCAGGTCATGATCCCAGGATGTTAGGATCAAGCCCCACATTGGGCTTCACACTGAGTATGGAGCCTGCTTGGGATTCTCTCTCTCTCTCTCTCTCTCTCTCTCTCTCTCTCTCTCCCTCTCCCTCTCCCTCTCCCTCTCCCTCCCTCCCTCCCTCCCTCCCTCCCTCGCTCTCTTCTTCTCCCTCTCTCATCCCTCTGTCCCCCCTCCCTCTCTCACCCCTCTGTCCCTCTTTCCCACTCATGCTGTCTCTCTATCAAATAAAATTTTTTTTAAAGTTTAAAAAAAAAAAGATTACCTACTGCTGAATACTACCTGTGTCATAGAATTGTTGGCATATTCATTACGGGCTTTGTATACTTCTATTTTTATCTGTTTGGTTGCTTTTCTGCCTATTTAGTATATATCTTGTAAAAATATATGATATACATCGCTTCAGAGTAAAATCAAAGCTAGGAAAGTCAAATATACCAATTGATGTAAATTGTTTGAAATATACAAGATCCTATCATTAGTTCAGTGTTCTTCCTATATGTTAATATTGGAAATACAAGTGTTAAATTACCTGCTATGCTCATCTGTTTGCTTCTGGTTTGTAATGATAAGAAAGCTTCTATTTTTGGTTTCTGTGCTCTGTATCTGTATTAGAATGATTCTTGAAAGCAAGTCTGGTCTCTTGTCATGTAATTTTTTTGTTGAAAAGTAGTTTCAGTTCAAGTTGTAATTGAGAAAAAAAAATTGTTAGTGCCCAGATGTACAGTACCATGTCACTAACTGGATATCTACTAAATACATGCTCCTGCTGTGTGGTGAGGCCTTGGAGCCCTACCTGTGATCACTGGTGGTGATGGAATCTGAACCAAATATTCTACCTCCACTTTATAGATAAAGATAATATTTTATACTTATTATTTATATATGGAATTATTCCAGATTTGCTTTTTCAGTTAATGTAAATACTGGGAATAGTCAAACATAGTATTTTCATAGCAATAAGTTACCAGTGGTAAGATGAGTGGTTGGGTTATCTATGACCAAACAAATTACCTTTTTTCTTAGCTTGTCTCTTTTAGTTCATTAGTATTCATTAGGGAATAAAATACAGACTGTTTCAAAGGCCTACCATGTGCCAGTCAGTCTTGTAGAGAATTAATTCACTTTAGCTCTTCTAGCAATGATGTGAAGCAAGTATTGTATCAGTTTTAGAAATGAGGAAATTAAGGCTCAAAATAAATGATCATCACTGATAACTAATGACTCAAAGAGCAGTATTTCAGACCTAGAGCTAATAGCTAACTACAAAGGCACAAGAAGACTGAATTTTTTATAGGTGTTTAAAGGCCCAATCTCTTAAAAGATTATTAAACAGTTTATTTTCTATTTAAAAATGTTTTGATCATTTTCAACATTTTGTTTTTAAAATTAGGATTGTCCCAAACAACCTGATTTTGCCTGGTAAGCTAGTAGGATAAATGGCTCCATAATTATTCAGTTGTGTAGCACAGTTAGTAAATCCAGATTTGATATATCTACAGAATAATCCACGGTGGGAGAATATGGTTTCAAATTGAGGGTTTTGTTCCTAAAACACAATAGAACAATGGAATTCTTCCACTTAACAGTCCTTGTACATGCTTCTTTGAAACACTGAATAACATCATAGAATTATAGAATATTAGAAGTGGAAGAGATCATGAAATATGCAGCCTCGTAGTTTCCCAGCTTGCCCTGTGGTTTGGGGCAATGGGAGGAGCATGGCAGGTCGTACTCCACCTTCATGAAACACAGCACTTGACTTTTATCTGTCTTAGTAGGCTTCCAAGTTAACTCTTATTTGAAAGAATGGTTTCACATCTTTAAAACATTTTTTCACCATATCCTAATTTTATAGATGGCAATTTAAGGCCCAGAGAAGCAAATTACCTTTCTAAAGTAATCTCAGTTGCTGGACTAGGATTTTCATTGCAGTAGTCCTTATTCATTCCTTAAATAAATAAATAAATAAATACATACATACATACATACATACATACACACACACATACATACATACATACATACATACATACATACATACATAATAGCTGTTGTGTCCCAGTTACAATGCTTAGAGCTCACAGACTCGTGGAAGAGACAGATGGATGAGTAAATAATTGACAGATAAGTATGACAAAAGGAAGTTTATAAGTGTCATATGAAGAAGTCAAGAGAGCATCCCATGAGTAATTACATTTGAACTAAACCTTAAAGGTGAGATGATTTTGCCAGTTGTAAAAGGGAGGATAACTGTTCCCAACAGAGACAACAGAGGGTACAAGCCATGGAGATGTGAAAGCATGACACAGTCATCCCATGTGTCAGGATAAAATTTAGGGCAATAGAGTGGGAGTTAGGGGAAAGGTTATCACTGCAGTTGGGAAAGGGCCAGATCAAGAGGGGCTCTGCACAGCAAGTTCAGGAGCAACGTTTTTATCCTGTGGGAAATAGAGTACCACTGAAGACTTTTAATTAATTAAGAAGAGTTATTGATAGTGTACATATTTCAGAAAAGTTATTCTGGTGGCAGTGTCTTAATTTTAGAGGGAAAAAAAATACAAATTACACATTGCCCTTTAGCCATTTGAGTCCCTTCCACTTGCTGGCTTCCCTGGTACATGCCCCCAGCCTCTTGCCCAAAGGCAACAAGTGTCTATTACATGTGGTGTTAAAGGTGTTTTGTCCTAGAGAATATCTGTCTGCAACAACACAGCATAGATCAGATTTGGAGGACCTGTTAAAACTGAGTGTTTGACTCTCTGTGAAATCCCTTTTCGTGTTTTGCTTCACTTGAAATGACATTATGACTTACTGTGAGACAGGATAATTTGTAGTTTCTTTTGTCATCATCTTCTTTGGATGTCACAGACCATGGAGTGCTCTGCATTGGTTCTAAGGAACTGAGAATGGGAAGGACACATGATTTTTATATTATTATTTCTCTTGAGTGTTCTTGCTTGTGATAGATTTTTGGCTCCAGGCGTAAAGAGGTATGGAGAAGCAGCCTGTTGGGAGAGTATTTTATGTTTCACTTGGCTTTTTTGTGACTAAATACAGTATTAAATGATTTGTATGATACTTGCATGATATTAAATTGAAAGAGCTATTGTTTTATCAAGAGATGCTTTAGCATATACTATGAAGGCTAGACATTAAATACCAAGGTTTCTATGTGTAAAGAAGAGTCAACCCAGATATTTTAGCTTGAATGATTTTAGTTAGTAACCTTAGCAATGGCTCTTAAGAAACATAAGGCTTTCTTTTATCATTAGAAGCCCCAAACAGTTTGTCTTTGCGGGCCATTTTTCTTGGCATTATACTCTGGAGTCAGCCAACATTTTAGGTAAGCTATCGTCTTACCATCCTCTGTCTCCAAGCCTGTATTTATCTCTTTGACCACCTATGTTTTAAAATAAAAATCTGTGTTTCACCCAGTGCTAAGCCACAGTCCTTTGTCTTTCTCTAATAAAACACAGAAGTGGAGCAGAAACTTTTCTTTGGTGTGAATTCCTAGGGACAATTCATATCCTAAAAGCTCCCAGAGTTGACTTGCCCTATTTCTGTCTCAGATTCCTTTGTTCCCTGGCCCTTTAAACTTCTCAGCAACTTTTTGGGAATTTCTAAATGTTGTTTTTTATTTTTTATTATTATTTTTTAATGTTTATTTATTTTGACAGAGACAGAGAGAGACAGAGCATGAGTGGGGGGAGGGGGAGAGAGCAAGAGGGAGACTTAGACTCCAAAGGGGGACCCAGGATCTGAGCTGTCAGCACAGAGCCCGACTTGGGGCTCAAACTCACGAACTGTGAGATCGTGACTTGAGCCGAAGTCAGTCACTCAACCAACTGAGACACCCAGGCGCCCCCTAAATGTTTTGATAGTATCAAAAATAAAGAGATGCCTTTTTTTATCAGAGTTACAGAGAAAGAATGGGTAAAATAACAAGCAAAAACCAATTACATAGCTTTAGGAAATCTCACCAAAAATTACCCATGACAGTAATGAAGCTGCAAATGGGAACAGGCCCAAAGTACATGTCATGTTGATTCTCTTGAAAGTCACATGGTGGCCTCTATACTTTTATTCCCTAAAAATAGTGTTTCCATGAGGTTGTGTAATGCTTTACTTCTCCTTTAAAAACTGACCTCCCCCCTCCCCCCAAAAAAGGCAGGGAAAAGCATTACTTTAGTTATTAAGGTTTGATTTTAGGTACTCAAAGGACAATGTTTCGGAAGAAATCCCATATTGTGTCTAATAGACCCCAGAAGGAAGAATGAACACTTATTAATCACCTAAAATGTACAATGCCAAACATTTTTCACAAATTTTCTCTGTTCCTTGCAACAATCTCATGCGGTTTTACCTCTAATATTGGTAAGGAGGTACATCCAAGGAGATCTCCTTTCATCCTGGGCATTGTGGTGAAATGAGCACATAGTCATAACAAGGCTAAAGACCAAATTTGTATGACATGCATGGAAGAGATGAAGAGAAACATAGATGATGAGCAGTAGAAATCTGGAGCATATTGGAAAGTGGATGAGGCTTTCTTTTGTAGAAAGAGCAGAACAAGAAAATAGAATTATCAAAAAGAGGATTGCCATTTATTGTATAGCTTCTAGGTGCCAGTGCCAGGTGAGGTACTCAACACCTATAATAATTTAAGCCTCACGACAATCATGTAGGGTAAGTACAATTATGCAAAATATTGTACATGTACGTTTTTCTGAGAGATGGTCAGTATCTTTAAAGAAGTTCATGACCCCTGAAAAGTTAAGAATTTCTATATCATGCCACCTTAAGATAAGAGGAACAAGTCAAGGAAATTGGAGCTGTGTGAACCTTGTTTTATATTCCTTTTTAAAACTTTCCTTCAGGTAATAGTAGTAAGTTAAACCGGGAAAAAAAAAATATCTTTCACAATCCTTTAGGGCTGGGAAACCTAATTTATTTTATTAGAGAAGTAGTATAGTATACTCAGGAAGAGAATAGGTTCTGAAGTCAAATTGCTTCAACTTAAACCCAAACTCGACCACGTATTTGTTCTCCTGCCTCAGAGAATACACCTAATTGCTTCATCTCAATTTCTTCATTGTAAAACTAGAATAGTAACAGCACCTACCTCATGGTAAATGTGAGCATTCAATGAGGAAATATGCATAAAGTGCTTAATACAGTGGTTCTCTCCACGGGTGATTTTTACCTCCCAGAGAACATTTGACAATATTTAAAGACATTTTTGGTTGTCACAATTTGGGGGAGGGGTGCTACCGGCATCTAGTGGATAGAAGCCCGGGATGCTGCTAAACATCCTGGGCTAAACTGCCCCCCCCGCCCCCCACCAACAAAAAAGTATCCAACTCAAAATGTCAGTAGTGCTAAGACTGAGAAGCCCTACTTCAGCACCGCGATGGGCATATACAGCAGTAAATATTGGCAATTACTGCATGTTAATGTCTAAGGAAAATGGAAGAACAAGCAAAATTATGATTCACTTATCTTTTCTGAACAACTAAAGTAAAAAAAATTAAATACCAGATAATAAACTACTTAATGTAATTGATGGAACTTCATTGTCATATGGAAAAGCCCATTTAATGAATGTGATTTTTTCATAGTATAACTGATTATGAACCCATGTCTGAGGCTATTATATGTGCTTTATAAAAAGTTTTATAGCTTAATCCTGTTTGGTATTGTTGTAACTATTATGTTTTCTTAGAGCATTTCATGATCATATATAAAAGGCAGTTGGTTAAGAGTGTGGTCTTTGGGGGGCGCCTGGGTGGCGCAGTCGGTTAAGCGTCCGACTTCAGCCAGGTCACGATCTCGCGGTCCGTGAGTTCGAGCCCCGCGTCAGGCTCTGGGCTGATGGCTCAGAGCCTGGAGCCTGTTTCTGATTCTGTGTCTCCCTCTCTCTCTGCCCCTCCCCCGTTCATGCTCTGTCTCTCTCTGTCCCAAAAATAAATAAACATTGAAAAAAAAATTAAAAAAAAAAAGAGTGTGGTCTTTGGAATTATTCTTAATTGGGTTCAGATCCTAGTTCTGTCACTACCAACCATGCGACTCAATAGACACATCATATAACTTCTCTGAACCTCAGTTTCTTTAATGGTAAAACTGTGATATTCAGGCCCACCTGCTTCGTAGAGTTATATTGATTAGATGAGATAAGGCATGTGAAGTACCTAGCATAGTACCCTGCACATAATAAACACTCAGTAAATGATAGCTGTTTATATTATTTTCATTATCGTTTCATCATCCCTGTTCCTGGAACTCCAGTACCCCACAGGTGGCGAGGTGAAAGCCAGAGAGGGGCCAACTAGCAGGCTGAGTGTTAGCAAAGTAAACCTAACCGTGGATTCTGCAGTTAGCATGTATGAGTCTTCTCACTTGTTATGCTACCTTTACCAATTTCATAAAATCATTTCAACTTCCTCTACGAGGTTTCTTTCCTAGTTTGGTATCTACCAACATCCACTCTCAGCCTCCCTGACCCCTTTTGGTGATATTCTGGACCTTTTCCACTATTCCTATTTATTGTCTGAGTTATGCTTATTTTTCACGAGTGTCCCATTATGGAATTTTCCAAAATCCCTTTTTACACCAATAAGGGAATCTGAGAGGGAAGACTGTTCCTATCCATGTCGCCTCACTATGGAACTGTTAATTTTATTCTCTTAATTTACTGTGTTTTCAGCCTTCTTCTAAGTTATATCATAGTCTCCTTCGAAGTTCCTAGCTTAGTTTGTTCAAAGACAAAGAGAGTGTGATATTTTATGCGAAGTAATATGTAGTTTGGTTAAGATGCTGTGACTGCTTTCTATTTCTAGATGCTTATTTATGGCAATTTCTTCTTTTATTATATTTGGGATGTAGAAGGTATAATCTGCAAACATGGTTTAAGATTTGAGTTAGTTTGCATCTATCTCTATTAATGTGTTCCATAAACGAGGCATTAATATCCCTTTATTGTGTTATCGTTAAAATAATTATCTTAAATGTAAAGACTCTGCCTTAATTTTGAAGAAAGATCATTCTTCCACCTAAGATTAAAATTGTGAGAAAAACGTGCAAAGAAAAGGGAGTTCCATTTTTAAATAACAGATCTCAGTAGGCTCTTGATTTGCAAGTTGTTCCTCTTCATCCTCTGCGTCAGTTGAACGTGTCACATGAGCACCAGTGAGCAGATGTGGAGGGGGACACAAGCGGGATGTGGAAGCAGGAACCAGCAGCGTTGGCAAACTGGCAAATGCTTCTGTTTTGCTAAGACCTGCTTTTCTGTATTCAGGCTGTCCGAACCATCTGCTTTTATATCCTCTTTACCTACTGTCAGCCATTTTGGAGTTTTTAAAAAAGCTTTAAAAATGATTGGGAATTTTTCACAGTAAGCCAGGAATCCTTACCGCTGTTTAAAAACCTTGTGCTTTTAGCATATTGCCATTTAATGCTCCAGAGAATGGTTACTTTTTAATTTGGGTGCCGTGTGTTATATGTTACATAGTGAAAATGTCTTTCTTCCTTTCACTCACTCTCAGACATCAAAATTTAAATTTAAATAGATACCTGGCCATGGTGTATACATTAACAACAGATGCATAGTAATTGAATGTAAATGATGGTTTACTTATCCCTTCTTATTGAAAAAAAAAAAGAAAGAAAAGCATTGCACAATTTAATGAAAATTCCTAATTCTTTGTGAGCTTAGTTATTTTCTAGATATGCAACTGACGTTCTCAATAAAAATAGTAATTATAAAACACCGTTTGTGCACCAAGTACTGTGCTAGGCATTGTGTCCAAATTATTGCTAATCCTCTCTACAACCTTACAAGGTAGGTATTATCTTCATTTCATGGATGAAGAAATTGATTCTTAGAGAAGTGGAGAAAATTGTTCAGGTCACACTTGAGGCTAGGGATCTGAACTCCAGTTTCTCTGGCTCTTCTCCACTGCTTTTCCAAAATGTTGTAGTAAGGAGATGATTCGCTAGTGATAGGTTTCCGGATAAGGAGTCAGGGATGGCACATTTTATTTAGTTTCAGGTAAGCACACTTCATTTGGTTTGTGAAGTTCCTCTCTCTAGGCTTTGGTCATATATAGGCATTTTATTTTCTTCTCTAGTCATTGAGAAATACTGTTGGCATTTGGTCCTCTGCTTCTGCTTTTTCCAAGGTTTTTAAGAATGCTTTCACTTGAAAAGAAGAACAATTGTGGCCTGTTTCTAATAATTTACAGTAGCTGGTTTGTTTTTTCCTCAAACTTTTGTCTGTCAACATTAAGACCTCTAGTAGCCTTTCAAGATTATAGTCAGAATTAAATGGTTATGTTGTTACATGTTTTTGGACCTTTGTCACTACCCAAAAATGTGGTCTATGCAAAACAGACTCCAAAGATTCAGTGGCTCAAATGATTTAAAAGCACAATGTTAATAGATAGAATCTATTTTCACTTTTTTTTTTTTATAGCACAGCTCACTTATACACTATAAATTCAATAGTATGAAAGTCTTAGGTCTCTTCCTTAACACTTAAGAGGGAAGGTCAAGTTGTGGGTTTTTTTTTTTTTTTTTTTTTAAATCAGGGTCTTGGTAGGACTTGAAAATTTCTTAAGTATTTAAATTCAGGAGTCGCCTTAGAAAAAATAAGAGGAAGTTTTACTTTCTATGATTGATGCTAAAATTTATAGAACTTACTTTTAAGTGCCACAAACTGAAAATACATTGAATATCCATGAGTGAAAGATTATGAACTAGTTACTAAGGAAAAATAGAAATATCTGGACTACATCTCCAACCTTTTGGGTTAATGGTCATAGTTGGAGGGTAGGTCATTGGAATTATAATCAGAAACTTACTGTTACTGGACCCAAATGAGCCTTTGAGCTGATATGTTGTATTATTATATAATCAACATAGGCAGGAGTAATCTCTTTTGAGACCTACCTTAGACCTTCCTTTTATTCAAAGAAATGGAGCCAAATTGTCATAATTTGGCCACGTTGGTATTTCTTTTCAATTCCCAACCCTTCTGCTTCTCTTCAGTAATACAGTAGAGGCAGAGAGGGATTTCTTTTCCACATTCAGTACTTACTTTTAGAGCTATGGATTTAGAGTTATTTTGGAACATATTTAAAAAAAATTTTTTTAATGTTTATTTTTGAGAGATAGGGAGAGAGAGAGAGCGTGAACAGGGGAAGGGCAGAGAAGGAGAGAGACACAGAATCTGAAGCAAGTTCCAGGCTCTGACCTGTCAGCACAGAGCTCTATGTGGGGCTCGACATGGGGCTCGAACTCATGAACTGCGAGCTCATGACCTGAGCTGAAACCAAGAGTCAGACGCTTAATCAACTGAGCCACCCAGGCGCCCCATATTTTGGTACATATTTAATTAAAATCTTATATAAACAGATAAGCCTCCCCCGAGAAACTGGATGTATGAGGATGGAGGGAAAACACTGTCAGTTGAAGGATGTGGAGAACAGAAATTTCTAACTGAAAATAAAGAATTAGGAAAATGAAAAACTAAAGAGTAGTGTATAAATAAAAGCTGGAATATCAAAGAGAGGGAATGCATGGTATTAGAGACAACAAAGGGTCCAAGAAGGGTAAAGCCTTGACCTGTCTGGCTGTGGTCCATCATACTCACTGTAGTTGGACAAATCTTAAACACCACTTTCATCAGAGGCCTCCTCCCACTCAAAAGACTCTTTGCCCACATCAAGCCATCACTCCTTGGCTTCTAAGGTCCTCCATCATCTAGCCCCATCTACTAGCCAATTTTAGCTCCAATAGCTCCACTCTATCAGGCTGACTCTCCCCATCTTTATCTTAAATTGTTTTGTTCTCTTTTTCCTTCTTCCTCACCCCTTCCCCTCCCCCACCCCATCACCATTCTTCAGTGTTCTTGCCTCCCCCCACCCCATTCTTCAATGTTCTATTCAAGTATCATTCTTGCAGTTCTTAATACCTGGGTCATATTCATTAAAACTTAGTTAAATAATAATAATGACAATGTTAACAGTCATTTATTGTTTGTTATCTGCCAGGCACTGTGATGATAAGCTTTTACATGCAATACATCTTATAAACCTCAAACTAATCTTATGATGAACTAGGGTTCTTAACCCTAGTTCTACCATGAAATAACTTGGCTAAGAATACAGTGGTAGGAAGTTACATGTACAAGATTTGACCTTTAGGTCTGATTGACTCTAAATCTATTAAATGATGAACTGTAATTCCCAATCTTGCTTCTTTGTTTGGTGCTTTATGTTTAAAATCTTGAAGGCAGAGTCAATGTCGTCTATATATCTTGTATTTGTCAATACAATTAAGACAGTGCTAGATCATCAACTATTATTGATTGATTGTGGATTAGATAAGGTGAGATCGTCAAATTTCATTGCAATGAAAGCAGAGAAATTTTATTCTGATCCTAGTTATTTTTCTGAAGTAAATGTTGTTAATGAGAGCAGTGTTTTATTTAGGATATAGTGGACTGAAACCAGACAATGTTCAGTTTTTTAAGGATTGTAAATCAGAAAAGGATTTTTCTAGTAGCTGTAACAATGTTATTTGGGGCTGAATCAGTGCCACTCTTATATTCTTTCATTCATTAATCAAATACTTATAATTACTGTGATATTGTGATTTATAATAAGAAATATATGTTTGGTCTTTGTCCCCTTTTCAGGCACAGAGCTACTCAAACCGTTGGAATTTCCTAAGTGATAAGAGCCAGTAAAGGTGTCTTGATATTCTTAACAAACCCCTTTTACCAACATGTGAGTTTATGTTAAAGAGGTGACTTTAGAAAAGCATCTAAGGATGGGGGCTGCTTGCCAGGGGGACTCAACCATGTGATTAGAGCGTTGGTACTTTCAGTCCCACTCCCAGGACTCTGGGAAAAGGAGAAAGGGTGGAGTTTGAGTTCAGTCACCAAGGGCCGGTGACTTAATCAGCCATGCCTAGGTAATGAAGCCTCCGTAAAAAGCCAAAGGGATGTGGTTCAGAAAGCTTCTGAGTTGGTGAACATAGAGATTTGAGGATAGTGGCTCAGAGAACATGGAAACTCCGCACCCCTTCCCACGTACCTTGCCCCAAGCATCTCTTCCATCTGGTTGTTCCTGAGTTCCATCCTTTTATAATAAACCAATAAGCAAGTAAAATGTTTCTGTGAGTTCTATGGGCTACTCTAGCAAATTAATCAAACCTGAAGAGGGGTTCATTAGAACCTTCAATCTGTAGCTACCCAGTCAGAAGCACAGATGACAATCTGGACTTTCAGTTGGTGTCTGAGTTAGGGGCAGTTTTGTGGGACTGAGTCCTTAACCTGTGAGATCTGATACTATTTGAAAGTAGATAGTGTCAGAATGGAGTTAAATTTTGGAGACATCCAATCAGTTTCCACTGAGAATTGGAGAACTGCTTGGTGTTGGAAAAAAACACACTGGAATTACAAATACAGTTAACCCTTGAACAACAGGGGTATTAAAGGTGCCAACCCCTTTACACTGTCAAAAACTCAAGTTTAACTTTCAAGTCCCCCATAATTTTACTGCTAATAACCTACTTTTGACCAGAAGCCTTACCAGTAACATAAACAGTAGATTCACACATATTTTGAATTTTATATGTATTGTAAGTAAATCTAGAGAAAAGAAAATATTCTTAAGAAAATCGTAATTAGAGAAAATATATTTATAGTACCATACTGTAAAAAATCCGCTTGTAAGTGGACCTGTGCAGTTCAAACCCTTGTTGTTGGAGGGTCAAGTGTATGTGTAATTGCCTACTACGTGCTAAACATCAGAACACAATATGACTAGGGACAGATAGCCCTGCCCTCACAGGCTGGCGGAGGACACAGACAAAGCTGACAGGCAATCATTATTCGGTATGATGAGGCCCATGACTGATATGCCCAAGAACAGTGGGAACATATAAAGGAAGTCACCTAATGTCATCTTGGACAAGTCCTGGAAGGATTTCTGGGCAATACTCAGGGCTTCTTTTAGCATCATTCAGTTCTGTGTATGACATGAACAGGTAAGTAAAATACAACTGGTTACATATTGGTGCAAAGAGATGCCAGAAAAGTCCAGCTTTATGTTTCCCACTTTCCCACTCAAGATTGCAAAACAAGACCAAGAAATGTAAATATCAATACACTTCAGATTGTTTGCCAAATCAAGGAGGTTGATGTCAAAGTAAATGCTGCATGCTTCTAAGAAGGTGATAGTAAAACAAATGAATTCCCTTCCCCTCTCGGCACCAAGAACTACCCACTAGTTCTACTCTGTCATATCGGTGCCAGAGGTAAGTCAGGATTATCTTACATACGTTGAAATAGCACTCGATAGAAAGTTGAATTTGGATTTACCAGAATAAATGTCTGTGAATACATATTTTTCCCAATAGCTAGGAAGCAGTGTTGTCAAATAGTGAGACCTGTGAATAAGAGGTCATTTTACTGTGTAATCTTGAGCTATCTCATGACACTATTTGATTTTCCCCATGTAAAAAAATGGTGTTCATGATACCTGTCCTTTGAATGCACGTTCTTAATGATCCAAGAGAGATAATACAATGAATGAGCCTTCTATTGGCCAAAAAGAAGATAATCCAAGTAATTAAATATTTAAAATAAATTCTGTTAATGAGATAAGGGAAGAAGATGAGGGCCATAGAGAAAGTAGTTGCTTTGTCACCTATTTTTCTTGGTTGCTAATTGAGGATTTTACCATTTTAAATCAGCTACAGTATGGAGAAAGGTCATGATTTCAAAACAGGAGTATTTACTATGAAAAAGGAGCGAAAGATAAATTGGGAAATATACTAGGATTCTCTGCATGTATAGATACATGGTTTGCAGAATATCATCACGATGGTAATAATTCCCCTTTAAAAAAATCTGTGAAGGTGAAAAAAAATTATTTCATTGAACTCTTCAAAAACGGTATACCTCCCACATATTCCTGATTGTTTATCATCATAATCAAGCTAATTTCCAAAGCAAGGTGGGGGAAGTAGATCTGAATGGAGTGCTACAGAATACAGAATTTTTATTCATTTGTACAGTAGACTATTATCTCAAAGTAAATATGAAAAGGAACAAAGTTGTTTGTGCTTTGGAAATTGAAGCATTGTTCATCATGCATAATTGAACAAAGTTGAAATTTGTAGGTATGAAACCAAAAAAAGCCACAGCTATGATAGCTATTACAGGAAATGGAGGAAATTAATAATAAAAGACAGTACACTACCTCATAAATACATGTTCATCATGAGAGTGGAGGATGAGAGCATTAAGCAAATACCCTGATTAATTTAACAATTTAATCCTAGAATTGGAATACAGATATTTCAGGATTCATTTGTTCATAGATAAGACAGAAAGACCAAATAAACAGCTTACTTGGATAAAGTAAGGCTTTTAGTTAGTGCTTGTGGATATGTGAAGATAATACTGTTTTAAAAGAAAGGTTATAACTAAGCAAGACATCTTTGATACGAACATTTACTAAATAAATAAATAACCAAGTTTTGTGTCTTAAAAATACAAAATATGTCAAGGAATAGATTTGGGGCATTTTTGCCTTACATCCTATGATCTTGCTTTTTATAATTTATTCTAACAATGATCTTGCTTTTTATAATTTATTCTAAGTAACTGCTAGGAGCTATGATTTTTAAAAGACTGCATGATACTAGGAAAATAAATCAGGGGGAAAAAAGTACTTTAGGTCTCACTGTTCACTGAGTAAAGTTTAAATTAACCCTGATTAGAACACCTTTGAATACTTTTTTGATGCATAAAATGATTTATCAAAGCATGTGTTTCAGTAAATTTTGGAAGATTTTTGGGAAGTGCAGGTAGTGTAAGAGTAGTTTACTAGAAAGGCTTTTTATTTTATATCGTGTCAGCATACGTGAATCACTTTGCCTTTTTCTCTACCAGCTATTTGGTAGAAGTCCACAATTTGCCAAAATGGTTAATAGGACACAAATATAGACATTTCATGTGGTGTACCATGTAAATGTAAACCTTTGTAGTTACATGTTTCTGTAGCAAGAGAATTGTTTTAAAAGGCATGTAATTTATTAGCTATCGGTAGCTTCTTTATTGCCTTGCCGCGCTGCAGTAATAAATAAAAGAAAGTGAACTGATTTTACAAATGGCACACAAGGTGCACATTTTGTGGAAAAAAAGTCTTTTTTTAAAGAATTGGCATTAAATCCTTTTTTTGTGATGACAAAGAGGCTAAGAGTGCAAACTGTATTTTCTGTTTATCGAAAACAGTCTTTTTTTCTCGGGGGCATTTTTTCCTATGATCATCAAGGGATTTCAAAAGCAATAAAGTGTGGAATCATTGTTCGACTTGAACAGTATTAAAACTTAGGTTTTAATTTCAGTGAAGTAATAAGATTTGAACCTGTCTCACATTACAGCACTGTAAGGCATTTAGCAATTGTATTTTAAAAGAGGTTTTTAAGATGCAGCTCACTTGTAAGCTAACTGTCTGTCAGTAATTAATAGTTTTTCTTCAGCATAGGCTGTTGTGATCAGACCAAGAAATATCTGTGTTTTTAGGAACACATTATGATAATTGTGAGTGCTTATTCCTAATTAGCCTAAATGTCTAAAATTTTCAGCTTGCTTCTCTGGCTGCTTAATAGAAAAAAAGAGAGTAGCATGTAAAACTACAGTGTGTCTTTGGGCTTTTAAAAATACGAATGTACACGCACATGTATATTTCAGTAAGCTTAACACCTAGCAAGATTGTATGTCAGTTGACTCCTTCATTAACCAAGTGTTTTATCCTGCAGTATCATTTCCTGCTTTTCAGATATCACATCATTTGTATATGTAAAAACTGTTGGCAGATACGGTACTATACGTACAGCTAAACCCAGACTGGCAATCTGTATTCTTCAGTACCCAACATTGAACCTATCTTTACTTTTTCAAAAAAAGCTTTAAAATATGAGCGTTTCCATTAGACTGGGGTGGCAACATACTTGCTGATGAAAGATTGTATTTACCATTTTGAATTGCTATTGAAAATAATTGCCTCTACAAAAGGAAACATCTGTATGATAGCACATGGTTAAAGCTGCCATCAATTTTTAACATTTGAGGGTTGAGCTATGACCTTTTATGATGACTGTGAACAGTAACTGCCTCCATTAGCCATAAGTTTTGTTTCTTTATTTTAGTAGATGGCCCAGACTGTAAATATTAGAGAATCTAAAATAAATCAACATATTATCCTAAGGATACAAAATGTAAGAGCTATTTGTGGTTGGGAACCTTTGACAGATAGTGTGGATGAAGCAGATGATTGCCTGCCTAGCGTATCTGGTCTCCATTGCTATGCCTGCAGGCAGTTTAGTGCTATGGTTGTATATTGATGTCAGGGTTAGTACTGAGTGGCTAGCAGTGACAGATGTCTATAATTACAGGCAATGCTTCCAGTATTTCTGAAAAGCCAGCCTATGTTGAACAATTATCTTATTTCTGCCTTGCCAAAGAGCATGTTCCAATTGCTAGTATTAGCAATGGTGAATATAGTGCTTCATCTGCTGCCTTGGGACAAATGTGGGAAAAGCACTTGGTTATAAAACATAAATGCAAAATATTTTCTCAACATTTTGAATTAGTTAAGTTCAGTGTTTTCCTAATTTTTATCTCCCCATAATGTCTCTGTTGAAGGAATCTTGAAATATAAAACACATTTGGCATACTTATTGAGATTTTGTTTTCCCCTAGGCCTGCATGGCTCCCCAGCGCCACTGTCCTTTGCTTTACTGAATAGATGTGTTTAAGCAAAGTTGGCTTTGAAACAACTTTCTTCAGTGTGAATTACATTTTCTGATCAACTTCCGTTACAAAATTGGAAATGCGTTTCTGTGGACAATCTCTCCCACACCATTTGATGAGGAAAATTGCAAAACGATAGACAATGCTGAAATGTGCAGAACACCTTAGTACACTAGTGTCTTTACATTTGCTGAGAATTGCAATTCTCAACTTTTATTTTAACCCTTTCTTTTCAGCCTTCAACCACTTATTGTCCTTTCCTGTCTCTAAGTGTTCCCGACCACTTCCTTCCACACTCCCTTTTGGCCCGCTTTCCTGAGTCATTAGAAATCTTTTCTTGCTTGATGGTCTGAGTTCTCAATTGTACTTTTTTTTCTGACCATTTGCATGTGTGAGACATGGGCTGTAATACCACACTCCCCAGCAGGTGTTGCTGCCTTAATACTTTCCAACCCTACCATTCTTAAAATTGCTGAAGTTCTAGGCACTGGGTATTAAAACATTGTCCATGCTATAGGTTACAAATTCTGTATTTTTAGGTAATGTAGAATGAGAAATGCCTAGGAAATACTATTTGAGAATATGTTTTATCTTCAACCTTTCTCTAACCTGTGTTGGGTTTCTACTTCTGTGCTTAACCACTTTGTGGTTACATTTTCTCATCTAGTCTTCTCAGCAATGTCCTATTTAGTAGGTATAATTATCTTCATTTTACAGAATATGAAAGAGATTTCAGGAAGGTTAAAAACTTGTTCAGTGAGATACCCTGGCTTTGACCAAATCATCCTACTCTAAACCCAAGTTTGCCTTCCACTGTATCACATTGCCTATGTATGTGTCTAGAGGCATGCATCCAGGCATGATCAGTTTTAAGTGTAATGATGATTGACAAAACAAACATCACAAATTCCATCCCCATCTTTGCTGTTTTATTTCCCAAGGGAAAAAACTCATCTCTGCAACCACAGATTAGACCTTTGGTACTGGATAGCCATCAGTCACAAGAGAACTAAGCAAGTTCTAGATCCTAGATACTTGATATAATCCATCCTATTATATAAGAAGCAATTCACCCCATAGTCTAGTGTCAGAGACCAATATTATATTCATATATGAAAGCAGCCCCTTTCAGTTCTTACTGAGCCTGCCACACAAAGACTCTTGATAATTTAAAACTCTAACGATGGTGTTCTGGAACCTTTTCTCTCTGTGCATCAATTTATCAAGCAAAACTTGGAGAATTGGATGGACTCACTGATCTGAATTGGGAAAACTCTGATAATTTATTGGCCCCAGGGGTGTAAATCATCTCTACTTATCCAGTGAGTTGAGAATTTAGCCCAGAAATAGGAAACAAGAACCTGGGATGACTCAGAAAAGGAAGATGAGGGATTTGAAATCCAGAACTGAGGTGAACTCTGTTGCCACAGAGCATTCTGTTTTCCTCCTGTCTCCTTTCCCTCTGCTTTTCCTGTTCTTCCTCCCAGAAGATAGAAGATAGAAGTGTAGGAGTTAAGCTGCCTTCCATTAGGGCTCTCTCCCCTCTGATCACTCTGTAACCATTTCTAAGGCTACACACATACCAACTTGGAACGTGTATCTACTTTGCAGCATCTAATCCAGATAAAGCACAAAGAAAAGGGACTGTCCTCTTGTTGCATGCCTCATAGTCTTAATGTCAGACTAATATTTGTCTATATATTATTTAATAATAGTGAGTATTTACTGACCACCTATTCTTTTTAAAATTTTTTTTCAATGTTTCTTTATTTGAGAGAGAGAGAGAGAGAGAGAGAGAGAGAGAGAGAGAGAGAGAGACAAAGCTTGAGCAGGGGACTGGCAGTGAGAGGGAGACACAGAATCTGAAGCAGGCTCCAGGCTCTGAGCTGTCAGCACAGAGCCCAAAACGGGGCTCAAACCCACAAACAGAGCAGGAAGATCATGACTCGAGCCAAAGTTGGACACTTATGAGCCACCCAGGGACCCCTACTGACCACCGGTTCTAAGGGCTAATAGCTAGTGTTTATTTGGTGCTTACTATATGCTAAAAACTTTCCAAGTGTTTCTGACATTGTGCTGGCAGTGCTATATATATCATATAGCATGATATGACAATAATAATAACAGTTAACACTCATGGAAATTTTATTCTGTGCCAGGACTGTTCGAAGTACTTTGCATGAATTAACTACTCAAATCCTCTAAAAATTTTCATAAATTAGACCTACTATCATCCTCATTTTGTATTTGAGAAAACGGAAATTTGGAGGGTAAGGAATCTGATCAAAATCACCTAGTAAATGGCCAGCCCAATGGCTAACCTTGGGCTTCAGACTAGGTCCTAATCATTTCACTAGACTGCCTCTTAATTCATGATATTATTCGTTGTGTTATTATTTTTTCCACTTTACAGCTGAAGAAGCTGAGACTCTGAGAGGCTAAATAATTTAACTAGGATTATTGGGTTGATTCATTAAATGAAAATATTTATTGAATACCTGTTATCTCCCAGGTACTGTGCTAGGCTAGCAAGTAGCAGAACCTCACCCAGAACCCTGTGTGTATTACACTGCACAAATATTCTGTGTTTCCTCCAAGGTGACATCACTGAAAATACGTACACAGTTAACTTGCCCATTTTCTGTCGTCTTACTGAGAAAAAGATATACTTCCTGGGCAACTGCCAATTGTCTTGGTCCACCGGTTGAGGTGTTGCATATGTTTTAGCTGATGGTCAACATGGAGAAGTGTTCAATAGGAAAACTAAAATGGGAGCAGGACTTATCCTATTGCCCCGGGCATTGCCTGCCCAGAGAAACCAGAAATTAGAGTTTGAAGGCATTAACAGGCCACCAGAAGGTGAACTCTGATTGCTTGCATTTGGGGTAGGTTCAAGTTTTCACTAACGAGGCTAGTATGAGGGACAGAAATTGAAAGGCAAAAAAGATTGTAGGAACATTTTTGAGTAAAATTTGAGAATATGATGAAAAGTGAAAATAGCTGATTTGACAGAGCAATAAAAATATACATATGACACCCCCTTTTTCATTCCATGGGCCATTATTCCTCTACTCTTTATGTCAGGTCACTCTTCCCAGAGAGTTGAGTATCTCTTAGGAGGAAGGTACAGAAGTTGTTTTGGATGCAGAAAGTGGGACAGGTTTCAGAGAGGCAGTGTGGAGGCAGAAATGAAATATGAATAGGTAACACGTGTGAATGAAAATAAAGATGTTAGAAGTGGAGATGAGGACCTGGTAAAGTCTTACTTAATACCTACCATAACTATAATAAGTTGTGTTTTTAGAGGATTTGGGGGAGAGTGTGTGCAAGAACTAGATTAAGTGGTAGAAGACTGTATGATTTACTTACCCTTTGAATGACCATAGAAATGAGTTCCATTTATTAAAAATATACTTTTACCCATGAAAAGGTGACTTGGCCTACTTAAATCATTAGCCCCAGTTGCCACACTTGCATAATGAGAGTGCCTCATGAGAAACAACACTACTAAGAGATTCTTGAAAATAGTTCTGTCAAGTATTATTTATAATTTGTTCTTTTCTAGGGCTATCCTTTAATAATTGGTTTTTTGAATTATTCCATGGAAGCAAACCCATGGTGTAATCCATATAACCACATCCAGACCCTGAACAGCACTTCACCATTGTCTTTGCTCAAGACTTCCAGGATAAAATCAAAGTCCCAGGAATATTTTCAGTGACAGCCACAAAGATCCTGAACCACATTTTCTCTCTCTATCTGAAGTTGGGAGGGCCTCCTGCTCTTCCCTAATCCCTAACGTCAGGTGCCAGGTCCCTAAACTCTGTGCTTTTTAGGTTGTACGCCTGAGGAGTGATGTGTCCCGAGTTCCAGAGAAGGCTTGGAAATTAGTGAAGGTGAGTTGAGTTGCTGGTTGTTGTGGTGGATCACCAGTCTTTATGCTTGTCTCACCACAGCCTCAGGCTCTAATTCCTAAAACAGGTACATGCTCACAGTGATAAGTGTAGAGGTGCCTTCTTGGCTCCCTGTTTATGCACTATGTAACCCTATAGTATGCATGGTCTATAGCCAAATGTTCAGTAGTCAGCCAGTAAGCAGGATCAACTGCAAAGACTCAGTTTAGTGTGATTGCACAGTGTGGAAGCAGCCTAGGTTTCTTGATTACAACATTTCTGAAGTGGCCAATTCTAACCAATCATTCATACCTGAAAGGAGAAAGTTTTCTTAGGGCTCCCTTGAATAGCATCTGTTACTGAACGGTATCTATAGTACATGTATCCCTTACGCCAGAATATGTTTCTGGTGGACATCTTTGAGAGATATAGGGGATTATGGTAAAAAAAAAAATCTTTTATTTCCCAGTTCCCCACTTCCACCATCACCCTTGCACAGAACTACATCCAGCATCAACTTCTTTGCTCCAAGGTCTAATCATGGTACAAATTTGCTATTGCACAGAATTATAAACAAAATGCCTGAAATACATGGTCTCAAAACCTTCCACCAGAATCAATCAAGCTGCCTTCTAGTAGCCTTGTGTCCTAGCCATGGTTAGCTTCTTATTGTATGAGCTTGGGAAGATAATATATTTACCCCGTGCTTTACCATGGTTTTAGCCACAGAAGACTAGTCTAACAGAAGCTTGGCCGCAGACATGGAGTGAGTTGGCAGCCAGCAGGAGCAAAGCTGTGTCAGGACAAATGTACACTCCCCATCTTCTCTAGTTGGCTTTCAGCTGGTTGCACCGCAGGAGTCTTTCTATGGGCTGTGTATCCTGTGACCAATAACTGGTGCACTCGACCCGGGTCCCTCTTGGCTAGTGAAGGCCTGTCGGGAGACATTAGGTTCATGCTGGTGGAGATCCTTAGTCAGTGGCTCCCTGAAGGAAAGTGAGGCAAACAGCCAGCTTCTGTTGAACAGGTGGTAGTTAGACCTTAGATCTGGTCGGGGAGGGGGAGGGAGAGAATCTCTCCAAAATTAACCAGCATTGCTGGTCTTCACACTGTACCTGTACTCCTCTTTCAAATAAATGATTGTTTAGAAACCAATCCAAAAATATCTCTGGCAGCATCTGGAGCCCTTCCTTAGCAGTCTGGATTTGGGCCCAAGTTAGGAATGGATACCCCACTGGGGTGCAAGCAAAAGAGGAAGCATGTTCTTAGCCATGCATCAGTGGAGGCCCCTACTGGGAGAGGGGATTATCACAAGGCAGCAGGCAGCCCAGCACCCCAGCCTGCTGAGTTCATGCTTTGTGCCACAGGATGTGGAGCGAAGGAAATGTGAGGCCAAAGTGGTCGCTCCAAGTTTTCTTATACAATAGCTTATTCAAGCAGATTGGGAATGCCTCTTAAGAGATTTGTTAGGTACGTGTCCCCTTAGCAAGATGGCCACCACAGATGGTGGGTTCAGATATTCTAATTGAAATAAACACTTAACATTTCATATTTATTTTGTACTTCCATAGCCAGCTTTTATCAGTTGCCATTCTGTATTCCACTGAATGAGGCAAGCAGAATTCTAACCTTTTACCACTTGGTTTCCAACATAAGTTATGATTTTAAAATTAAATTCTGGCAAAAGATTTTTTTCACCTAATTTTGGTCCTTATTTTGTGGTGCAATTTTAAATGATATGAGGGAAAAATTAGTCCACCGAGATTAGCGTGGATCTATTCAGTAGCACTAAGTTTGTATGTTTAACATGAAGCAATGATATTTGTACCATTAAATCTCTTCATGTGTCATGTTAATTGTGATGATCATGGTTGGTTTTTTTTTTTTTTTTTTCTGCCTTAAGCATTCATGAAAGACCTCAGTATCTTTAGTTCCAAACGGTTTAGATCCAAGTCATTAAATCCTCTATTCCCTCTCACACCTCGCCTTCTCCTCCTTCTCCCACCTTGCACTCCAACGGGTCTGTTTTGTAGAAAGTACTGCATTGATGTCAGGGACACTTGAAGACTAAGACAAAAATACAAAAATTGGTTTCTCATGCACAATAAGTGAGTTCACATTAAGTTCCAGAACTCTTTTCCTAAGGGGTGTTAATGTTTTCACTATATTGGATCCTTTCTGGTGACAGATTTTGTTTTACTAAATTACAACTGGTTAAAAATCTTGATGAATCATTTCAGCACATTGAAACAATACTTTAGAATTTACAACAATTATCAGGGTTTTTAAAAATTTCATGGTATCAATTTTGTATTAGTAAATGAATTTGGGGGGAATAAATTGGTTCAGGAAAGTATATTATCTGATGGCAGAATACTTTATAGTTGATTTCCACAGCACTGCTAATTTTCTGCATTGAGCCTGCTTACAAAAGCTCTTTGAGAAGTTATAACATCTTAAACATTTATGGAAGGCCTAGGGGTATTAACTTACTGTAATTTTCTGAAGATTCATTATCCAAAATCTTAATTCATTATAACAACTGTTATGAAAACCTATAGAACCAGTGTTTTCTCTTATTTTCTTATTTGCACAGAATGAGAGATTCATTGTTCTTTTTAATTTGTTTCATGTGGTGCTTTTGAGTACATTTCATAGAGGGCTGTTATTGAATTTCTGTGACTGTCATTATATATCCATACAACCTTTAGGAACTAATATTCTGGGTTTCCCAGTTCTGTAATCTACTTCAAATTTAAGGATTGACATAATTAGTTTCTTCAAAGTTATAACCAGAATGTTAAGAGACAACACTGCACATACCCAAGACTAAGAATTAGGATTGGAAAAAGAAAGCAATTTAAAAAATTATCACAGCCCATGCTTTTATTCTTTATTAAATTAAATTTACAACTCAAAATCTTACTGTTGTTTGTATGCTTATTCCTTGTCTGGTTTTCTTATCTTGTCTGGCTTCCCTTTTAAAAAGCCAGATATAAGATCACTTAAGCTACCTGCATGTGCACAGGCAATATTTGTCATTTGGTTAGTTGAGGAGTTAGAGAATGTATGGATTGTTGAAGCGTTGAGTACATACCTAAATGCTCTTTTCTGAAGTTGAAAAGAACCTTCATAGTAAAATAAACAGAGATGAGAAAACAAACATATCAAAACAGTTTTTTAGGAGCATGTCTTCTCAAATCCATAATAGTGATAATTCCTTACATTTCTAACAACCTCCTGTATTTCAAGAGCTAGAGAGATGGATGAGTGGTTAAAATAGGTAATTTTTCTGGCTTGTAAGATAACAACTATGTGGAAGTAGGGAAAAAAATCCGTTTTGTAGCATGAAATTTTGAAGCTTTATGCCTTTAATGAGTGCCATTTCTGACCATGATGAGAGTGTGTTAATTGAATATAAAGATTTCAACATTGATATAAATTTAAGGTTTTGTTTGCTTTAACTTTGTGCAGTGTGAAAATCTTCAAGATAAACACCTTCTTACTTTCCTGTTGTTTTTTATGTAACGAGCCTTTTCTTGAACAGATATTAGCTGACAGTTTTTAGCACCTACTATGAGAAAAGGTCCATAAGAAGGGGTAGAAAGAGAAGCAGCATTTGATGAGTAACTACTAAATACCAAGCTCTGTATTAGGGATCATCTTTAATCTTCCCAAAAGCCATAAAGTAGGTATTATTATTATTATTATTATTATTATTATTATCCCCGTTTTACAGATAGAAAATCAAGATCCAGAGACTTTAAGTTACACCTAGTTAGTGGCAAATCCAGAATTCAAATCCAGATATGTTTGGGACCAAAGCCCATATTTTTTCTACATTGCTAAGTTTGCCAAGGCAGTATCCTAATTACTTCTGGAGATGGTAGAAGAAAGAAGTATCTTCCCTGCCCTCAGGCAGCACGTGCTTGAAATAGTGGAGGAAACACATATGCACACGGAAAATTAATACTACACCAAGATCATATTCTATTGTGTCATCTGAGAAGTGCCACTAACAGGCTGGCAATGGTGGTTGCTCACAGTATCACAGGAGGAGAGCTCTTCTCACTGCAGGGAGAGCTTCTTCCAGAAACATTATTTAAGCATTAACACCACGCCTTTTTAAATAACGATATTTAACCAGGGTTACTTCTGGTGAGTGGAATTTGGGGTATATTATTTTTAAAGAGAAAAAGTTCTGTGCAAAAGCCATGCCTCTTATGGGTTGTTTTGCTTTTGTTTAAAAAAAAAAATTGTGAATGAAATGGAGTCCGCCAATATGTGCACTTTATCATTATGCTCTTTTTATTCATTTAACAAACCTTTGTCAAACATTAAGCATGGGAGATAAAAGAACATCATTTCTGTCCTCAGGGAGCTTATCGTCTAATAGAGAAATACAGGCATATTAAAAAAGAAGAAGCAGAAGGAAGGCACAGGTGGCCAGGCAAAAACAAGGTTATAATGTGTGCATGTCTGGGTATGTGAAACCAGCATAACCAAAAGCATAGCCATTTTCAACTTCATTGTAACCCTCAGAGAAGGATGGACAACACACATGGGCTTCATCTCTTGTTTCTTAGATTTCTGCTTATTTTTCATTATGATCTAATTACCTTAATTGATCCTGAAATTTAAAAAAACTGGGAATCTGTGAACTTCAAGGGAGGACTTTTTCCCTTCCTGCACTCCTATGCCAGCTTCAGTATCCTTCTTTAAAATGAGTATTGTGATGTAGGTTCTTCTTGCTGTGAATGAAAATTTTTTTGGCGAAGTGATAGAAGTTTTAGAAAATGTTGAAAATCCCTAAATATTGTGTTAGAATGTTTTCTGTAGAAAGCCTTCATTGATTTGTGCTTTGTGATAAACATTCTCAAAGATGTTTCCTCACTGGACAGACTGTTTCCCACTCCCAAATTGTATATGTCTGTGGTATAATTGAATTCAAATGTTTAAAGACATTTTCATATTATCTGCATGCTCTCTGAATGGTAAGGTGCCTTGGAAAATGTGAGACAGTCTTTTAAAAGAAATGCAGTAATCATACACTGATTTTAAATGACCCTGTCACACGTGAAAACAAATCAGATTGTTGCTCTTAATGAGCTTTTCAATTTACTATTCAGTAGATCAGATAAGTGGATTTAAGAGGTAATGATCCTGTTTAGTACTCAAGCTTGACTGTCAGATCCTAGGAGTGGAGAGAAATCCCTAGGGACAGAAGCGTTGACACAGTTCTAGATGGGATAATGGGAATCAAAGCTAATGGATGATAAAAGGAATGGTGCAAGTTACAAGGATAATTGTGGATTAAAGCACTGCCATGTGTCAATGTTGACTGTTTTTTCTAGTATCTTATTGGGTCAAATCTGATACTCGGAGAAGCTGTTTTGACAGCAGAACACAACAGACCTGCCTGCCCAGCTTCCCCCTTCCTTGAATGCCAGGGACACCACAGAAAACTTCCCTGTAAGAAGGACCAATTGGAAAAAAAAAAAAAAAAAGATTTTTAAACAGTCTTAAAGGTTTAAAATCACAGTTTAGTTATTTTGTTTTTATTATTCAATGTTGCATGGATAAAATCAAAATTAGATTAATTTTGAGCTATGCCATAAAAAACATAGCACTTATAAAGTCTTGAAAATGTAAAACCTTGATTTTACAAAAATACAATACAATGTAGTGGGGGAAATGGACACCCGAACAATTACAGGTGTGAAAAACACCACGAGAGAGGAATGGACCAGACACTATGGGAGCATAAAGGAGAGTGATCTCCCTGGGACAGCAGAGAAGAATGCAGAGGAGATGACTTTTGAATGGGAATCAAGGGGAGAGGAAAAAGAAAGCTAATTCAGGCAGAATGAGCGGTACACGAACTCCTAGAAATCTGAAATTGCGTGAGAAGCCTCGGTGATCCATCAGTATTTCATTGTGGCTTCAGATGGAGGGAAATAGTAGAAGATGAGGTATGTTGGGGCCAAGTTGTGAAGGGCCTTGTGTGCCATTAATCATGTCAATACAGGTTTTCTAAGGGACCCAATTTACTTCCATCCATAAGAGAGGGTTAGGATCATGCTGAGATCAGGGAAACTTCCCTTTCTACATACCATTCTTCCTTTGAGCCTTCTCTGTGCGTAAACATTTCTGATCTTGAGGACTGGTGGTGACTAACTTCCCTGGGAGTTTTTCTCCCTAGCTCCCTCTTCCCCCTAAACATCTTACAAACACAGTGATAGCTTCAATCCTATAAGAGATGAAGGCCTCCTCTCATGAGCAAAATCATAGATACAGTAATTGAAATGCTTTTCTGTAGGGCTCAGAAATTAGCAGAAGGGGCAACAGGAATGTGAATCTCGGTTTTCCTTTTTCTCTCCCCCACCTTTTCCCTTCTACCCTTCTTTCCTTCTCTTGCCCTCTCCACTTGCCCCCCACCTTTTCCTCTCTCTCCCATTGGCCTGAGCAGCTTCTGGTTATAGGACTTAGGATGAAAGCCCAGAACACAAGCTTCTGCTTTGAATGGTGTTTAAAATCCAGATACGAGATCTCTGCAGTGAACAGCCTTCCTCCCTTGTATAACCCTGTAATTCACCTTCATGACCTGTGGTAGTGTATGAAGCTGGTGTTCACATGTGAAAAGCAAAAGGCATAGGGAGTGAAAGCTAAGTTGCCATGCCATACCATAAGAAATAGGCGGAGCGGGAGAAAGTGAGAGAACACAATCACAGGGGATCAAATCACAGAAGAGAAATCCCATACAGCTGGTGTCTGGCAGGGATAACCTGGAATCACACCAGAGCATCAGGGAGTATGGAGGTGTCAACCCACCTCTCAGCTTTGCCAGGCTATTAGGGAATATTCCATTGGCTGCTGGTGGCATTTTCCCACTTGAAGTGGGATATGTTTATAAGCTCAATGTGGCTTAGGTTGGGACTGAAATGTTGCACCCCAAACTCTGCCACCAACACTCCCTAATTGGGAGCTTAATGGATTCCCCAGGCCCTGATGTATTCAACAGAGAATCTCTGAGCCTGGGATTTCCGTTTCAGCATGGAAAGTAAGACCTATCTCTATATTGGGGGGAGCTTAATTGAAAGATTTTTGAGGAGAACGTTTATAAATTCTTTAACTTCCTCTTATTTTTGAAATCCTTATTTTTATAACTGCCTGACATAATCCTGAATTGTTTGATGGTTTGCTGATACCTGGCATAGATGGAAATTTTTTAAATGTTTTGTTTATTGAGACACTCCACTTTTCAGCCCTTTGTATACATAACGCCCATCTTTGAGAAAGGGTTGGTTTACCAGTTTGAGAAAGAAAATTATGTGGTGTGCTGGGAATAAAATGAGTCTGTGAGTGTGGGTGTGTGTGGGTGGGTATGTATGTCAAAATGAGAGAGGTACTTCCTGGAAGAAAAAGAGAGTAAATTTTTAAAGTATAATTTTTTCTCTAAATCCTTCATTTGCTCTCCCTACCGACACCCTACTTCACTGTGGATGCAGCAATGCTTTAAATCTTCCATTTGTTCAGTTTGAATAGTCTTTTGAAAATCTATGTTAATGATAAAGCTTTTAACAATGAAATGTTTTCATCCAGGTATATGCCCGTATGTCAGAAGTTTTAGGAATAACAGATGACAACCATGTTCTAGAAACATTCATGACGAAAATGTGAGTTCTTGGATTTTTCTTTTGTTGTGGTTGCTTTGAATGTAATGGATACTTTTGCTGTGTTTAAATCTCTTAATAAGTATTAATCTTTAATAAAAGACTTAAAAATTATGCATTAATTCTTAGAATGGTAGCATTGTTCTTAATTGAAACTTAATTTCACATATTTAAAATTCACCACCCTAAAGACATTCTTATTTGTCAAGGAATCCATACCACTGCAGTATGCCCCATCAAAACGTGGTTTTAAGATGTTTATAGACTTTGACTCTTCAAGACAATTGGGCAGCATTTTTGCTTTTAATTAGAAAGAAAATACCCAATTTCAAAGAGCATCTGAAGAGATTATTGCAAACTGGAATCATTGGGAGGGGTTTGATTGCCTTAAGACAGGGCATTCATTGATTCCAGCAGGAACTTAATGGCTATCAAAAACCTACTCATGGAAAATTCCCTTAAATCATCCTTATAATTTGTTAGCAGAATTAACGAGTTTCTAGTCATAGACAGAATTTTGTACATTTAGTCTCAACTTGTATGCCTCCAGTTGGCAACCCACTACATCTGTGTAACAGATAGACAGCACTGTGTTGCTTGCAGAGAACAAAGCTACACAAACAATCATGATCATAAGAAGTGAGCTTTGGAGCCACAAGTTTGATGGTTCATTTCTTGGCAGTAACTGTGAGCCTCTATTTGACTTCCTTTGTAACTCCTGCTGTCATTCCCTAATATGCTTGTTTTACATACAAACTTGATACTTCTTTGAAACACTTAGACAGTTTTTTCAATGTACAAAACTAACTGTATGGAATTATGTACCATTTGGGGAGCAGTGTTCATTGTATATTGATAGGATATAATTTTGATTATGCCATTAAAAAAAGTAGAATAGAAAATGTTCTAGTGGTATTTAAACCTGTTTTTCAACTTCGTGAGATATTTCGGGTTTAGGTCATGTAACTTAACATACATATATGTGTATTTTCATGTTCTCCCTGTACAACCAAATACCTTACTTACAACTAAAAACTTTGTTTTCATATTTAGCGTTACAAATCTTAAATACTGGGGAAGATGTGAGCCTGTGATTTCAAGGACTCTTCAGTTCCTAAATGATCTTTCTGTTGGATATCCTTTTTACTGTATATCTAGTAATGTATAGAAACACCCCAACAGGTACATTCTATTGGCCAGGTGTTTTCCTTGCTTATAATGTTGCAGGTTTGTTTTTTTTTTTTTTAATAAAAAACCTTTCATTTAGCCTTATATTTAAATGTGTGTTTTTGAAAGATTTATATTAGCTACGTACTGTCAAGTATTTATTCAGTCACAATTGAATTTATATGGATATATAGATTCCTAACTAGTTAAAGTTATGTTTATACCCATCCAGGTTAATAAGTGGATACATAAGAAAGTATACAACCGCATGTGTCTTAGTCTGTGATTTTTCATAATTTTCAGGGAGTTCTTATTTTAAAAGAAAGCATGTAACTAATTTTAAGAAGGTCGAAATGTTCTAAAAATATTACCTTATAAAAATTGAATTCCTGAGAGTAAATACTATAGCTTCAGTATTCTTCAGTTTCTTGAAAAGAATATTATTTTGATTAGTTAAGAGGCACAAAGGAGGAATAGGAAGAAAATTATATAAGTGTTTTTACCACTTCTTGGATTATTGCCGCCAACAAATCAACATCTTATTTACTCCAAAATAAGATTTCCCATTATGCATTAAATGTTTGGGTTTCTATCTTTAGCAGATTTCTTAAATCTAACTAGAATCATCCTTTCTCATTAGATTATAGTTGATACTATTGTCCTGTTTCTACCAATGAGAGAGAAGCGTGTAGATTGTCTTTTATATGTTAGCTATCAAACATACAGGACTTGTGAAAAATAAGTGTTGGTTTAGTTAACCACCAAGATTAGCTGAAATTTAAATATGAGGACAGCATTCTGAAAATCAGTGGCATTGGATAGAAATCTTTAATGTAGGCTCACTGCAGGAATATGTTTGTATTAGTTAAGTTTAAAATTGTGTTCCTTGGGAAACCATAAAAGATTTCCAAAGTATTAGACACCCACTTTTGTGCTGGAATTTAATATGCAACTTTTTATTGGAAAATAATCGTCCTTGTCTGGCAAAATCCACCATGCAATATTTCTGTTAGTAGGTATAATGCAATAAAGACAGGGAGGGCTATTTATCACTACAAATTTTGAGGATTTCAGGATTCTTTTTATTATTTTAATATATTTCTTTGATATTAAATCAGAAAAATGATAAATTACACCTGTCCAGGCTGTTTTTCCTTTTTACTGGAAAGTGATGTACAACCCAATTCCAGTGGTCATTTTGGCTTTTTAAGATATGTATTTTTTCTTATTAAAAAAAAAAAACCTCAACCTGTATTTTTTTTTTTTAATAATAATGCTGAAATACTCTTTATTTCTAACATATGAAGTGGTTTATAAGTACTTCCTAGTCTTGCAAACTCTGGCCTTTTCACAATGAATTACTTTGAGAGCACGTTATCTGAAAAGAAGCCTGTGTTATTTTACAGCACGTATCTATTGTTTAGATTTACCCTGTTTTTTAGGTTGGAATTGAAATCTAATATAAAATTAATTTGATTTGTATTCTTTTTGGTATAATGTGCATAATGCCTAATTTATTTCTATCCAATATTTAAGTAAGATGCTTTTCTTATCACCTTATATCTCTTATATATTCTTTAATTCTAAAATTATAACCTTTTGTTTCATAAGATGTTTATTGCTTTTGAACACTTCTCGAAGTTAATAAAAAATCATATTTTCAGAAAACTTACTAGATAAAACTTAAAAGCTATAACATTTAAACCAAGGGATGCAAATGATTTCAACTTGGGTACATTGATTTATATTTTTTAACAATTATTTCAGGTTTCCATATTTAGAAATATATATTAGTTCAATTTGATTTCAGTGCTCAGTTATTTGAATTATAAATCATTATGTCCCTTCTAGCTGATCAGTCATGAAATATCTTTGAATTCATTTACATAATGGAATATGTGAGTGCTATATCTATTTCAGTGCAGTTGCTGGTTACCTAATGCATGTTTTGTTGTTTCCAATCGGTTTCTTTATTATAATATGTTTTTAAGTCCTGATTTTAAAGCAATACATTATATTTGTGTTAAAAATCAGCTGGCACTCTTCGGCACTAGAAACACTTATGCAAGATAAAAATCATCACCAACTGGCCTCTATTAATGGAAACCTATTTATATATTAATATTCAAAATATCTGTGTTTAAAATACTAGTACGGAATAACTGAAAAGCATCTTACTATGAAGTTTTTAAATGTTCCTGATTACTTTCTAATGCATGTCTTTAGATATTTTTTGTTTTGTTTTTTCTGTTTTTATCATCTTCAGAGTGAATGCTACTCAGTGTTTGTTTATGGTTCACAAGGCCAGTCTATGAACTTTAGTGTTCTTGTATCTGACTGCTTGCTTGGAAATTGAAATCACAAAAGATCCTCATTTTTAGGAAGTGTAAACAGGCTCATGTTTACTTGCCTCAAGGCAGTAGTCTCAAACTTTAGGGATGATCAGAATCTCTAGAGTTCTTGTTAGAATACAAATTGCCGGACCCCACCCCTAGAGTGTATGTTTTAGGAGGTGTTAGACGGGCCTGAGAATTTGCATTTTCAGCAAGTTTCCAGTGATGCTGGTGGCTTAGGGACCATGCTATGAGAACTTGTGCTTTAAGATAATTGGAAACTTGAACTGGATGTCCCAAATAAGAAAGTCAGGTATTTCTCTACAGGACTCTGTCTTCACTAGGGAAAGTCAGACTTGACATTTTTAGAGATAGGCTAGTTCCTTAAATAATAATGTATATGAGGAGACAATTTCATTAAGTCCCCAGATTTTAACTGGAGACTCTGTTGCATTTTACCCCAAAGTTTCTGTTTGCCAAATTTGAAGCTTTCCAAATTGGTAAGACTACTGTAATTTTAAAATCCAGCAGCCCTTTTGAGGGAAAGTTTATGTTTTCCTATCAGATTCGTTACATGAGGCATATATATTACACTCAGCAAATATATCTGAGTAACTTTTTAATATATTCTTTAACTTTCCAAGACTAAATTTCAAGAAATTCCAGATTCTAAGTAGCTTTATTTAACATGCACAGAGTTGAAATGGCTCTGTCCTAGGGCAGTCTTCCACATCCAGGTCTCATACTTATGGATCCTTTTTCCTCTTTAAAATACTTTCCAGTCATGGGGCACCTGGGTGGCTCAGTAGGTTAAGCATCCGGCTTTAGTTCAGGTCATGATCTCACAGTTCATGATCTTGTGGTTCATGAGTTCGAGCCCCGTGTAGGGCTCTGTGATGACAGCTCAGAGCCTGGAGCCTGCTTTGAATTCTGTGTCTCCCTCTCCCTGCCCCTCCTGTGCTCGCGCTCTGTCTCTCTCCCTCAAAAATAAATAAACATGAAAAAATAAAATAAAAAAGTAAAATAAAATACCTTCCAGTCATAAATTCTAGTTTCCAACCGGGGAAGGGATAAGATTTTTCAAGTGATTAGGACAAGGAAGTGGCTGGGAAGACTGGGGAGAGAAGGGTCATACAAAGCCATGAAATAAACTTATTTTAAATGCTGAGAAAGACAGAGGAAGGTGTTAAATTTCATCTAAAATTCTATTTATTAATCAGTATTTCAAGTTTTTCTTCCCTTGAAGAATAATTGATCAATATTTCTACTTCAATTCATTGTTCACTCAAATTTATAGCAGTGACATGTCTCACTTTGGGTTTCAGGTAGATAATAATGAGAAAGGAAATTTCATTTTCTATTAGGCCCTCTATTGGTAGTTGCCCTTACTACATCATCTTCAAAGAAAACCCAAAATATCTTTAGCTTTTGAAAAACAGGCACCATAACAGGGTCCTACATTAATTCATGAATTTATCCAAATTCATTTTACCCTGTTGATACTGTTAACTACAATTCTTAGGATGAATAACTTCTCTGTACTATTGCAAAACCATCTTCATAATTCACAGGGCCCCACACAAAATGAAAATGTGGGGTGCCTTGTTCCTAAGCTGTTAAGAATTTCAGGGCACCTGGCTGCCTCAGTGCGTGACTCTTGATCTTAGGGTTGTAAATTCGAGCCCCATGTTAGGTGTAGAGATTTTTTAAAAATAAAATCTTAAAAAAACTTTTTTTTCAAGACCTTACCAACACAGCATTGAAGCAAACACTGGCCCTTCTAAGCATAGAACACTGTATAAATGCATAGCATGGACATCCGCGAAGCTGGCCCGGGTTATTTGGTAAAGAAATAATTCCCTCCATTTGGCTTCAGACTAACCCTCTAACACTTTGAGACTATCTCCTTAGTTCCTGTACACCAGGATTTGGTGAACATAGTTCCTATCTACATGCATCCTACATGTGTTTATCTATCGGTAGCTTTGTTTATCTATCGGTAGCTTATCTCCATTGTTTTCGTGTTTACAAGCCAAAGAATCTCTTTCCTGTTCAGGCTACTTGATCCCTGTGATGATTTTCTTTTTCAGCCCCTCACCTCTTCTAGCTTCCTTTGTCTTTTCTTGCTTGTTTTTCAGGGTGGTGGTGGTGGTGGTAGTTTTAGTGTAATACCCAGAACTGCATCCTTAATTTAGATTTAACGCTGAGTAAGAATAAAATAATGATTTTTAAACTTAATTCTATACTCATCCTAATGATTTATTTTATATTACTGGCCTCTTTTTTTTGGGGGGGGGGGGGAGAAAGAAAGAGCCCAAGTAGGGGAGGGGCAGAGAGAGGGGGAATCCCAAGCAGGCTCTACGCTAATGATGCAGAGCCTGAGGCAGGGCTTGAACTCACGAACCATGAGAACCTGACCTGAGCTGAAATCAAGAGTTGGTCCCTTCCCCCCCCACCCCCCCCACCCCCCGCCAAGCCACCCAGGAGCCCCTTACTGGCCTCTCTCAGTTTAGCAAATATTAATTAAGCATTTGCTAAGTACAGGGCAAAAGGACAAATGAGACACAGATCCTGCCCTCCCAGATTTTAAATTCTAATAGAATTGATCCTGATTCCAGACTGCCTTTCACATATTTTTCCTAAGAGCTCAAAGTCCATTGTTTTATTAACATAGTTTCTTTTTCCTTTTAAAATTTAACTCAAATAAATTACATACTAATTTTCTGAAAATTTATTCATCAAAAATAATATGGGCATGTGACATTTTGATATGGTGGCTTTGAGGGAGTGCTTTTTATTCAAGGTCATTTAGATATAGCTTATATACAAGCCATTAAATATACAACTAATGTGCAAACCATACATCCTTACCCTGTCACTGATCTTCTCTCCACCGGGGTACGAATCCTGAATGAGGTGGGGGTCAGGAAAGAGTAGAGGGTGAGAGATGAAACAAAGGTGTAGAATGAAATAAGGGTGAAGGATGGAAGTACAATTGGGTATGTCTGTTACAGGAAATATTTAGTAACAAACAGTAGTAATTCTGCTTTGTGAAACAGTATTAAAATGTATTGCTTTATTTCAGTGAATACCACCATCTCCAGATGGTTTTGAGAATGTTAAATAAAACTAGTTTCAGCATATATCCCTCAGGCGTACTTCTATTAACATTTCTCATCAAAAGAAATGTTGATTTATTTCTTTGTTTTCTGTCTCTATTATCCATGGAAAAGTCATCCCATAATTTATCTGCTCCATTTGTTTTTATACTAGAATCAAGTGTGAGAATCCTCTCTACTCCTTTTCTGTAACCCACTTATTCAGACCTTCACACAATTCTTTAGATTCTTGCTTCACAAGATTACCTTCCTCGAGTATTATTGTGATCTGATCATTTCTCTTCCCAAAAGCCCAGAATCACTTCCCCTTGCTTCTCGGGTCAAAGTAAAATTATTGATTAGAACATGAGTCCTTTAACAGTACTTGACTTACTGAGTTCTCGTAACTAATTTTCCGATCCACCTCTCAACCACTGTTTGTACTTTATGCTCGGGCGAAGGAAATTTATTTTACCTTCCCCTTGACACCCTTAATTATCTTTACTGAATCACCACATATGCTGTTCTTTTCATTTGACCCATTGCAACTCAATTAGGTCTCTTAAATTTTCAAGTCTTGCTGAAGACTTGTTGAAGCTGTATTGAAACAGTTATGACCCTTTGTCATTGTATTAACTGAAAGAACATGAGTCATTTAATTTCTCTGAGGCTCAGTTACTTCATCTGTAGTAAGGGAATATTATCTATCTCTTGGGATTTTGTAAGGATTAAATAAAGTAATAAATATGTAACAATGTATCTTTGCTCAAGGAGCCATGCTGATCTTCCTACCGGTTTTAGTACATGTGCTGCCAGAAGCGAGCACTGTAACGATATATCTATGTTATCTAAGAAAATATGACACCTAATACTACTGATCCTGTCACACAGTAGGTGCTCACTGAATATTAATTCCTTTCATTTCCATTCCTATCGTCTTTATTTTTCTTGATGTTCCTGAACACCCAGTTCTTATCTGTATGTCCGAAGATGAGTATCACATAGCTTTGTATTGGCTAGTCCTCTCAGCTATCAGGCTGGAAGTTATTAGAGATTAGGAGTCTTTTTTTTTTCTTTCTCCTCTTCTATAGTTCACAATTTCACGTAGTGGGCATGTGAACCTAATGTTACCCTTTAGTTAATTGACAAAGCCTTAACTCCTGTTCCTTATAAGTAATTAATAGTATTCCTTAAGATGCTTCATTTTGGTTATACATATTTGGATTTTTTTTTAGTTTAGTAGTTTATGAACATAATCTCACTTTTGAAATAACGAAACTGATATTTCAGTCATTATACTTTGTACCTGTCATCTACCGATAGCAATTTCCAACATGTCTTTTTCTTATCTGTGAACTTTCTTCTATCATTAGGATAATGTGTTTTTAACTCTGTCTGCAAAACCTATTTGTAAACATGTATGGCTTTTAAATAATTGCCTAGATCGGTGTATCATCTACCCTCTAGTGCTCAGCGAATGTCTTACACCTAATACACCAACTGCTTCTTTGATTTTAAAACAGAAATTGCTTCACACATTAACACTTCTGTAATAAGATATATAAACACCACAATTGGTGACGTTTTAAAACACCCTTTCTTTCTCAGCACATAAAATGATGATGTTTTTTCTAACCAGTGGCATTTTAGGTGTGATGAAATGTAGATACTCAGTGAAGTCTGGCTACCATGAATTGAAGTCCTACTTGGTGCTGCCGTGCCCATCAGCTGCTATAGTGTGTAGTACTCCAGGAACTGAAAAAAACCAGTTCATTCTCAGCTTGGTTTTCCTCTTCTTCAGAGGTACAGATTTTCAAAATTTCCAACCATCCGTAGGATATACCATTTCTTTTGACTTTTTCCTTCCTTTCTTTGTCATCCTAGCTGTCAGTAAGACCTTGTTCCCCTTCCTCAGTGTTTTCATAAGTCTATATGGAAACAAACGGAAATTTTCTAGGAATTGTGTTTAGTGAGTTGATATCAGCCAGGCTGTGGAGTCTGCTCAGTCCTGGATGTGATGAAGGTTCTTTAATAAATTGGTCCCTCCTAAAAGAACAGTTCCCCTGTTTTTTCTGGGACCTACTTCCAGTTTCCTTTGTATCTCAAGAAGCTAGTGATCTCTCTCAAATCACTGGCCTCTTTAAAATCAAATGGATATGATGTAACCTGATGAAAGCTTTTGGTTTAGAGTCACATGTGTTCCATGTGTGACCTTCACGAAATTCTCTGACCCACTACTGTAGACTCCTACTATTGGTCCTGTTACTGTCAGCCACCATTACTATGTTCACGGTTACGAGCTGTGTCGAGCAAGCCTCAGAAATCTAACCTAGTACTGCCACGGCACTAAAATGCTCCCACCCGGCTAAAGAGGTACAACTTATAAGAACCCTAGTCTCGTAGAGAAGAACAAGATGAAAGTAAAAAGATCGTAAAGATGATGTATCCATTTGCCCTTTAAAAGAAAAAAAAAACATTATAGACTCTCTTAAGGGGTATAACTAGCTTTGAGTTGAATTCCTATAGAGGAATATAAATATTCAGATGAATTCTCATTTTTTTTCTTAATTGAAAAAAAGTAAAAATTTATTCTTAATCATTTTTTTTTTTTTTTTGCTTTTGAATGTAATTAAAAGGCAGTGAGGCTGGCCTTGATGCAAAGTGCACAGATGCAATTCTGTAGAAAATGTGTCTCTGGCAGATGAGATAGTTCCTGTGAGTGTTCTGTTTATTGCTACCATAAATATTCCATTGTCAAAACACGACTTGCTGTTTATTAGTAGCACTGACAGGAAGATTCCTATTAATGGCAGCATTCTTATTACCCATAGACCCTGTCACTTTTAACTTGCAATTCCAAGAGAGTTGTATTTGGTAATTACTTAAGATATTTCCTAGTTTATTGATCCCCACCCCTGTTTAACTGAGTAAAGTTTGAATGGCAGTTCTTCTGCTCACAGATTCACACAGGAAAAATCATCAAATCTCACCTTTTTTTTTTTAAGTTTATTTAGAGAGAAAGCCAGCATGAGTGGGGGAGGGGCAGAGAGAGAGGGAGAAGAGAGAGAATCCCAAGCAGGCTGTGCACCATCAGCACAAAGTCCAACGTGGGGCTCGAACTCATGAAACTGTCAGATCATGCCCTGAGCCGAAACTGAAGAGTCGAACATTTAACCAACTGAGCCACCCAGGCACCCCTCAAATTTCATTTTTATATGCAGAGAAAAATCTTTCTAGTTGTATTCTGATCTTCTTCATCTAAAGCAGAATTTCCTTAGATTTCTACTAACTGGTCTCATCGTTTGATAGAATTCGATAATTTTCTCTTCCTGGTTAGTCTCTTATGGGTCAGTCCTGATCTTGTTCCCCTTCAGCCTGCCAGAAAAACAATGCATTGAGCACCCACTTGACAGCAGTGCGCTGAGGAAAACACATAGGCGCAGCCCCTGCCCTTAGAAAGTTTACTGTCTGACATGAAGGTGAACCAAATATACATGCTTACTATGCAGCTGGGATGGTTGCTGTAGAGTCAGAGGGACTTGAATCTAAATTATACTGTTTGTCTTTTGGAAAGTTCTATTTAATCTTTTCGAATCTGTTTCCTCATCAGAAAAATAGAAGTGATGCTACCTACCTCGTGGGATTGTGAGAGTCAGCCCTGCAGGTAGCAAACATTCTGTACACGTTCCTTCTCTGCATCTTTGTGTCTTCCTTCCTGATTTATAATTGCCAAAGACATTTGCATCATATGATCCTCACGACAGGCCTGTGGGATAGCTTGGGTGATAGGTTTCACCCTTGCTTGTTGGAGAGGGAAACTAAGGCTCAGAGTGGCCGAGTACAGTACTCAGACTCAGAACCAGCTGGTTGGATGGGGTAGTCAAGCCAGAAGCCCAGCCTTCCTGACTCATGTTCAATGTCTTCTCTACTCTTACACCCACACCTGAGGGAGTAAGTAAGAGAAGAGGGTGTTTGTATACTAAATAGACATTCTTAGAACCACATCAGCCCTTCTTTGATGGCAGCATTAACCAGAATTATTTAGACCTTGTGATAATGTTTATGGTTTTTCCACTTTCTTCTCGTTCTGAGCTGAACTGTTCAGGTGAAAATGTGGTACAGTAGAAGGAACGCGGCCTCTGTAGTCAAACCTCAGTTCAAATCTCAGCACTGTCAATCTATAGCTGTGTAATCTTGGGCAAGTAACTTAATTTCTCTGAACTTCTGTTTTCATATCTATGAGTTAGAAATAAATAATATTGGACAGTGTAATTGTGAAGCTAGGTGAATTAACAAATATAAGGTGTCTTACACCTACTAGAAATGTCGGGCTTGTCCTTCAATACTTGGTGACATGCATCAGCTACATCTTTCTAAGCATTCTCATCTTCATCTAAAGCAGAATTTCCTTAGACTTCTACTAACTGGGCTCATTTTTTCTTAGAACTGAATAATTTTCTCTTTCTGGGTAGTCTATTATAGGTCTTTTATAATTATTTTTTATGAAATAATATTAAGTGAAGAGAAGTTCTCAAGTTATATCCAAAATGTAGAAAGGGTCAGTTTTAATTTTCTACTATCAGGGCTTTAATAGTAAAGAAGTTTTTGTCTTAATTATAAAATTCATTTTTCCTTTCCATAACTAGAATATGTATAAGATAGGAAAAGTAATTGCACTGGTTAATAATGGATTATCATTCTTAACAGAATGAAAGACATTTCTGTAGGAATGCTCTTTAGAAATAATATTGATTCTTCGTAAATAGAAATTGATGCCATTATAGTGTTATTTTGTGATTGATTATCTATTGATAAAACCATTATATTTCCCCAGATTCCTTAACTCCTATTACCTATATCCTTTTAAAAAAACTTGTGAAGATAGATGCTGTGAAATTCATGCTAAAAAACCACACGGTAAGTCTTACTTCCTTTAATTAATGACTAGAAATTTCTGGGTAGTTTAGGTAAAGCATTAATAACTTTGGATACTCTTTTGCTTTCATTAGAGTGAACACTTCCCCTTCCTTGGCATCAGTGACAGTTACAGTCTCAGTGACTTCAGGTGCCGAACAACCTTCTACACGGCCCTCACTCGCCTTCTGATGGTAGACCTAGGTAAGGTCAAGAATTTAAGCCTGATTAATAAGGGCTCGATGACATACTTGGGCGAACAAAGGAGAATACTAGTGAGCACCACATTTAAGTTACTAGAATTTATCATCTTTGACAGTTTTCTACAACTCTCCATGATTTGAGCATCAAAAGACAAATCTTTGTATTTCAAGTGGTATTTTTCACTTCAAATAGGACCTGCATTAATTCTTTACTTCACAATGTATTTTCTGGGTATCCTTTGATCCATTACTTGTACTACTGTGAATCTAGGTAATAGTCTTAAATATGGAAGAGCGTTACACCAGAGATTTTCTTTGTAATGACACTTAATCTAGAAAAAAAAAATGGAAACAATGCAAGTATCCAATAGTAGGGAATTGTAAAATTATTGCACATCTACTTACTTGATGGAATAGTCTATAGTCTTAAAATTGGGATTTGAAGATAATGCAATACATGAAATTTTATAACATTAAGTGAAAAAACCAGGTGTTAAACTGTGTAAATGATATGAGCATGCCTAGGGTGGGTGGGGAATGCATCCAAAAAAGACTTAAATTCTTTTAAAATGTTAAATATTGTTTTGGGCTAACTATAGGTAGCTTTTTCTCATTCCAGATTATTTGACATTTTCTTTAAGGTATCACTTTTGTAATGGGAAAAAATATAACTTAAAAATTTTTTTCATTGAAAAGCTGAAGTTAGCTAAATGTATCCACAGGTAGATAGTACCTTAGGATGGGCACTTAAGCCTCTGTGGTGACCATGTTACTCTGGATTCCCATCCCCACCGCCCCCCAGCCGTGTTTGAATACTGCAGGTTAAATTAATCAGTTTATAGATACATGAAAGAGTTCAGTCAATGACAATATCATCCTTAAGATGATTACTGATCCTTAAGATCATCCTTAAGATATTACTAATGATATTTTTTTCATTCTTTCTCTTGCAATATATTGATTGATCCATCAACTTAAATATGAATATTTTTAAATACGATCTCACAAAAGGTGAAAGGATAAATAATTTTATTTTGCACATAAAGGACATTGCACCTTGTCGTAGAAAGGTGACTAAACCCTTCTCTGTTCCACATCTGCATTATTTCCATGCATTTCAACAGAATAAATTACCAGAGAGACAAACAGCCAAAAGTTGAGAGAAATGCATCTAGAATGATTAAGGAGCTTGATGCGATTGATTTCTAAAGAAAGATTAAAAGAACCATGTATGTATAACTTGGCTAAGTGACAACTAGGGCTTGAGGCAAAGAGAACTGTCTATAAATATTTGAAGAGTGTAAACCAGGCATGCAAAACCCAATCATCTGCTACCTTAGGCAAGTGGGAGAGCTGAGTGACAGCTTTGCATACTGCACACTGGCCTGGGTTACCTCTTGGCTGCTGCATTGGAGCAAAGAGGAGCAGCCCAACTCTGTCATTGTTCTCAATGATCCTTTAGAGAGCACACTGTGCTGAGCTCTCAGGGCAAAACAGAGACCAGCCAGGTGTACAGGCCCCTGCCCTCAAGGAGCTTGCCCCCTTGCTTTCCTCCCAGTTGTCCCAGCATTAAAGAAGACTTTAAAACCCTTGTCTAGACTTAATCTATTTCTTAAAGACTTAAAAATGCTCCTTTAATGACCCTGTCCGACAGTGAAAGAGGTGGGGAGACAAAAGCTAAAGAGAACGAGGTAGTTGGGGCGCCTGGGTGGCGCAGTCGGTTGAGCGTCCGACTTCAGCCAGGTCACCATCTCGCAGTCCGGGAGTTCGAGCCCCGCGTCGGGCTCTGGGCTGATGGCTCAGAGCCTGGAGCCTGTTTCGGATTCTGTGTCTCCCTCTCTGTCTGCCCCTCCCCCGTTCATGCTCTGTCTCTCTCTGTCCCAAAAATAAATAAACGTTGAAAAAAAAATTTTTTAAAAAAAGAGAACGAGGTAGAGATTTCCTGGAAATAGGTTCACATCACGCACATTTTCAAGACCTAGAAATGAAGTAGGTCAAGATCCTTTCTCACATAGTCAATGTAGACAAAAGAACCTTCCATAAATCCACAGTAGCTTAAACAGCAGGAGGGCACTGCCGACATTCACCGCCCCTCCCCCCACTTACCACTGCATTGATAATTGAGAGTCATGATGATGCCCAGAAAGACCCAGTGTTGCAGGCTGCCATCTTGAAGCCTACTTTTATTTAGTATCGCTCAGTGTAAACTGTGAGGTATGAGAAGCTGAAGTAAAATATCTAAACTTGAATAACTAAAAGAGGATTTTATTAGGTTTCTCAGGATTAGATTCCTTTGCATTATCTAACTCATAACAATATAAAGTATAAATTGATATTTTCTTAGCTCGAAGTGTTTTTTAAAAGTAAATATCCTTTTAGATTGCAAGCACTTTTTAGACCTCAGGGGAAATAGAGACAGACTATGTGGAAGGGCCTGGTACGTGGTAGGTGTTCATACAAGTAAACTGAATCTGGCTATAGACAAAGTTAAAAACAATGGCAGCTACAGTCATGGAACTTTTACATTGTTTGAAAAGAAAGTCTTTGTTAGTGGTTTTCACTTTTTAAAATAATTGAAGGTATATTATAAGCATCAAGGGATGATTTGTGGTATATATTACCAGAGCTTCTGTTCCTTGTTAGGAATCAGAGTTGCTCTTCTTCCCAAAATACATATTGAGCTCCTTCAGGGCATGGACTTTGCAGTTTTCACGTTTTCTAGTACCAGTCTCCTATTGCTACATTGTAGGTGTTCAGTAAATATTTAGTGAATGAATGACACAAAAGTGTACCATAACCAAGATGCCATCATCATAGTTCCTGGAATCAGCAATTCCTGCCAGGTTCTGTCTGGGAGTAGCTTTGATCATTGGCCTCTCCACAACAAAACAATTCAAGTGGCTGATTACTTTCACAAGTGATCAACTACACTTGACCACTCTTGTGCTTGATTAGTCACTTGTTGCTCTCTTTTTTTAAGTGTTACTACTTTATAGATGATCTTTTGATGAGTGTTGCTGAACACAGTTTTGTTATTTTTTATTTTTTTATTTTATTTTATAATTTATTATTTGAAGCTGTGTCTCACAAACTAGGTTGACTGGAATGTTGCTCCCAGACTTCCTATATATGTGGCTTCCTAGTTTTCTGTTGTATTCAATGTCACGGAAACAAAGAAAACAGAGATGGTGCATTTGTCAAAAGAAGCACAGATCCATGTATTAAATGAAGTAAGTGAAAATATTAGGTAATGAGAATTCTTCTCAAATTAAAGAAAAAGTAGGGAAGGACTTTTTATACCACTGACTTTTTTTTTTTTTTTTTTTTGGTAAGAATCAAATTAACAAAAAAAACAAAAACAAAACAAAACAAAAAAAAAACACCTAACCAGCCTGCTTGCAAAGCAAGGGATGTAATTCTCAGACTGCAATGTAAAGCATATTCTTTCTAATTGAATCTTACAAACTAAGCTGAGTATGTTGTGTACGAGCCATGCACATTGGAGCGATTAGGAAAGGGGAAAGAAATTGGGTGTCACATTAATTGGTGTTTACTTTGAAATGCATTTTGGTTTCTATTCAATAATTTGCACTTTGTATGAATTTAATTAGATGCTATGTGCCCCAGGTTGTATTTCAGATGAAAATGGGGGGGTTTTTTGGCAATAAACAGTTGTATCATTTTATCAAATTGCTCCTTGGCTACACTAGACGAAACGTTCACTTGTATAAAGAACAGAACTGAAAGCATTTCATCATCAGGACGATGATCTTTCATGTTGGCAGTGTATTTCTGTATTTTAAGAAATTATAAAAATTAATGCAAAACCTCCCTTCACAAGATAGCATACATACAGAAGAAAATGGGTGACCAGCCATATGTGCACACATGTTAGCCCTTCCAAGAATCACTTAAAGTTCCCTAGGTTATTTTTAAATTAACTTTGTCAATCTAATAAACTAAAGGAAAGATAATATTACCCAAGCCAGTAAATGGAGAACCTCCAGGGAGCTGTTCAGTATAAAATACTTGAATAAATAAAACCTTCTATTTTGTTTAATTTGAATAGAGGTGAATTCAGTTGACAAATATTGGCGAGGGGAAGTGTGGAAAAGAACTACAACAAGGCTCTTTGTTCTGTGGAGAACTAAATAGTATTCATTGCAAATTAAGTTTTTACCAACCACAAACTTAGAATTACTCAGTGCCACTAAAATCGTGTTTCCTTGGTGTCACTTACAGTTGCTTTTCCTCGGACGTTTTGTGATTGCACCTTATCTTGAACTACCGAGATGAGAAGCTTGTTAATAGGATCCGAGTGAGAAATGCTTTCCTCAGACACTCAAACTCTAAGAAGCGGTCATATTTTGTAATGATCAAGGAATGCTAATATTAAAATGTTATTTATAGACATTACGAGATATTCTCCCTTTAGGGAGGAGCATGCCATACTATTCACCTACCTTTGTGACCTTTAATAGATAATCAGCACCTGAAGATATTTCTAGCTTAAATTTGAGAAATCTTAAAAAGTAAATGACTTGAATAAAAAGGGAAGAGTACTCTAGAAATAACTACTAGTGATAAAAGTAAAAATACACGGAGGAAGGAAACTTTCCTTTTCCTTATTAATAACTAACATTTGTTTACAAATTTATAGTCTGCAGACCACTCTCACATACATTATCCTACTTGATCCTCACAAGAGCCCACGTGAAATAGGTATTATTGCACTGTTTATCTGTTAGAAAGTGGAGGTTCAGAAAGATTAAATGGCTTGCCCAAGGTCAGTCACAGTCCTATAACTTCTAGCCCTGTGACCACACATTCTCATTCAATTCGCTATTACTTCGCCTTTCATATTCTCAATCAATTAGGAAAGGTAACTTTTTCTCTTTCCTTTTTATTTGAACTGTTTGGACTGAATGATTGATTTGAGGCTTGAGGGCAGTGAGAAGGGAGAAGGGATTACTTTCCGAGCTTCAATCAAATAAATAGATAAATTCACGTTTATTATTTGCCCTGTATAGGTATATTACAGTTCTCTGGTCAGTGAAAGTCAAATGTAGTTTTTAAGATTTGTTCTCATGTCTAATATTTGGCCAAAGCATGTTTATTCTCATGGATAAGAGAACACAGAGGTAGATGTCCCAGAAGGGTTTAGCAAGTGAGAAGCTTGATCAGAAATAACTAATGTTCTGATAGATAGGAAAAATACATCAATATATCACCTGTGTCCAGGACTTGGCAGAGACTATCTGGAAAACAGACATGGGGGGGGGGGGGGGGGACTGGGCAATAAGGGGTAAAGAAGCAGCTGGAAATACTTAGAATCTATAATGAGATAATTAAGACTAATTAGCCGGCCCTGTAGGCAGAAAGCAGCCCATTAAGTCCAGATCCAGTTTTAATAACTTACCTGGTTTTGAGGGTAGAGAGTCCAGAGCCCCCCAGGGAATGAGATGCTTCAGGGATGCAACTTTTAGGTTAGGTTTCCTAGAAAAAGGAGTACAAGGGTCTGCATATTGGGCAGTGTATTTTTCTTCTGAGAACTAAAATAAACATTCTGGTTCCCTAGGGAGAGGAATCAAAGGGAGCCTCAGTTTTCTCATCTATGAAATGGAGGTATCTATCTTAAAGAATTGTAATGTGCTTTAAATAAGACGAAGATGTGTGAAAAGGCCTGAAACAATTCCTGTCACAAAACAAGCACTCAGTATATATTAATTAAATAGAAATATTTATTGAATGTACAATTGGGGGCACTGACTGACACTGGAGCCTCAAAATGAGGTAAGTTCAGTCCCTGTAATACAGATGCCTACTCCACCTTCGGCACTTGGGCTGTTATCTTCCGACGGAAGCAAGAGCCGATGACACTTGCTGACAGATACTCTAACAGCCCGCCCTACCTGAAGCCATAGTCCCAACAGAGACAGGTACAACTCCTAGGCTGTGTAGGGGGAAACTGAAATGAAAACTAAATTCTGGCCCAAGTTAGATCTAGCTAAGCACAATTCTCAAGGCTTATTCTAATAGAACTTGAGAGGTACTGTCCTAATGAAGCACTGGGGAACAGCACATGATGCAGGCCTAGGCCTGCAGAAGTCACTGGCTCTTTATATGCGACCTGTCAGTGCTTGGTTTCAAATATATTGTTTTCTTCACCCAACTGCCTCTGCATCTCCTTGTTTGCCTCCCCTCTTAATTCTCTGTAGTTTGGAATAGAGCTTCATAACATTAGATCTGACCTTTACTAGCTATATTAGTTTCCGGTTACTCCTGTAACAAGTTACTGCAAATTTAACAGCATAAATATTACAGATTTATCATTTTACAACTCTGGAAGTCAGAAGTCCAAAATGGGTCTCAGTGGGCTAACATCAAGGTGTCAGCAGGGCAGTGTTCTTTTCTGGGGCTCTGGGGAAGAATCTGTTTCCTTGCCTTTTGCAGCTTAGAAGCCACCTGCTTTCCTTGGCTCATGACCCCCTTTCCCCAGCAACATCAGGTCAAGTCCTTCTCATGCTGCATCTCTCTGGTTTTCCTCGTCTGCTTTTCTCTAACACTTTCAAGGACCTTTGTGATTACCTTGGACTCCTGGATGATCTTCTATTTTAAAGGCAATTGATGAGCAACCTTAATTCCCCTTTGTTTATAACCTAACATATTCACAGATTCCAAGAGTTAGGACATGGGCATCTTTGGAGTCCATTATTCCACTTACCATACTAAACTATCACTAATACGAATGCATTTCACACAATAGTTATCATATAATAAATCCTTAGTAACTTAGTAACCACCATTTATTATTACCATAATTATTTTATTTGTACTATTTGCTTCTCCTTGGCTACTCTCCCAAGTCCCCAGTAATGCAGCTGCTATTTGCATTTGAATTTGAGGAAATGAGAAGATTCACTGTCCTGCATACATTTAACGGTGGGGGAAATTTTGTTGGTGGTGGTTTTTTTGTTGTTTTGGGATTTTTTCTTTTTTCTGAGATTCGCCTACCACAAAATGCACCCTGTTAAAGTATACATACAGTTCAGTGGTATTTAGTATATTCATAATATTCACAAGGTTGTATAACCATCACCGTTAGCTAATTTTAGAATATTTTCATCACCCCAGAAAGAAGTCCTATATCTTAAAGTAGTCATCAGTTACTGCCCTTGGCCCCAGCCCCTGGTAACCACTAATCTACTTTCTGCCTCTATGGATTTGCCCATTCTAAAAATTTAATATAAATGGAATCACATAATATGTAGCCTTCTGTGTGTCTTCTTCCATGGAGCATAATGTTTTCAAGGCTCATTCATAGTTTAGCATGTTTCCATACTCCATTCCTTTTTATGACTGACTGATATTCCATTGTATGGCTAGACTACAATTTGTTTATCCATTTATCAGTTGATTAACAGTTAGTTGGATTTTCACCTTTTGACTATTACAGTAATGCTAGTATGAACATTTGTGTATAAGTTTTTGTGTGAGCGTATGCTTGGAATTTGCTTGAGTGTATACCCAGGAGTAAAATTGCGGAGTCAAATGGCAATTCTGTGTTTAACTTTTTTAGTAACTACAGTGGCTGCATCATCTTATATTGGCTGTACCATTTTACATTCCCACCAAGCAAGGTCTTAAGTTATATAAAATAACAAATGAAGTGTCTTATAAATAAAATATCTGAGAGCCAACATACTAAAAAAGGTTACTATTTGTATTTTAATGTGACTTCTCTGAAAGAAAAAAAAAACTTGAAACTCATAAAATGCATAACTTTCTGAGGAATCAGATCCCCAGAAATCCAGTAGAGGGGATTAGCTTTGGGTTTTACCAGAAAGCTGAACAACTTATCATTTTTATCTATGCATGACTGAGAACTTAAACAGTGTTCTGTTACTATTGACTTTTCCCGATGCCAGTGAAAATATTAGTCTGCAAATTGGCACTTCATCTTCAAGTCATACTGATTTCTGGGCCCCGGTCGGAAAGAAAGAGGAGCAACTTCAATTATTACTCATAAAACAATCACCTATACATTGGGCATGCTAAATATATGACTACATACTTGAACATGAAGTTGTGTATGAGAGTGAACTCATGTTTTTTCCTTTCATATCAGAAGCAGCAACTGATACCTCTAAGGGTAATACAAATGAGGGAAAAAACCTCTAATGTTGTATAGAGTTGTTTGCACGACATAAAAATTCCAGCCTCGATGATACAGTATATCACCTTGTGGTAAGAGAGCAACAGTGCTATAACTGAAACAAATATTTCTGTAGAAGTCACGCACCAGTGTGTTCTAGTTGCCCACCTTAAGCTCAAAGGATTGCTGACGAATTCCTTTCTCCCCTCCAGAACCCAGCTGATTGTTCTTCACTCTCTTCTAACCTTCATGCAGCTCTAAACTCAAGATTCTGTGCCCCTGACTTCACTGCCCACCTCTGGTACCTTCCACCCCGCTGGTGACAGGGGGAAGAACATGAGATTGGAAGTAAAGCTGACCTAATTGTGGCTTGTAGCCCACTGACATTTAGCAGCCCGACGATGTTGGGCAAACCACTTAACTCCTTTGAGCCTCTCTGTTCACTTGCAAAATGAAGGAAATCATCTTACAACTCCGTAGGATTGTTGGGACCATTCGTGACTTGCAGCAGTGCTTTGAACCTAGGGACAGCTCCATGGGTGTTCAGTAAATCAAGTATCAAACTCATTGCCTTCACATAGTAAGCACTCAGGAAATAACTATTGTTAGCCAGTCACTACATGACTATTTCTTGAATGCCAGACACTATTCTAGGCACTGGGATATAGTCATGATCAAAACAGATGAAGTTCCCTCACCAAGGAGCTTACGTCGTCATAGGGAAGACCATGAATTAACATATGTGAATATACGGCCCAGTCACAGGAAGTCCCATAAGAACAATAAAGTAGGTTATGGGAGTGGAAAGTGGTTGGGGGTCTGGGGCAAGTTTTGAGGTAATGTTTTAGGCAGAGTGGTCAGGGAGGGCCTCTCTGAGGACATGACATTTAACTAGAATTTCTGTTCCCATCCCTGTCTTCAGTGTTTGCTCTTTGACTTCTCCCTGCACATTTTGGTGGCTTGTCTTCTATGCTCTTGATTTCCCTATAGCCTCAAACTTTGATTGAGAAAAGAGAGGAGTCAGGAAGGTTTTTGATCTGTGTCTCCATGTATTAAGTGAAGGGCTGAATGGTAAAGTCCTGAATTTGTCTTTGTGCTGATTAAATATCTATACCTTGGGAAAGCTTTGCTCCCTAAAGAAGGGTATTGGGGGGACAACCTGGTGATCACACTTTATTTGATTCCTGCAATTGCCTAAGTCCATATAAAACTCAGAACAGCAAAAATATTAACGGCTGTCATTTATCCAAAACCAGAGTGCTAACAAGTAGCAGAGCCAAGATTCGAGCTTAGAACCTTCAAACATCCACTCTTTCCTGTACCCTTCTCTGCCTGCAGTGATCATCATCACTGTTGTTATTAGTAATTCCACATTTAGAAAATACTTTGTCTTAGAAGAGTAAGATTACATAGTTCAAATATAATGTGTATTTAAATATACATAAGTATATATTACACTATACATAAATAATAACATTATTAAATATAATGTGTATTTAAATTCACCTTTATTGAGCAACTACTTTTCATTCAGATACAGCATTTCCCTCATATATGACAGGCACTGTTCTAGGTGCTAATACTATAATCCTAGCGCTACCACTACTATTTATTGAGCATCTTCTATTTTTTTCTGTGTTAGAACTTGTAATATTCACAACGATATGTATTTTAGCCGTATTTTGTAGATGGGAAACCTGAGACTCAGAGTGATTAGTGAATATCCAAAGTTCAACAGTAAGTGGTGGAGGCAGATGCTGGGTCTGTTTATGGCTGAGCCTTAATGCCTGCATTGTTCTCCTTCACCGAGAAATGCAAAGGTGCACAGTCTCAGCTCTCCAGAAGCAAAGCCAAAGATGCTATCAGTGTAGGCTGACAGATCTAATAATTTACATACACACGTTATAGGTTGTATTTCCTTTCATCCCCACAGTACCCCTCATCAAATGGCGGTAGTGGTGGCATGATGTCAGGTGGTAGTATTAGTGTTACCAGCTAGACACCAGAATACCTGCAGTCAGAGGCAGACTGATCACGGCTACTTGTTGTCAGGAGTCAGCCAAAATGCTGTGGGAACCCAGTGGGCAACGTGGGAATGCTTGAGGTGGGGCCTGAGAGAGTACTTGGAGGTGAGCTTCGCTCAGATTGGGAAAGCTTCTTTTTGAGCTGGGCTCTGAAAAGTAAGACTGCCTGGAAAGGTCTCTAATGTGATCACCAGTTACCAGAGGATGTAGTTAAGGGAAATAACTTGGTCACATAGCCAGTTGACAGAGCAGGGATCATCATTTGGTCAGCCTTACCCTTCAGCTCGAAACCTGACCCTTATTTAGAATAGCATACCAGGAAAGTCTCATTGGCCTTTCAGTATCCCTTTGTGAACAAAGTTAACTCTGTGATTCTTTTGGGTTCTGGAGACAAAGTGCATAAGGTTCATGGGGAAAAGAAGTAATAAAAGATCGGGTCAGCCAGATGGGCCACTCCTTGAGAGTCAAAAGATCCTGGTTGTGCCATGGACCTTCTGTGTTATGTGGCCTTGGACTTCAGTTTCCTTATCTGTAGAATGATGTATATAGGCCAGTGTTTCTCAAATATCTGCATGCATCTGAATCACCTGGAAGGCTTCTTAAAACCAATTGCTAGACCCCCCACCCCCAGAGTCCCTGATTCAGTAGATCTGGGGTGGGACCCAAGAATTTATAACTGATAAATTCCCAAGTGGTTCTGATGCTGCTACGCCAGGGACCAAACTTGAGAACCACTGATATCTGAGCTCTCATTGCCTCTGTGAGCCTCTGTTTAAAAAGTGATAGCATCAAAGTCAGGAGGTCTGGACCATAGAGTTCCACCTCCGACTAGGTATACTACTTTGAGCAAGGCACTTAACCTTTCTCTGCCTGTGTCTGTATCAGTAAAGTGGGAGACTCACAATTCTCAGTGGCATAGGAGAGAGGAGAGAATCAACTCTCTCATTTAAGAGCAACCCGTTATGAAAAGAATACTATATAAATTGTCAGTTATGTAGCCAAGATACGGAAGCAACCTAAGTGTCCATCGATACCCAAATGGATAAGGAAGATGTGGTGCACGTACACACACACACACACACACACACACACACTGAAATATTACGTAGCCACAAAAGAGGATGAGATCCTACCATTTGCAAGAACATAGCTGGACCTAGAAGGTGTTAAGCCAAGTGAAATAAGTCAGACAGAGAAAGACAAACACCACATGATTTTATTCATAGGTAGAATGTAAAAAAAAAAAAATGAATACACAAGCAAAAAGCAGAATCAGACTGTAAATACAGAGCAACAAACTAATGGTTACCAGAGGGAAGGGAGGTGAGGGAATGGCAAAACAGGTGAAGGGGAGAGGGAGATACAGGCTTCCAATTATGGAATAAGTCGTGGGAATAAAAGGCACAGCATAGAGAATATAGTCAATGGTATTGGAATAGGGCTGTATGGTGACAGATTGTAGCTACACTTGTGGTGAGCAGAGCATAACTAGAGGTTGAATCACTATGTTGTATGCCTGAAACTAATGTAACATTGTGTCAACTACACTCACATATAAATGTTTTCAATAAAAAATAGTCATTTGTGCCTATCCCATGTTTGAAGTAAAGATTCTGCTCTGATAGAATATTTGAGGTAACTGGGTCTACCTTCCAAGTGAAAGAAACAACAGAAAATGTCTCCTTTCCATGAAGATAAGGAAGCTTAGTGCAAGAAGAAGTGTGCCCATGGAGAATGTACTTAAAATCCAAATGACCCATGAGGGACCCCATCTTATTTGGCAGATAAAAGTTTCCCTGCTATCTATTTAACAAATTAATAAAAAAGAACATAAATAAAAGGGAATAATAACTTAGAGCTATCTGGGCACCTGAGTCTGTGAGCCCTTTAGGGCCTTGGCACCTAAAGAGGAGGGGAAAAAAAGATCCTTGTCTCTGAGGCTTTGAAAGTGCCTTTCCTTGAGGCATTGGGGAAGCTCTGGGGGCACTAAGAACTGAAGGGCTGAGTGCCTGGGGCATGAGTCTGTTTGATCCAATAAAGAGCCAGGAAAAAAAAAAAATGGCTGGTAAGTAATTTTGCTGTTTCATTTTGCTGCAAAAGAGAAGGCAAAACACCAGAATATTCAATGAGCCAAACAAAGTACAAATGTGCCATGAGTATGAATGCAGGCTGCCCCCTTCCCAGGGAACGTTTCTAAGCCCGAACGAAGCACTCACCGCTGAGGCTAATGTACAATAGCATGCATTTTAAACCATGGTGACCCTTTTGTTTTTCTGATAGGCGAAGATGAAGACGAATTTGAGAATTTCATGCTGCCTCTTACAGTCTCTTTTGAAACGGTATTACAAATATTCAACAACAACTTTAAACAAGAAGATGTAAAGGTGGGTTTGTTCCCAAACATGATGAGAGATGATTTTGCTCCTTCTAGGATATCCAGATCCACAAAAAGGTTCTGCGTTATTTGTATGTGCTCTGTGCCTCATCGGTCTTGCTTTCTCAGTCGCCATGTGTCTTTGAGTTGTACTTTTCCTACCAGTACTCTTTTATTTTCTTCCACAAACTGACTTTGAGGCCAGTGAGTGATTTTGGACACTTGATGATTGGGTGATTTCTCCCTCATGGCAGTTAGTATCTTTAAAAGAACCTTCTTGTGGGTACCCCACTTTAAACACCCCTATTCCGGCACCTACCCTGCACTGTATGTTTCAGCATATTTATATGGAGGAATGCGCAAACATGCACATGCTAAAACACTACATCTCTAAATATGTTTTTAAACAAGAATTTATATAAATCAAGACTTTATTAAATGGCTAGGCATATATGTATAAATAGGAGCTGGTCTTGAAGTATTGCGTTCTTAAACTGAGCAAAGTGATTAGGATAACTGATAGCTAAATAAGGTTTTTATGCGCCTGTGGGAGCCGTATTAGGATTGATTTGACAAGTCTGTTCAGCTGTGGCAGCAGTCACACTATCCAAGACAACATTATGTTTTATTAGTAAAATCCTTAAGTGTAGCAAGCGATTTGTGACAAAACAGCCCCAGATTTTAATGTGGGGGGTGGGGAACACAAGATCTGCAAAACAGGAATAGCATCGTCTAAAACCATAATGCATCTGGGCTCTATTAAACAGATTGACACTGATTATTATTTTTAAAAGACTAATAAATGTACTCCAGAGAAGGTGGGCACCTCTGTTAGTGATGCTTGAGTCCTATTTTATTGTTATTTGAAATAAGTTGAAAACATTAACCATCATTTTGCTTGTTTTCTCTTCTCTCTACCAAAAAACAAACAAACAAACAAACAAAAAACTTAGCTCTGAGAAGCCAGATAGTAAAACAATAGCCTTTGATGGTTATTTTACTGTAATTCTTCTACCAAAAAAATAATTAGCCAAATGCTATACCTCTTAATTTGAAATAGACTTTTTTGAAGTGAATGTTTATCAACATGCAATAGTCACAGAATTTTAAAACCAAAAAGGATCCTAGAGATTTTCTTTGTGTTCATAATCTTGCTAAAATTCTTCACCAGACTTTCTATTCAGGTTAGCTATGTTTTTGAGATGTCTTCCAAATATGTTTAAGGGCCAACAAAATCTTTGCAGCTTTGAGGTGGCTCTGGGTGCCCTTTATATCAGACAGAAGCAGTGAGGTTGAAAAACACCATCTTTCTAAAAATTACATTTGTCTCATTTGAAGATTTCATTATACTCCAAGCCCATTTTGATGTAATCCCATCTAGTTTGATAGAAACCATCTTCCTAGAGTCATTTTTAATGGAGTTCCAGTGATATATCCCTAAACCAGCAAGTTCTTAACGACCCTGGAAAGTGACTGCTTGATTACACTTTAACGGTATTTGCAAATAAAATCACAAGTAATTAAGGGGAAATCTCCAGGCTTTTGAGCAAGTTTGATGCATGATAACTGCCTGATTCAGCTTCATCTAGAGTAATGCTGTGTAGGCAACAGCTACTGAGATCAATAGCAACGTAATGATAGTGGCAGAATTAAGTGAGTAACCTGAGAACTGTGCCTCAGAATGCATGCAGCTGCCACGAACCAGGGCCACACAGTGCACTCCGTGCTTCCGTCCTAAATGTTCATCAAAAGACGCCCTGCAGGAAAATGGAGTTAGATGCTCTTTATTGCTGATCGTGTCTCTTGCCACATTTATCAGGGAAATTGGATTAGCAGTTGGCAGCTGCAGGTAGACAAGATTCTGCAGTGATTAAATATGCAGCTTGGCTGCATTTGTTGTGACAGACCTTTAGTAAATTCTACTGTAAGCACCATCTGTCTAATTTGTATAAAGAAAACTTGGTGCTGTAAGCTACCGATAAAGAACTAAATCTGTTGCTTTATCATAAACAAAACTTTTGCACTAAATGCTTTTAAATGTAATTTATTAGGTTAAGGCTATTTTTCTATCACGATGAATAAATAATACATGCAAAAGTGCTTTCAGGTACTTCATTTTGCAAGTACTAGAGATAAAAACAGTTCTGTTTTGTTCTTCAATAAAGTATTTAGTATTCCAATCCACAGGAGGTGATGCTGTTAAAATATCTCTATGAAAATGCTGCAAGACTGCCAAATTCATTTAATTTGCAACCCTTACCAGGATTTTCTAGCTCCCTATTTATAGATATTTTTCATATGCGGATTTCAGGATGAATGTAAACAGTGAGGACCTGTGTTGCCAAATTGAAAAATGGTTGCAAGGGGTAGAAATGCTGCAAAACTCTTAAATTTATAGCTTTGTGTTCTTACTTAGTCCTAATAAAATTGAAGAGAACATTGAATTTTTTGTCTTGGGTTTTTCTCTTCACAGCAAAGGGAAAAAAGAAAGAAAATGCTGTGACAAATCCTGGCTCCGAAGCATTAGTTCGAAATATATGTTCCCCCCCCCATAATTGTATCCATAGTAAAATATAGTCCAGTACTCCCTTGACTCATGCATCATTTTTGATTTGGTCATGACGTCATCGATTTTAAGGAAAATGAATGAAAACTTCTCAGAGGAAGAGGAGCAGTTAAATAGGAACCTGCTATCTTTAGTCCCTTCGTAAAAACTCCACAATGTTAAATTATTTAAAATCCTTGATTTTCAGCATGCGCACATTAAAAGTTTTCGCACTAAGTGCCAAATGTTGCAAACAGCACTTTAACAGAATGATTTTGCTTTGATCCCTGTAGCAGTTCCTGAATAATTTATCACAGGTTATTGCCTTAATTCTGGAGAGGGATAGAGCAATAAAGGCAGATGAAAACACTCCAGTTGAAACACCTTGGGGCCTGCTCATTCCTCTGACACGGCTCTTTTGTTGGAACTATTTAGAGGTTATTAAGATGTGTCTCCAGAATTAAGAGTATGCTGTAAGGATGAAGACAGCCATCTTAATTCTAAAGACAAAGCACAATGACCCTTCACCTTCTTTTTCTTTGTTGTTATTATATAGTAGAATTATGAGGATAATATTATAGCTGCCCCCAGTAGTGCCACTACAGTAAAGGGTCTGTCAGACTTTCCATTAGAAACCCTGTTTTGGGGGTCAGGGTGGAAGGAGCCGCGTTTCAGCCGTTTCCCAGCCCATTCGTCTCACGCTTGGTACACAGACAACTGTTCGCCATGCAGCCCGCTGAAGCACGGAGCGGCTTCTCCTGGAGCTACCCGCAGGGAATCCTTGGGATTACATACCCCAGACCTCCCCAGCTCCCCAAAACAGCCTCACTGAAAATATAGGGAGCCTCTCACTTTTCAGATCAATCAAGTGTTGACCAACGGCAGCTGTCCTGTAGGACAAAGGCAACTTTTGAAATAAACCCCTTTGTACTCTTTTAAATGAGATGGTGAATTGTGGCTCCTCCTTCCCTAAATTTCATTCAGACCGCCTCTTGTTCTCTGAGATCGTTCAGCAGCCTGGTTGAACTTCTGGGGAGCAGTTGTCCTGTCTAATACCAGAGCTGGCTATGTTTTGGCTACCAAGAAAGTACTCCTGTAGTGTTGTTTGAGTATCTGTATAGGTTGTTTCAGTACTCATGCTGTCTTAAGATAAAAGAGGTTGTTTGAGCCGAAGCATCTGTTTCTTACTCACATTAACACTGTATTTTCCTGTCCAGTTGTATCTACTGAAAAGATACATTTACTTGTTATGTTGTCATGTGCTTCCTGTGCTCTGTAGTAACATTTTCTAAAATTAAACCTTGATATAATTTCATAGATTCAGTCACTTAGAGCACTTTTATTAACTTGGCATCTTTTAAGGAAGAAAAAGCTGTGATAGAATAGAATGTCAACCTTTTTGTGTAATGAAGATAGTAAGATATTTTAAGAGTCCCTTGCACTAAGCATGAAGAAAGTAAAACTCATGGTTCCTGTCGACTAATTTAGAGCTGAATGGTGGGTGCCTTACATACATGTGGAAACTTAATATTATTTGAAGAGTAGCCCGTAACCTCTAAGTATACGTAAAAATATACCGAAAGCCCACTGTCACAGAAAGACTGCAGAGCTATAAATACTCAAAATAGAATTGTTCAAAGAAGCTGTCTTAGAAGACGTATTTTGTTCTTGAGGTTGTGAGAAACGTGGAAAGCTGCAGAAGAGGGGAACAAGTTCCAGGTGGTGAAAAAAAGGTTACATAAAAGGCAAAATGGCTTTTTTAGAAAAATAGCAGGTCACATGAGAGAACTATAAGGTGTGAGCGGATTCTAGAATAAAAGGAGTAGTGACATTACGAGAGGGAAAAGAATGAGTCATTTAAAGAAGCAGAAACAAATACAGGGTTTACCGATTCAGAAAATTCAGATTACCATCATTCTGTAAACCGTTAGACAGTTAGAAACTAAATATTTTATGAACAACTTCCAGTTATATGGAGTCACCTTTTGGGTACAGGGGTCGGGAGACAATCAGAAATTACAGATACTTCTGACAGATAAACTCTTCTTTGCTACTTTGAGGTGTTATTTAGCCATTAAGATGAGGCTTAGGATTCACTTCCCAGTGCTTGATGATAATTTAAATGCCTTCCTATTACAAGATTTTCTCTTATTACCAAAGTGTGAGGAAAACAAAAATCAGGTAAAAGGGAAAGTTCAGAGCCCATTTCCTGGCAGAATATTTCTACTGAAACAGTACCTTCAGAAATCACAGTTGCATATCTCAATTATCCCACCCCCTTGTTTTGCAATTATGTTTATTTGTGCTCTTTGTTCTGACATTCTAGCATCTGTTCGTGGGTTTTCTTTTTCTCTTCCCAAGCATCATCCTAAGGACAGCTTAATTAAGAGTCCAGAGTACAAGTCAGATCTCTTTTATTTAAGAGTCAAGGTGTTTTTTTTTTCTCCTGTCTCTGAAACTATATATTTATGGAACATACAGTACATGTCAGGCTCGTGTTAGACATTTTTTATGTAAGTTTATTAAATTGATTCCTCACAATGCCCCTGTGAAAGAGGCAATATTAGCCCCTTTTATAGATGAGAAAGCTGAGACTGGTAAATTGCCTTGCCTGAAGCCTTACAGTAAAGCAGCGGAGCTGGGATTCAGATTCAAGTCTTCTGATAACCAATACAGATCTCTTTCCTTACATCTTTTCCTTGCTTGGGGAGCGCGAGTGCCATTCTCGGTATGTCATGGGAGCAATAGGTCACCTGGACAGTTTTACTTTGTCCTAAGTTACTAGAGATATTCTTTAGGGATCTTTAAATAAATGCCAGTGTGCTTCCAGGATAGACTCCAGATTGCATAGTGGGACTGATTCATGCAAGCCGATGTGGTTAAGATTTGCCATTATTAAATAATGTCTAGACCCTGTGCATTTTCTGTTCTGTGGAATTATCAATCCTCATCTCTTTTTTTTTTTTTTTTCTAATTTGGCATGATTTGGAAACAAAGTATATTAAGAATCTAAATGTTCCTAAACTACTGGAATTATGACTTAGCTCAATTTATAAGAAGCAGAGTAGAGTTGGTCAGCAGATTTGATGGTCTGTTTGTTTAAAAGGGTCTACGGTTTTCTATAGAAAGGGATCTGAGCGAGACATTTTAGCTAATGAATCAAAATCAGATATGTGGTCATTATTGCCTGATTATTACTCCATCTGCTCTGTGCTAACGTGAAAATCAATTACTGTGTCTCTTTCCCACTGACAGCGTATGTTGATCGGGCTGGCAAGAGATCTTCGAGGGATTGCCTTTGCACTGAACACAAAGACCAGCTACACCATGCTGTTTGACTGGATGTATCCTTATTACACTGTGACAATACCAGCTCTGTGCACAGAGGGATGCCAGGCCCCTCGCTTTCGTTTAATAGTATGGCACAGTAGGGAAGAGGAAACAAAGCTAAATGAACTAATGTGTAATCAGCTAAAAATTACAGCACAGTGGCAGCAGTGCAGATAACTGAGCACAGCATTTGGAGACCCAGCTCAGAGAGGTCACTTTTTGGTGCCATTAAATATTGACAACTTAAAAATCACGTTCCCAAATGATTGTTTATGTAGGGATTGCAGGGATAATCAGGCTAACGTCTTTAACTCAGGATCAATGAATCTTACCATTTGGCATTTTCGAGGAGATTTGAATTTCTGTTCCATCTCAATTAGCAGGGCTGATCAGGCTACTGTGCCTCTTTGAGGCCCAATTCATCATGCTACAGCTTTTCACCATCGTGAAAATATTAATGGAGATGAAAAAGGGGGAAATAAATGGTCAGGAGTTTTCATTTAGTATAAATTCTGAATTTACCTTTGCCAAGGCTTAGTACAGATAGCAACATAAATAAACAAAGAAACAAACATCCCTGGCAGAAATGCCTCATCATGTAAGAGTGAGACAAACGTGGACTCTGGTATCAGAGTAGGATTGAAATCCAGCTCTCCACCTTGGCAAGTTATTTCTCTTCTCTGAGTCGTGGTTTTCTCATCTAAAAAAAGAGACATCCAGTATCAGGGCTCACTGGGACCATTAAAATAGGTAACACACTTTGTGTAATGTCTGGAACATATTTGGGAGTCCTAAGTGGTTGCTATTAATATTGTTTTAGTAGTATTGTATGTATCCTCTTTGATCCTAACAGGAAGTGACAATTTATAAAGTCATGTAAGTGTAATATGTTTTCATGCCTTTATACATAAAACTATCAGAGCACTTAAGAAAAATTCTGTAGCCTTAAAGCAATTGTATGTTTTAAGTTACACTGTTTCTCAGTTGCTCTTTTCAAACCTTCCTTATCCAAATTGCAAAAGAAACTTCTTTTTTTTTTATTTATTATTTGAGAGAGAGAAAGGATCCCAAGCAGGCTCTGCATTATGAGTATGGAGCCTGACATAGGACTCGATCCCATGGCTGCAAGTTCATGACCTGAGCCCAGATCGAGTCGGACACTTAACTGAGCCACCCAGTCACCCACACTACAAAAGAAACTTCTTGAAAGCAATCTTTCACCACAGATCCCCAGTTAGGCCAAAAATATAGCTAACAGGGGATCTGGGCATGGTTTAGGGGGAACTCTATGCATTAAACAAAAACTTTTCTAACATTAATTGAATACCGACTAACATTTTTAGTTACTATTAAAACCTACTTCATCAGATATATGTGTTCATAGAAAGGTTAGAGGTAAGTGTTTTCCATGTCATTGAAGAACCATGTATGTCTTTATATCAGCATACCAAGTACATGTACAGAGGCTGTAGGTTTTAACACAGCAAGTCCTACAGTTGTTTTAACTGTGAAGAATAAACTGAGATTGCATATTACTTTTTTATTTATCTAAAAACAAACAGAAGCTTATAACGTGAAAACTTTCATTTATTTGAAAAAAATTGTAGAAGCCTAGTTTTGGCACTCTGGAATGCATGGTGATCTTGACAGCAAGCTGCAACTCTAGGATGTCCATCAGTTAACGTTTCCTGTGTCCCTCCTCAGCGGTCCCAACCAAGAGTCAAGTCCAGAACCTCTCCCCTCAGTGTCAAAGAATATAAATATCTGCCATAATCGATACCGCCTAAAATTCATAGAACATAGTTAAGTCTTTGGTTAAGTCTGTTTTCCATGTATTTCCTCACTAAGCTCCTTCTTTTTGGCACCTGTCTGAAGTGAAACTTTTGTCCAGCAGATGGCAGACAATAGCAAATGGAAAGCCTTGGGACTTCATGTTTTGTTTTGAACTGGAAACTGTTGTCTCCTCCATGTGACCATAGATGTTGATGTTATTAGGGTCAGTGGCAGAGGGCGAAGTGTCAGTTATGCAGGGAGCTGTGTTAGATTGCCAAACAGGATGGCTTGGTACCGGCTTTGCTTATAATAATTGAGTTTCAGTAGCAAATCAGCTTCCTTGGGAAAAGGCCAAAGGCTTTTCATAATTGTATTGACAACAAAATGAATATGATAAATGGTGTTCATTCAGTTGAGACAAGATTTATAGTTTTCCTTTGGGCAAGGGATGAAGAGCAAATATTTATAATAATAGTAAAATTTGTTTAAAAGTTACATTATTTGATCATTCAAAAAGCTTTATTAAAATATTTTGAAATACTTTAAGCAGTTTCAGGTGATAAAGTACAGATTCTTTTCAAAGTATTCTAATAATGTAAAAATGAATAAGGATATGATAAAAAAAAAACATGGATATGAAAGTCATTTATTCTTCCTGAAATATTGATATGTCAAACCGTCAGTGATGATTCCTACATTACTGCCAGGGAAAGTTTATTTTTGCCTTTTATCCACATAAATGTGTGTTCTTTAATTTGTTATACAGTCCTTAGCATGCAGAAGAAATGTCCTACAAGAGCACATGTCATCTTAAAGTCAAAATGCATTTTATTTATGGTGATTATTTGATAAAGTGCTATTTTAGTGGTTAGCTCTTTAATTCAAAAACATTTCTGTAAACACTGACTGCATTAACTGCTACACGAACTGCATTGCTTATCACTGTCCTTCCAAAACTAAATTGCCTGAAACTACATAGCAAACATGTTGATAAATTGTTCTACTCCTGGAGAATTGAAGAATCCCTAATACACTTCTTTGCCCATATAGTGAGAACACAATATAAAAGCACCTTACCTTGTAGCGCATTTAGTCACCTTGTTTAGAGTCTTCCCAGATCATGCTTAGACTGAAGTATCAAAAATCCAGGCAGCAATTGGGGGCGAGAAAAAAAGGAATGCGTATGATGCTATTTCCTTCTGCTCAGTCCTTTCACTTGTCATAATCTGATCTCTGAATCCACTGTTTTTCAGTCAGGTAATTGAAATACTGAATATGCATCAACACATTATACAAAGACAAGTCAAGACCATATGTAGATGTGTAGAAGAGCACAGACTTGAAAACAAAACAGTCTTGGATTCCAGTCCTGGTTTTGCCACTTAACCCGAGGCTCAAAGACAAACACAAAAACCTGTGGGCTCTTGGATAAGTTACTTAATGTATCAGAATCACAGTTTTCTCTTCCACAAAACAGAGCTAATCATACCTGTCTAACAAGTATAGCATAAGAAATGAGTGAATGGACATATATAACGGCCTAATCCAATGTCTGGCACAAAGTGGATACTCCACTAACTGTTGTTAGTGCTTTTCTCTAATATGAAATGAGACAAAGGAATCCCATTTGCTCACTTATTCAGCAAATTTGGCTAAGGACTGTGCTAGGTTTCATGAGGGATGTCGATTACTTAGACTCAAATCTTACCCCAAAATGAGCTTCTAATTAAATAGAACCTGCTAGATACATACAAAAATGACTGTAATAAAATATAGAAGGTGATAAGTGCCATACCAACAGATACAAATAGAGTGATTGCATTTAGCTGGGGAATCAGGAAGGTTTCTGTGAAAGTACAGATATTTCTCTGGATCTTACCAAATGCATAGGATTAGAGTATTGGAACTCTGAAATAAGAGGTTTTCGGTTGGCCTAAGCACAGGGTTTGGAAGGGGGTAGTGGAGAAGATGTTTTGTTGTAGATACCACTTATTTTGTGCTTGGAAATGCAGGTTGTCTGGGACCCTTGAATATCAGGCTAAGGAATTTAGACCCTATCCCATAGATAGCATGGAGCAGTTGTTGTGACTGCCTAACCAAATCAGAATTGTACCTCAAGAAGAAAGCAATTGGCATTATGTTGGACAGACTGAAATAGGGAAGAAAGGAAACCTGAAAAAAAAATCACTGTTCAGCAAGCCCACAGTGCTGTGTGCTAGGCCTGAGGAATGAGTAAAAGGATTGCTTCTCACAAGAACGAATAAAACGGATCACTCTTTAGAAGGCCACCATCTCATAGATATGACATACAACTAATGAACAGTCAATGGGTTGTCACAAAGATGGCATGCAAAAGACCACATGAATACGTAAGAGGAAGAGATTGGCTTTTGGGCAAAAAAAAACCAAAAACAAAAACAAAAACGTCGGCTTCCCAGGGAAGTGAAAGTTGGGCAAGGTGTTGAAAAATAGACATTTGCTAGACAGGAGAGAAAGACTTCCAACAGCATTTGCTTTTGTGAAAAAAAAGTACACCTGTTTCACATTCATGGAGTACCTTTAAAATAATCTCTGAACTGGCCGGCTGTTTCTGTTCTGGAACCACATCCTCATACCCCTATCTCTGAACGGTTTTAACAAAAACTCTTTTGTTGCCTTCTAGGATGTTACTGTGCTTTCCCTACTGTGAGATCCCAGAGGGAAAGAATTATGTGTTTTCCCATTTCTGTTTCCTTGGGGTCCAGTCATACTGACTGCTGGTTGTGTGGATGGATGGGTGGTCATCGTCAAGAAGGAAACCTCATGCTTTTCATTTTCTTATATTTGGCATCTGATAAGGCTATGTCATATTATTAACACTTCTGATCTTCCATTCATCTGATGTTGACGTTAGGAATTCATCGAGAAGGTTGGGTGAAAGCGGTTAGGTCTGTGCCTCTTCTACCTAAGGGCTCCCTCCCACTGTCTTCCTTCTTTCCATAAATAGGCAGTCCTCACAGGCCACTAGAAAATTAAACTCGTAGAGTGGGTTCTGATTCTCACCCTGTAATCTGAGTCTGGCACTCTCACTCTGAAGCCCTTTTAACCTCTCAGCTTGGTAGACCTCTACTCTGCTTTCCAGTAATCACTCATTTTCTCTGTGGCAGTCACCTCTGTCAGAAGCATATTAGAATTGGCACTACTCTCATTCCACACAGAAAAGGGAGCATCCCCTCATGTCCCGCGGCTTTCTCCCATAGCGAATGCAGTGTGCTCTGAAAAATATGATGGTTCTAATGCCTGTGAATGCCTTGCAAAGGAGCTTGTGTGTGCTTCTCATCCTCTTTGATTCTGAGATTTGGGTCTTGTCAGTTTCCTGGCTAGCCTTCCAGATGCTTTCCCACTAAAGATCACTGAGTCTGTGCTCAGGAGGTCTCCTGGTGGAATATTTTCTCACCTGTGCTTCTCTGGCATTGCTTTTGGTACTCAGAGAATCTCTGTTATGTGTCAGCCATGCAGACTTGAGAATGAATTCCCTAAGAATAAAAGCCTTGTCTTACTTATCTCTGGATCCCCGGCCCCTAGCACAGTAAATACCACATAGTGTCTATGATCTATCAAAAATAGCAGATTTTCTGCTACATAGAAAAAACAGTAAGTTATCTGACAATAGCCAAAACAGAGTTAATAATTAAGTTCATTGATTTCAGTTTTTTCATTTTTATACAACTGAAACCTTATATATACACACACACTTCCTTCTTATCTCCCTTCTCCGCTTCATTTCCCTTTGTAGTACTCTCTTAACATATTATGTATGTCTTTTATTTATTTTCTGTCTTTTCTTATTAGAATATAAAGTCCATGAGAACAGGAATTTTTTAATGTTTGGCTCACTGGTGGCTCCAGAGAGTCTAAAACAATGAATAGACAGTTACAGAATAGGACTTCAGTAAATACTTCTTAGGTAAATTCTTTGTGTGTGTGTGTGTGTGTGTGTGTGTACACACACACACACACACACACACACACACACAAATGCAAAGCCTTAACAAAGGGAGACAAAAGTATTGCTTTGTGAAATTTTAGGGAGCTTGTGGTTCTTAAAGAATTGGAAGGCTTATTTTCATTGAAAGTTACGTGAATTATTTCCTGAAGCTTCAAAGTGAAATGCACAGTTAAAAGGGAAGAAATAGGTAGTTCTAATCAAATATGCTCTACTTGATTTTTAGGTTGACAGGTTGACAGCAACAAATATTTATCGAAATCTGCTTTGTGCCAGGTCCATGCATACAAGTGCCTAGGTCCTGCCCTCAAAAAGTATTTAATAGGAGAGATTGAGTAGTTAGAAGGCACTGGCACACAGTACCACAGCTAGACAAAGGAAACACACCTAACCAAGTCTTGGGGGACGGGCAGGCCAGGGAGGCTTCTTGGACTAGTTGGCATCTATATTGAAATCTGAAGGACAGATAGCAATAGCAGGGGTATGATAGGGAAGCACAGTCTTTGCCCTTTAGAAACTCACTAATGGGGCAGGCAGATAACAAAAGCAATCAATCTTAATATAAGTTTGTTGTAAGAGATACGGGGTCAGAGTGCTCATTGAACGTAGATGAGGAAGAGATGGACTCCTTTTGACAAAACAGAAAGTTTCACCATCCCAGGGGAAGCGCAACTTGAACTAGGTGTTGAAAGACAGGAATGAGTTAGGCAAAGAAGCCACGTGTAGAGGAATGGAGACGAGAGTTGGCAACCATGGATTCGCAGGGAATTGAGAGTGGCTGAACCGTGGATGGGGCAGGAATACTGAAAGAGGAGTCTGAAGGTCCACAGGGACCATATCTTAAAGGGCCTTGTATGCCATCCTAAAGAATTTGAAATGTATTCTAAAGAGCAAGGAAGAAAATTGTGGTCTTTTCCACCATGGAGATCTCTACCCATACACACAGGAAAGGAACACCACTAAGTAATTCAGTTCTTTCAGCGCTTTCATCTGAAACAAAAAGACAAGTATACTGGAAAACATCAGAAACAGAGAAACTTAGAAAATAGGAAAAGAAGAAATGAAGGAGTAGAATAGCAAGGTGCTTTGTGTGTGTGTGTGTGCTGCAGCTTAAGCTTCAATTTTATATTTATGTGTCCATTTAGCAAGGAGGAGGCCCCAGTTAAGGGTTAAAGGACCAGTGGAGGTGAGTCAGAGTTATCTAGGTTCTGGTGGTCTCAGCCGTTGACTTATCAGAGGCATACACTTCTTACTATTGAGGAAGATGTTTGAGAATTTCTCCTTGGGTATACATAGGACTACCTTTTAGCTGACCCTGAGTAGATTAAAAGTTATGCAAAGCTTTTCTTCAAGCTAACATCTCCAGTATTCCTTGGAGCTACAGTGGGACCAAGCAGAGCAAATCAGCAACTTAAAAAAACGAAAAGAGATAATTTCTAAGCTGGAAGATAGATAGATAGATAGATAGATAGATAGATAGATAGATAGATAAGGATTATTATTACTACTTCCCTCTCCTTCTATGTATTTTTAAATTTTCACAAGAAATGACACTTTTTCTTAAGTTGTTTGATGCCCAAGAAACTGATATTAACAATTCAACTATGTTTTTATCCTCATTAAATTTATTTCCTTTCCTACAGTATGCAGCACATTTCTTTAAATGTGTTACTCATATGATACTTTAAAAGTGTCTTTTGTTTATAGAGTATACCAAGAACAAAAGAATATAATGTATGGGGTATGTTACAAATCAGAGCACATCATTTTACAATCCCCAGCAAACATACAGCTGTGGAGGTTAGGGAGCAATTTATAAAATTCCCATTGCTTAGTAAACACAGAAGAAATGTAGATTCACTTTTTGCTTTTGAGGTGCCGCTAATTTTCAGGAACAATATTTCTTTTGACCCTTAAGTTCTTTAACAGGCTTTATAAAAGGTACCCAACGTATCTTCCCATTCTTCAGAGGACTATCGAACGGTGGTACGGAGAGCCAGCATGCACAACTCCCATTCTGAAACTTATGGCAGAACTGATGCAAAACAGGTAAGAAGTGCAATGGGGGAGAAAAAAATCTGCTATCTGGCAGCAGTCTCTAGAGGTCAGATTTTCCTGTTTGGTATGTATATAGTCAAGGCTTAGCAAGAACTCAGGACCCAGAATTTTTAAGATAACTGGTGAAAGCAGTAGAATTAGAGACATAAGGTTGAGACCTTTTGGAAAAAGAATATAGTATATTTAGGTGTATAAGGGGACTAAGGGAACTGGAAAAAAATTGGAAGGTACCGCCACCGTTATTTAAAATATTCAAAGGCAAATGGAGGAAGGGCTCCTGTTTTAACTGTTTCACCGCTTAACTGCAATTCCATGTAATTTGAGAGCAGGGAAGTTTAGAGGTCTCTGAGTTGAGATGGTTCCTTCTTCAAGAAGGGAACTGAGTCCCAGAGCAGTTCATGGACACATAGTTTGTCTCAGGAGCCCCAGGGATTGTCCCTGCTTTGACAACTAAGTTATCCTTTTCCTCTTTGCCAAGATGCATGTATGTGGATGATTTATGCATTCAAAATTTTCGTTTAAATAGCAACTACAGTAAACAGGGGTGTATAGATCTTTTCAAATTAGTGTTTTCATTTGGGGGTGGAGGGGAAGTACCCAGTAGTGGAACTACTGGGTCATATGGTAGTTCCATTTTTAAGTTTTTAAGGACCCTCCATACTGCTTTCTACGGTGGCTGCACCGATTTGCATTCCCACCAACAGTGTGTTGGGGCTCCTTTTTCTCCACATTCATTAAAAAATTTTTAAGAGTGAAAAATAAACAGCAACTACAACTTCTTAAAGATTGCCCAGTTGACCTTATAATTTGCACGGACCAGCAGAGATTGAAATACTCTGCGTGTAAATATTAACAAAGATGTAGCTAGAGGACAAAAGCTGCAAGAAGGTAATTGGTTTTACCTCTTTAAAATATGTCATTGTGAATATGGCTTAGCACCAAATTACCTGTCACTTAGCCATCGTGTTTCCTCAGTTCCTCTTGTAAACTATGTGTTGGAAGGGAGATACCCACACAGGGAAGGAAGATGGAGCTGTAATTTTATCTCTGGTGCTAGGTTTTTCACAGTAATAATTTAAAATTTATTAAATAAGAGGTGGAAAAAGACCTGGCAAATGAAGAAATGTATTACTCTTTTAAAAGCCGTTTTTTAAAACCATTCTCCTATGTAACTTAGATACTGTAGGAAGGGTGGCTATGTTTGTGTTTGATTAAATTATGGTTTTTCAACCAGATAATTGATATTGTATATTACTGATATAGCATTTAATACTAAGGGGGAAAGTTACTGCATTGTATATTGTCGAGTACTTTATACCTGCCATAAGCAAATGATTCGTATCTATCTAACACAGTTGTCCTTAGGAGTACCTGGTGAAAATCTGTGATCTCAGAAAACATGTTACCTTGTGTGTATTTCTCTAGAATCTAACGTGAAGTATGTATGTACGTTTCTCTTTAGTCAATAATTGTATGCCAGCAATCAAAAGTTCACAATCTTTCTAGTAAGTTAGAACTGCACCTTATTCTGAAGCATTCTGAGAAAGCATGAAGACGCAACAATTCATCATTCCTGGCAGAAGGACTTTAGCAAGTGTCTTTGCTTTTTTGGTATTGCTTTGCTATGACCTATCTGCATATTTTTGGCTAGTCCTTTAAAAAGCATGCCATTATTTCTTGAAAGCACAGAGACCAGGCATATCAGAGCCAACTGAAACCAAACTGATGTTAAAAAGCAAGTATTATGTCAGGATGGCATATGTCAATCCTTTATCCTGTTCCTACTGTTCCCCTACCTGTCAGAAACCAGGGAAGCAGAATCATTCTTATTTAGAACTCCTAGGACTTGTTTCTCTTTATTTGAGCCATGTGCAATGGAAACTCTAGTCTGAATGTAATTTCATGTATTTGAAATATGCTTGAAGTATCAGATGATTAATTATACATATGAGCAGTATTAAAAAATACCTAGATCTCCTATCTGTCACTTTAGAATTTGTTTTAAAAATGTTTATCAGGCACGACAGGAGATCACAAACGTAAACCTCTATACAGGTATTTATATAAACTTACAGATACACACCCTGGGGTATTTTATTAGTATCTATCAGCCACTTTGCATGAAAAGAGAAGAGAGTAAGAGGTCTACGATTTGGGATGTCAGGATATTTTTTTGACAGATACAACTGAAATCTTTGAATCAGTCAGTGAATGAAATTAACTCTTCCTAACTGTCCTAGTATCTTTTACATATTTTATCGACACTTGCTTAATGGAGTGGCATTTTTTAAAAGGGATCATTATACTGCTGCTACTTCTAATAAATGAAAATGCTAGGCACTTTAAATCTACATTTGGTTTCTTTATCTACACGTATAGTCTGGTTTTTTGCTGTATTTCTTAGATCCCAGCGTTTGAATTTTGACGTATCATCTCCTAATGGAATTCTTCTCTTCAGAGAAGCTAGTAAAATGATTTGCACTTATGGTGAGTATCTTTTTCCATATTTGTCTCTGCAATATAACTTTATCTCTTTGGGGGAAAGAAAGATGTTAGTTATTTTGTTCTTTTGAACCTTCCTATCTGTATGAATTTGTGAAGTAGGTAATAGTGCAGAAAGCCAGGTAGCTATCATATTGGCATCGGGAGAAGTAAGTAAGCAGCATGCCTTTGACTACAAATCATGCCTGACCAACTTGATGAATTTCTTTTGGATAAAACTGCAGTGTCAGTAGGCAAAGGGAATACAACTAGATAGAATATTGAAAAGTTGTAGCGTATTCAAAATTGCGAAAAGTTACATCAGGGAATTTGCTATCATGGATCAAAGAATGCTTAGACCAATATGTCACCAGCACTGAATTTTGGAAAAATATCCTGCTAAAGGGCAGTAAACATTTTATTACAGGGAACTTTTGGGCATTGCACTCTTAGAATCAGAGTTCTATGGTAAAGATAGTCCTATTCAATTATTGTCACAAAACTTGTTTCGCAGTTAGAATCGAGCCTTAGAACTACCATAAACCCTAATACTTGCCAATTCTGACAGCTTCATCAATGAAATTCTCAACTCACTGAGACCTTTATGTATCCTGGGGATGGGGGTAGGATGGATAAGAATCCTGTTCCAGTTTGCCGTGCACTGGCTGGCCTCTGCACAGTACTCTTCTTGAGAGATGGTTTCCTGTGTCCTCTTATTCTCTGTTTTCTTTTTTGCCTGTCGGTTCTTGCTTTTCCAAATCAGTAGCCAACTCTGAGTACATTCAGTCTCAAAAATTGCCCATGATTATCGTATTTCTTTTTGAGAACCTTCCAACAGATTTTACAAAATTTTGCAAAGCCTCTTTAAGACCGTGTGTATTTGTGCATATCTGTAGGAACAACCACTAGAAATGTATTACTTCTTTAAAAGTAAAAGCCTATTTAAAAACAAAAAAAAAGGAGAAAAACAATTGTTTTAAATTGTTTTCACTTTCAAAACCCATTCTGGGACAGGAAGCTGTGTGCCTTGTAGGCCTCTGTTAAAAATGCATAGTTTTAATTGTGCGTTTGATTTTTAGAGTTTCAGATTCTAAGTGTGTGAAAACTACAGGAAGCACCTATTTGAGTCCGTAAACTTGCACTCTCCTATGTTCATCTGTACCAACAACTACATTGTCACCATTTTTGATCTGTTGAAAGTAGACACATTAGAATCATACAAAGTAGAAATGTTTTGCCTCTTAAAGGTAAAAATGAACCCCTTTTCAAATATTCTCAATGCAGTTTGCTTTACTTCCAGTGTATATCTAGTTCCTTCCATTGTCTTAGCATACAAAAATACCATGTCTAGACCATTTTCTAAAATGGTATCTTAGAGAAAGCATAGTTTTTGGAGATTAAAAGATCTGAGTACCAATCGTAGTACCAGCCCTTATCAACTCCATGACCCTCAGCCAAGACACTGTGTTTCTTTGTGCCTAGTTTTCTCACACACAAAATTAGGAATATTGACTCCCTACTGACCTACTTAGAATTCGGGATGGTTAGGTGAGCTACTCCAGGTAAAGGGCTTGGCACAGGGTATGACATGGAATAGACATTTAACCAACATGTGTCTCCTTAATCCAGAGCCATTCTCTTATACTCATAGAACCAGCCTTCTTTGGACAGGGGTTCACTGACCACATCACTTTTTTGTTCAGCCCCTGCTTGGACCACGCTGTCCTGCTTCCTTCTGCCTGTAATAAGTGCTTAGCTTCCATTTACTCACTTTATTTTTTTAATGTGTACTTATTTTTGAGAGGGAGCCAGAGCATGAGCAGGGGAGGGGCAGAGAGAGAGAAGGATACAGAGAATCCAAAGCGGATTCCAGGCTCCAAGCTGTCAGCACAGAGCCCAACGTAGGGCTCGAACTCACAAACCACAAGATCATGACCTGAGCCAAAGTCGGACACTCAACTGACTGAGCTACCCAGGCGCCCCCTATTTCCTCACTTTTTAAAAGAAAATAATATTTCTCATATGAAACAATGTATGTATATGTAAGAATTTCTTAGTAGTTGATAGAGCTTTAACTCTACACGTTAGATTTCTGTTACCAATCACAGTTGTATTTTCCTTCTGCTTTTTCTCACTCCAGTTTCTTTCACTGTGTGTAATTTTTCCTTTGGGACTTAACTCACTATTGCGGTAGGACCGATCAGAGCAGTGATTTCTCTGCCAGTGTTACTGGGCCCCTAGAGCAGAATGTATGTCCAGCCAAGTGACACCAAAAAGAATCTCAGAACAATGCCAAATCTGTAGGCTTCAAAAGCTACCTAGTTCTCTGTCCAGTTGTTTGACATAAGCAAAGAAAGGCATTGTAACAAAAGCTGAGGAAGTTAACTAAGTGAGGATCACATTGGAGGAAGAAGAAGAGGAGGAGACAGAGGTAGAGGAAGGGAAGGAAGACAAGAAACAAGATGAAGAAAAGAGAAAAGAAGAAAAGGAGTAAAGAGGGAAAAAAAACCTTCAAAGCATTCTTGAGAAGGAAAGCTAGTAAGCTTTCTTACTCTAAAGAGAAACTAAGGGATTAAAGTAAGGTATTGCACCTTGGCTTGAAATAATAATAAGGTAGCTTTTATTTTTTAATCAGCTATTATGTGGCTATTCCTATACTAGACCATTTATCATACATTAGCCTATCAGATCCTCAAGGTAGTAGTGTTATCGACCACTCACTACTCATTTGGCCTTGGCTAAGTTGCTTAGCCTTTCTTGCTTCAGTTTCTTGTTAAACAGAGAAAAGAACACCTACTTCATAAGGTGGTTATGAGGATTCAGTTCAGTAGTGCATAGAAAGCTCTTAGACCAGTTAGCTTCTGTGATCACTATTATGAAGAAATTGAAGCTCATAGAGATTAAGAAACTTGCCAAATATTGCATAGCTAGTAAGTCGCTGAATTGGAATTTCATTCAAAGTCTATATAACTTCAAACGATAGTCTCTCCATATTCCTTATTGCCACTTGGGAGCTGCCACAGGAAGATTGTCCTTGAATATTTATGATGAAGCACTGTTCTTTAACGTATGGTGATTTCTGTCCTAAAACTTAAGGGAAATCAAAGGCTCAGTGGCAAAATGTCCTTCAACTTTGTCAGCAGTGACTTGGACACGTGCACTTTGCATAGAATAATAGAAACATGTTTATCACCCTTCCCTGATTCCCGTGCTGTCCCCTACCCCCCCATCAGCCAAACTGATTTGATCTGTCTTCACCCTCTGTAATGCCTTGTTGCCCCTTCTTTTACCTCTGGAGTCTTTAATATGCTCATGGAGGGTGATCATGTGGTCTGCCATCCAGGAGGTTGGAAGGTGAGGGAAAGAGTGGGAGGGCACAGAAGAGCAGCAGTGTTTATTTTTTTGGTAAGCCAAGCAGAAGGGAAGGGAAGCCCTTGGAAGAAAGAGGCCAGAACATTCTGCGATCCCTTCTGTCCCCATCCCTCGCTGGGTTTCTTCTCTGCTCACCTCTCATGGGCAGTATTTGGGTAGTCAGTGATCGGGGCCATGTAGAGTGGGGAGGACTCTTTCCCACATGCACTGATTTGTTGCATATTTTGTGGAACACCTCTACCTCGCTGCTCAGTGAGACTGGCAGAAAAATAATACTTTTGATATGCTGTTTTATTTATCTACATTCTGTCATGATATACTTTGATGTAAGTTTTTAATTTTGCTTCAGCTCTCAGCTGCTCTCGCCGTTACAGCTCGGGGTCAGCAATGAGGTTAGCCACAGTAGCACAAAACAATTTCCTGTTTGTACAGCCCAGGTAACATTTGGATGAGGATTAAATTTTACCACATTTTCTACTAGCCCAAGCCTATTATTTCTAATGAGTTTTAAATTGCTTCAAGAACGTGTATTTCAAAACTTAGTGCTGTGATCCATTCAGCCTGAGCAACTTAATAAAGGAAATTTTTTTCTTGAATTCTTGGTTAAAATGTTGCATGCAGTGTAATAAATGTTATTACTTTGGAAACCTACTTCTCAGTTTTAAGAACTGGATGTTTTTTATGCTCAATTTCCATTTGTCTAATCTTTTCTTCCTTTAGCCCCTGGGTCCTGGTATCTTTAGTGACATCTATTGGTTGAAGAGTGCACAGAAGGGAGAAATTGTGATAATTTTCATAAGACTAGGCAAAACAGAACTGCTTTTATTCCCTCCTTGGATACCTGATTTAAGAAAGTTCAGTGTGTGAAAATCTAAACTTTAAAAATGGATGGAACAGCCATGAGTATTCACTATATGTAAGAATTTACATCAGGGCTCTTTAAAGCAGTATGTGCTCCAGGTGCATTTAAGGTATGACTTAATCACATGCTTAAATTGGATTGGTAAAGCAATGTACAAGCCACTGTTATTTATCGTGACCTAGAAAACAGACCATGGTTTTCTAACTGGCTTTTGCAGAGCCCTGGAGATCTGAAAAGGACCATAGTGGGCCTCCAGATAGCAGGGAGGAGGACACCCTACTGCCACTTTGACCAGAACCACCCTGCTGTATAGTTGCACCAGATTTGTTTGTAAAAGCGAATCACTTTTTTGACCACTTGTGGGGTTTTTTGTAAAAGAGCCTGAAAATTACTGGCATGTGCTATTAGAAGCATTGTGAGAACGAAGGATTATGATTATATATTTATGTTTGATTACCAAAGAAAAGCTGAAGAACGCATTGGTCCTGAGATAACTAAAGTCTTAATAAATGTCTCCAGGAAATAACAGTTCTGGAAAACAAACTATCCAGGAACCATGTACGTGGCCTTAGATCTTACTGGAAACTTGGATGGGGACATAGAGTGTCAAAGTAGTATTAAAGTAAAGCTCATGATAGAATGACCGACACCTTGAGGATACCAGCACCAGGATCAGGTGGCTTACAAAAGCAAGACCTTGAGGAGCATGTTCCACAGTAGATCCACACATACCAGACATGCCCCCTTTTGCAAACAAGCAAATAATACTACATAAGCTATTAAATAAGGAAGAGTGATGTCCAACCAGTCGCTTAGGGTTCAGTGGATTCTTTCATCCATGCAGCTAACAGTTACTGAGCATTTACTATGTGTCTGATATTGTGAGAGTTACAATGGATAGGATAAGAAATAAGACGCACAAAAAAGAATCTTACTGATTCTTCTCTTGAGGAACTTGAGTTCTTCAGCGGATTCAGTCAAGTAAATGAAGACTTATGATGCACTGCGCTCACTTTTATACTTGAGAAGCATACAGAGTGCTATGGTAGCCCAGAAGTTTCTAACTCAAACTGAGGAGTCAAACAAGGAAGAACTTTTTTTTAAGTTTATTTATTTTAAGAGAGAGAGAGAGAGAGAGAGAGAGCATGGGCAGGGGAGGGGCAGAGAAAGAGAGTGAATCCAATGCAGACTCCTCACTGTCAGCATGGAGCCTGATGCAGAGCTCAAACTCACCAACCACGAGATCATGACCTGAGCCGAAACCAAGAGTCAATTGCTTTACCAACTGAGCCACCCAGGCATCCCAAGGGACAATTTTTTAAAGGAATAGAATAGGGCCCAGAAGTTTGAAGAGGGCATTTCAAGCAGACAGTAGCTGCTTTTACAAAATTATATAAATATAAAAAGTAGCATGCTCTGTTAGCAAACTGCAGAATTTCAGAATTGCTATAGAGAATAGAAAGTGAAAATCCTGATTATCTCATCATTCAAAGATAACTGTCATTATCAGTTTAGTGTGTACTTTAAGTGATTTTTAAGTTTATTTATTTAAGTAATCTCTACACCCAACGTAAGGCTTGAACTCAAAACCTCAAGATCAAGAGTCGTATGCTCTCTCGAATGAGCCAGCCAGGTGCCCTTACCATATCTTTTTAAATAGCTGCAAAGTATTACATTTTGTGGTCATATTATAATTTATTTAATCATTCACCTTTTGATAAATGTAATTTTTTTATACACATATAATTTTTCACCATTACATACTTTGTTTCAGTAAGCAACTTTGACATGCAGTTTCATGAGCTTCATTTGTTCAACAAATGTACCCTGGGAACAGCAGGCACTGTTATTGACTCTTTGGATACATCAGTGAGCAAAACTGAAAAAGGCATTATTTAGCATGTTAATAACTGGAATTTTAAAAAAAGAAAGAGAAATTCAGGAGAAGGAACAATAGAAGTACTAGGGATTGGGAAAGGTGTTGTAGTAACTTAAGTAAAGGTGACATTTGAGCAAAGACTTGCAGTAAATGAGGGAGTTAGTCATGTGAATATCTCTGGGCAGAGTATTCCAGGCTGAGAGAATACCAAGTTTTAGGGTCCTGAGGCACCAGTGTATCTGGCATGTCTGCAGAGCAGCAAAGAGATTAGTAGCTGGAGCAAAGTAAACAAAAGTATCTGGCATGTCTGCAGAGCAGCAAAGAGATTAGTAGCTGGAGCAAAGTAAACAAAAGGGAAAGTTATAACAAGAACAATGTCATGTAGTGTCATTCTTGTAGACAGTAATCAGGACTTTAGCTCAAGTGAAAATAGAGGGACTTTAGAATGTTTTGAGCAGATGAATAACATTTGCTACTGGCTTTGACCAAGGTGATAGTGGGAGTGGTGAGAAATAGTTCGATTCTGGATATACTTTGAAGGTAAAGCAAATCAGATTTCTTGATGGATTGGAAATATGGCATGAGAGAAATAATGTAGTCAAGGAATTTTGGCATGAACAACTGGAAGGATGAAGTCACCATTAACTGAGATGCATGTGAAAGGATCAAAAGTTCCATTTTGGTCCTGTTCAGTTTGAGATGTTAATTAGATATCCCAGTAGGAATATTGAACATAGACTTGGCTATCTGAGTCTGAGGTTTGGAAGTTAGGTCTGATCTAGAGAAAAAATGTGGAAGTCATTGACTCTTAGATGGTATTTAAAGCTGTAAAACCAAGGAAAGATCCCCTAGGTGATGGGTGAATATGCATCTAGAAGACTTAGGTTTGAGTCCTGGGGCACTTCAGTGTCAGGGGTAAAGGAGAAGAGGAGCAACCAGCAAAGGAAAGTGAGAAGGAGCAAGAACTGAAGAGAAGATCGGGGTATGTGCCTTGGAAGACAAGGAAGAAGAGGTAGTTAACTGTGTCAAAAGCTGGCAGTGAATCAAGTAAGATAAGGACTGAGAGTTAACCATTACATTTAGCAACAAGGCGGTCATTGGGAACCTTGAAAAGAGCGTTCTCAGTGGAGTGGGCATAAAAGAGAATGAGAGGAGGGGTACCTGCGTGGCTCAGTCAGTTACGCGTCCTACTCTTGATTTCGGTTCAGATCATGATCTCATGGTTCGTGGATTCAAGCCCCACATTGGGCTCACACAGAGCCTTCTTGGGATTCTCTGTCTCCCTCTCTCTGCTTCTCACCCGCTCACTCTCGCTCTCTCCCTTTCTCTCTCTCAAAATAATTTTTTTTTTTTAAAAAGAGAATGAAAGGAGAATAAGACAATGAAAACAGTTCTTTGGAAGAGTTTTATTACAAAGGGGAGTACTATCTAGCAGAGAGGTAGGGCCAAGAGAAGGTGTTTTTTGTTTTTTTTTTAAATGGAAGATGTAATAGCATAGCCTGTATTTCAGTGAGTTGATCTAATAGGAAAACAAGATTGCATAGGAGAAAAAGGAGAAATTTATTGGTGCTTTGTCCTTAAGTACATAAGAGGAGATGGCATATGTTGAACATATTGGAGGGTTGGCTTTTACAGGAGACAGTGTAACTGCAGATGCTGGTAGATAGGTAGATATTGTAATGAACTTTTAGAATTAGAATATGTGTCCAGAAGAGGATTTACACATTTTTTATATTTTTAATAAATATGACCAAGTTGCCCTCTAGAATGATTACACTAATTTATGTTCCCAACAACTTGCTTATTTTCCTGCCCCCTCATCAACACTGCATTGTTTAATCTCTTTCAGTCTGAAATGGAAAGACTATATTCCTTTCCACTCTTCATAGCTTCAATTCTGTCCCAAACCATTTATGTCCAGGGGCCTCGAAAGACAGAGTGGGTTGAGTGACCTAAAGTAAAGGAATGTCGGCAAGCTTGTGGTTCTCTTCCCATAACTGTTCTGATGATGAATGAAGACATTCAACCTATAGAGCTGTCAGCTAAATATCACCTTAAAATTTTAGAGATTAAGAGGGAAAAAGAAAACGTAAATCAATGTAAGGGATTGCTTTATAAGCCAGGAAATAACATTGTTCGTACTAACGGTTCTTCCTGGTACAAGATACTACTATAGTATTTTATCCCCTCAGCGTTCTTTTTTTAAGTATTCTTCTGAGGACACAGAGAACTGGTAGACTATAGAGCAAAGAACCACACTGTGACCCCATACAGCCAATTCTCTATTGAAGGAACAGAGGGAAGATGTTCCAAGACATAGCATTGACCTTACTTTGAATCGCATATTAGAAGGAAGTGTATTATGCTACACAGCCAGCTTCAGCTCCCCCTCTTTTCCCGGCCATAGCCCCCCATGTGTGAACTTACAAGCTACTAGACTTGAGAAAGAAATGAACCCACAGGAGTATGCATTGCCATATTTACATTTACTTAGCGAGCGCTGTGCCAGTTACTATGGTAAGCGCTTTACATATGCTGTCTCCTTTACTCCACATAAGAGCCTTGTGTGTTTTACGTACTTTAATTATCCTTATTTAATAAATGAGGAAACTGACTTACAGAGATTAACAATCTGCTCAGACACCGAGGTAGTAAGGAAAGAGGTAGGCTTCAACCCCAATCAGTATGAGTCAGAAGCCCACCCGGTTCATTACTCCCTTATGCACTGTATTTCTGTCTTCTGTTAGAATACTGTCTTTTATATAGTTCTCCACCGGAGACCTGTGAAAGAAGATCACTCTTCTTTGGGTGTAGGAAGCCTCTTTTGAAGGAGACATTATAGAGTCAGTCACTCAGGGAAGAGGTGGGGTCTCAGAAGGAAGAAGAGTTAAAAAAAAAAAAAAAAAAAGACCTGAAAGTAGATCTCAGGTAAACAGAAGTGGAGATTTTGCATTTTTTAATGGATATCCTTCTCTGAACCTAGGTCTTGAGGATTGTCCAGAAGGGTACTTCTGAGTGCTGGAAGCTAACCCCAAAACAAAAACAAAAAGGTTTTCTCCAAAAGGGACAGAGAATAGAGGTTAAGAAAAGAGAACCCAAGCAATTAATATAAGCAAATGATAAGCTGAATTACCAGTATCTGGAGTCCTCTGTGCTTATTTTTCAGGTTTTTTTTTTCCCCTTATCATTTAGTGAGATTTCCTGCTGCAGCATGCACAAGAGTGAGAATGGCAGTGCTGTGGCACCTGTGCCTCCCACTGGAAGTTCCCCCCACTATTGCCCTCGGCCAGGTTATCCATCAATTCCCAGCATTCTTGTCCGGAGCCCCAGAGGAGCCTCCACACCCCTCTCTCCCAGGCCTAACGTTAAGAATGTACGGTATCTTCATTCCCCTGCCCCCAATTATGGCATTTTAAGCTTTTTTGGGGGAGGGGGGGTGCAATCCAATTTCAGTAAGTACTGTTCAGTGACACATACTGAATAAAGCTGAGTCGGAGTGAGTAAATGACTTGGCCAAGCCTTCTCTTCCAGAGTCTTTCATAGCCACCACGGAATGCTGAGGTACCTGAGCACAGTGAGGTACAACTTTCTATTTCAAAAGTATTACTCGTTCTCCTTTTCAAAGGTCACAAGGCTACACTAATTAACTTGTTTAATTAAAATAAATTAACACAGATGTGTCTGACACAGGCCAAAAGACATGTATTTTAGGTTGCAACTTCAACACAGAGATGAAAGTTGTGATTCTAAATAAGTAATCCTTCTTGATGATAGGTTATCCAATCTTTAAATCAAAATTTTTGTACCATCACCGTTCTTGGTCTGCCCATTCCATCTTTGCTGTAGAATATAAGACCTTTACTTCTCCCATAAGGACATGAGCATAAAAAGACCCCCAAAAGATGATCCAGTTTTCTCCCGTTGACCTGGGCCTTTCCAACAAACCCAAAATGTGTAGTCCACACATAACCCCCAGATTATCCTAGCTCCTTTCATCACATGTAAGCAGTGCTTTCCTTTTCCGAGGACGGAGAGGACAGGGGAATGTCTACCTTGGTTTATACTGAATTTGAGGCAAAGGTAAAAAGGCAGTGGTTGAGAACTGTCTTCTCCTGCAGCATCCTGCCTTTGCGGACCTCCATACCTGTGCGCATAATCTACCTAGCACACACTCCTCCGCCTCCAAGTCTTCCTGGAAAACCGGGCTTGGTCCTTGAGAAATAGCCTGTTCTGTGAAGCCTTTCCCCACTGACCTCCTGGCCAAGCAGAGTCAGTCTCTTCTTCTGTTCCCCTAACATTTTAACCCAATCTCTCTGTGTTTGTCACATTGTATGAAATCATTGATTTATAAATCTATTTCTCCCACCAGACTGAACTTCTTCAGAATAGAGATTTTATTTCCTTTGTTCATCCCAGCACCTCACACATAATAGCTGTTAAGTAAATGCTGTCATATTGAGTTGAATCTTTATGGAACTTACTCTCTAAGTTAGGATGAGGTCATGAGAGAGGGTACGGGATTTGGTGTGGAGTAAATTCCAGGGTCTGTCTCACCCCTCTTACAGTACACACGTGGTTACTGTAATATACATATCAGTCAGGATTCAAACAGGGAAAAACAAGCACTATGACACTGACAGAACAGGGAACTTGTTTTATGAATCAGACTTTGTACAGTCTTGGGCAAAGATGGGAAAATAGGTCAAAGGGGGGAATTGAAAATTCAGAAGAAAAACCACTAATCAGTCCTCCTGAAACAATGGCCTGGGTGGACAAGTTGGAGCTTGCAGGGAATTCTAGCAGCTGGAAGTGTCACTTCCAGCTGCTAGAATGGAACCATGAAAGGATGTGGGGTCAGAGGGAACTGCTGTAGGGTAGAAGTCAATGGAAAACGGCTGCCTTTGCATAGCTGCCAGCCTGGAAGTCTGCTGCAGAGTAGTTGGTGATGGGCTTGGAGTCATTCGTCAGCAGGACTGGTGGTTCTAGACACAGAGGAGGAAAGAACACGGACAAACTGAAACCCAGCGGCATTTCTACTGTTTTTTCTCACTCTGGTCACAGTGACCTTCACAAAAGCGTGGCTGCTACTTCACTTCCACCTTACAAATCTCACACAAATTTCTCTCTTGCCCAATTCTAGCCCACAACCATAAAGGGAAATGCATTCTGGGAAAGTTAGTTCTTGTGTAGCCAAATTGGCACAGTACAAAGCCACAACAATGCACCTCTACATTTTGTAAGTTGAATTTAGTTTCAATTTTAGCAGTACTCACTTAAATAGGAAAACACAGAGCTAAGAAGCATGTAGGACTTTATAGTTTTTTTAAAGGCATTCTTGGGTATTGCCTAAAAACATGCCTTACTAGCACACATTTCAGAAATAAATTGTTGGTTATAAATGCTAACCGGTATTAAAATTTTTAAGGTGATTATATAAACATTTCTTTATCTTTTGATGGACAGCATAGAATTTAAGTACAGTTTTAAAAATCATCTCTTGACATCTTCTGAAAAATGACGGAAGGAAAAAGGAAGTAACATTTGTTATGCACTGTGCCGAGGATTTCTTGTGCGTCTTATTTCATTTAATTCATATACCAAACCTGCGAGGCTCCTAAAAGTGAAGTAACTCAAGATCAAATTCATGTAAAACTGCTGGAACTTCATCCCAGAATTTAGCGTAACTTATATCTCAGCCTAGGCTTTTTCTCTTGACTTAGTTGGTTGTTTACTCCTACGTTTCTAATGTCTTGTTGAAGAGGAGATAACACATATATTAAAATATGTAAAGTGAACTAATCTTAAGAGTGCAACTCAATGAATTTTTCCATATCTACCTGCATATTCGTATAATCACCACCTAGATAAAAACATAAAACTTTGCCAGTACCCTTGATTGGTTTTCCTTGGGCCGTTTGTGCTTCCCAGGTAAACTGCCTTAAATATTTGCATTTTTCGTTACACGGATGGTGTAATTTTTGGAACAATGCTAGGAGGAGGTGAACATTAGCGGTGAAGTGAAAATGTTAAATAATGTGCCTTGAATTACATCTACTTATATCACTTTCTCTGTCTGCTTTTACCCTAAAACAGGTAATCAGATCCTGTCCCTTGGGAGCCTCTCAAAAGATCAGATTTATCCAATGAAACTCAAGGGCATCTCCATCTGCTATTCAGCTCTGAAATCTGCCTTGTGTGGAAATTATGTCAGCTTTGGCGTCTTCAAGTTGTATGGGGACAACCATTTTGACAATGTACTCCAGGCCTTTGTCAAAATGCTGCTGTCAGTGTCCCACAGTGACTTGCTAGTAAGCAATCGTGCATCACGGGAGTCTTTGTGTGAAATGTGAAGTAACACCATCACAGGCTTGGAATGGTTACAGTGAAGCCCAGGGAGTTAGAATAGCACCAGAACATTGTTATGTTTTAGGACAGCATCTTGATTTAACTTGCAGAATTTGAACAACTATAGTGGCTGTGTTTCTATAATTAAATGTGCAGTTTTGAAAACTGCAGCTACCACCGTCTGATGGATCGGTCCTCCAGAGTGCTCCAGGTTCTGCATCTAGAGAAAATGTCATCAGCAATTTCAACTGATTGCTTACAGCTATACTCATAATTCAAAACAGGTCTGTCTCTTGGAGCAGAAATGCAGGATCGGCTGCAGGATCTTCTCCTTCCTTCTTCCTTCCTCCTCCTATGCCCTCTACTTCCCCTACTGTTTGGCTTTCCTTTGCATGAAAATTCTGGTGTGGCGGAAGGAGTGCTGAAATCAAAGTTGAGCGTGCGGGTGCATAGTCTCAACTCTGCCACTCACTAGTCATTTACCTTGAATAAATCACCTTCTCTATTTCTCCAGGCTTTAATTTCCTCACCTTTAAAATGAGTAAATTAAACAAAGTGATCTCCAGGTCCCTTTTCAACTCTACCGTCTAGTTTCTATGATCTATGTCAGTGGTTTTCAAACTTTGAGGCCCATCAGAATCACCTAGGGTGCTTGTTGGAAATTTAAATTTCCAGGCTCCTCCACTGAGCTGTGTCGTTATCACACTTTTTTTTTTAAACACCTCTGCATGATTGCACAAAAGCTAATATATGCCCAATGTGGCTGCAGTAATTACTTCAATAACAGCCAAATTCATGCTCAGGCGTAGTTCAGGCTTTACCACCTGCTCCCTGCCAAAGTTGCAGCTAAGATCTAAGGGGCCTTTGGTCAGCCTGAGTCATCCTGGACAAGAATGGACTAGTGGCACCCTCTTCCACTGTTCTAAGTCTTTATGGAACCACATCTCCAGCTAAAGTGGTTAAGCCTCAGTAGTAGAACAGAATGCTCATTGAAGGCTGCCTGTGTGACAGAAATTACAGACTAGAAACTTGACTCAGATCAACCATGCGTTAACAGACACCTCACTGAGAAGACACTTCACTATAGTTGAGGTCCACCAAAAAAACTGATTGTAGCTCCAGGAATTTCTCTCATCTTTTTTCTAACAGGCAATCAAATCTCTAATTCACTAATTCTCAAAATTGAGGATGCATAGGATTCCCTTTATGTATGTAAAATGCATGTTTTAGGACCTCATTCCAGAGCTTTTCATTTAGTGAGTCTGGAGTGGGGATCAGGAAACTGCATTTTTAGCAAGCACCCCATGTGATCTCATGGAGGTGGCCTTAATCTCACTTTAATAAATACTACTCTGGTTTATTTCTCTTATGAGTGTTGTGCTTCTTTGGTATTGGCTTGAGTTTCATTTGAAGTTTTCCAGGGATCTTTCTCATGCACTTATCTTTTGCTCATAGTATATAGCAAATATTAAGCCATTGACCAAATTATGATTTAATTAGATGGGCAGGCACTCTGTAAGTACAACAGACCATGATGCCAAATCCTATCATAACAGCAAAAGCTTTGTGTTAAAAAAAAAAAAAAAAAGGCTGCCTTACCACTAGTAATAACTGTTCAGAGTTACAATATCTCCATCCAGAAAATAATTGTCTTTTTTTTTTCAATTTAAATTTCAGTTAACATGAAGTACAGTATTGGTTTCAGGAGTAGAATTCAGTGATTCATCACTTACATACAACAGCCAGTGCTCATCACTACAAGTGCCCTCCTTAATACCCATCACCCATTTAACCCATCCCCCCCACCCACCTCCTTCCATCAACCCTCAGTTTTTTCTGTCTCTCTTGTGGTTTGTTTCCCTCCCTTGTCTTTTTCCTCCACTTCCCATAGATTTATCTGCTTTGTTTCTTAAATTCCACATATGAGTGAAATCCTATGGTATTTGTCTTTCTCTGATGGACTTATTTCACTGAGCATGATACATTCTAGCTCCATCTACGCCGTTGCAATTGGCAAGCTCTTATTCTTTTTGATGACTGAATAATATTCCAGTGTGTGTGTGTGTCTACGTACCACATCTTTATCCATTCATCAGTCAGTGGACATTTGGGCTCTCTCCATAGTTTTGCTATTGTTGATAATGCTTCTATAAACATTGAAGTACATGTACCCCTTCCAATCTGTATCTTTGTATCCTTTGGGTAAATACCGTATAGTGCAATTGCTGGATCGTAGGGTAACTCTATTTTTAGTTGTTTTTTTTAATATAAAATTTATTGTTAAATTAGTTTCCATACAACACCTAGTGTTCATCCCAACGGGTGCCCTCCTCAGTGCCCATCACCCACTTTCCCCTCCCTCTCACCCCCCATCAACCCTCAGTTTATTCTCAATTTTTAAGAGTATCTAATGGTTTGGCTCCCTCCCTCTCTAACTTTTTTTTTTTTTGAGGAAGAATTCAGTCTTCTAAATTCCATACTACAGAATTTTATTTGCATTTAAGTGTTATCCATGTAAGGTAAAATTGAGGATACTTTCTGTGCTGTGTCTTCAAATTAGGATTTCTAGAGATCAAGAGATTCCTATTAGAACCCCCTTAAATACCGAATTGAGAATCATGTGTTTGTCATTTGTTCCATGTATTTATTTTATATATTTATATTTAGGTAGGTTTATATTTTCTAATATTATAAATGGCAGTTTCCACTAGACCTTAACATGTCTTTTGCTTCCCAGTGGCTTGACACTTGGTATCTCTGTGTTTTAGCAATATCGGAAACTGAGCCAGTCTTACTATCCACTCCTGGAGTGTCTCACCCAGGACCACATGAGCTTCATCACCAACTTAGAGCCTCCTGTACTGCTGTATGTTCTCACATCTATCTCCGAGGGACTCACTACTCTTGGTAAGTATTGTGGAGAACATGATTTCCAGAGGAAAAACTTGATTGTGGTCTCTTAATGTATGTGCTTACTAAGATGATCATCCTACAGATAGGAAAAAATTATGTACCCAAACTAAGAGATTATTTCATAATTATTGCTTGCAAGTGAGAAAATGCCTTTTTGTATTTTGATGTACAGCTTAATTTTTAATCCGCTTAAAGGTATAATTTATACACATTGATTTTAAGTGAACAGTTAGTTGTTCAGTGACTATAACAAATATATATACACAGTCATGAACCATCACAACTGAGATATGGAACATTTTCTTCACCACAGAAAGCGCTCTAGTGCCCCCTTCTAATCAGTCCCTTCCCCCTCACCCCAGCCCCAAGGAACCACTGTCTACTTTCTTTCACTATAGTTTACCTTTTCCAGAATTTCATCTAAGTGGAATCCTGTGATGTATATACCTTTCTCTTTCGTTTAGCATAACGCCTTTGAGATTCTTCCATGCTGTTTTGAAAGTCAGTTTATTCCTTTCTGTTGCTGAGTATTATTCCATTGTGTGGAATACTACAACTTATCTATTTATATATTCACCAGCTGATGGACTTTTGAGTTGTTTCCATTACTTGGTTGTCTTGTACAATGCTACTGTGAATGTACAAGTCTTTCTGTGGACAGGTAGTATTTCTCTTGGGGAAATAGCTAGGAGTGGGATTTTTGAGTTGTATGCTAAGTGTATTTTTAACATTATAAAAAAATTGTGACACTGTTTCCCAAAATGACTGTACCATTCTGCTCTCCCAGCAACGTTTGAGGGTTCCAGTTTCCCAGTAACCTCCCTAACACTTGGTATTGTCAGTCTTTTTAATCTTAGCCATCCTAGTGGGAGTTAAGAGGAATCTCATGATGTTTTTAATATTTCTTTAACTACTGAATAGTGATTTGAACATCTTTTCATGCTTATGGGCCATTCACGTATCTTCTTAGTGAAGTATTTGTTTGAATCCTTTACCCATTTTTTTAAACTGGGTTATTTATCTTGTAAACATTTATTAAATATTCTGGATGCAGATCCTTTATCAGATATGTGTTTTGAAAATATTTTTTCAGGCTTGGCTTGTATTTTTATTTTCTAACAGTCTCATCTTATAAGAGCAAAGTTTTTTTAATCTTGAGGCAGTCCCATTTACTTATTTTTTCTCTTATGGTTCATGTCTTTTGGGTCCTATCCTAAGAAATCTTTGCTTAACCCAAGGCCAGACAGGTGGTTTTTATGTTTTCTTCAGAAGTTTTATAGTTTTTGATCTTATGTTTAGGTCTGTGAACCATTTCAACTAAACTTTTTGTATATAATATTATGTATGAGACAAAAGCTGTTTTTTAGCATACAGTTATTCAATTGTTCTAGCACCTTTTGTTGAAGAATGTTCTTTCCTTATTGAATTACTTTGTGCCAATTCTATACTGTTCTGATTCTTAACTTTTGTCCTAACTTTCTGGTACATGTTGAAATCAGAGAGTATAGCCCTCTAATTTTGTTTTTCTCTATTTTTTTTAATGTTTATTTATATTGAGAGAGAGAGAGCGAGCGAGAGAGCACGGGGGAGAGAGAGAGCCAAAGAGAAAATCACAAGTAGGCACTCGGCTGTCAGTGCAGAGCCTGACATGGGACTAAATCCCACAAATTGTGAGATCATGACCTGAACTGAAATAAAGAGTCAGACACTTAACTGACTGAGCCACCCAGGTGCCTCTGTTTTTCTCTTTTAAAGTGGTCTTGACTATTCTGGGTCCTTTGTCTTTTTATATACACCTTAGTGTCAATTTGTCAGTTTCTCGTTAGAAAAAATAAATGAATAGGGGAATTTTCGTGGGGATTGCATTGAATCTCTAGCCCAATTTGGGGGCAGTTAACATATTAGCAATATTGAACTTTCAATTCCTGAAAATGGCATATCTGTCCATTTATTTAGGTCTTCCTTAATTTTTCTCAACAGCATTTTTGTAGCTTTAAATGTATGACTCTTGTACTTATTTTGTTATATTTATAACTACGTATTTTATGTTTTTATGGTATTGTACATGGTATTGAATTTTAATTTCCCATTGGTTTTGGCTACTGTGCAGAATTGCAGTTGATTTTTTTTGTATGTTCACCATATATCCTTCAACCTTACTAAACCCACCTATTAATTCTGGTAGTTTTTGTAGATGTCTTAAGATTTTCTGCATAGATGTACCTACAAATAAAGACAGTTTCATCTCTTCCTTTCCAGTCTCTATGGCTTTTTTTTCCTTGCCTTATCACACTGGCTAGGGTCCACAATACAATGTTGAGTAGAAGTAATGATAGCAAACATTTTTTTCCTTGTCTCCAAGGAAATGTCTCCATTCATTCTTTCACCATTCAGTCTAATGTTAGCCATAGGTTTTTATATAGATGCTCTTTTATCTTGTTGAAAAAATTCCCTTATTTGTGGTTTTCTGAGAGTGTTATCATGAATGAATATTGAATTTTATCAAATTATTTATCTACATCTACTGAGATGATTATATGGCTTTGCTTTTTTAATACATTACATAATGTTAATCATCACATTGATGGGTATTTGAATGTAAAACCAACCTTGCATTCCACACTAGGTTGTAACACATCCTTCTTATGTGGTATTGAAATCGACTTTCTAAAATTTTGATACAGATTTTTTACATCTATGTTCGTGACAGATATTGATGTGTTCTCAGTAGTTTTTCTATAGTTCTTCCATATCTTGTACTCTTTGTTCTTCTGTGTCTTTGCCTTGTTTTAGTGTCAGTCTAATGCCATCATAAAATGACTCGAGGATTGTTTCCACCTCTCCTATTTTCTTAAAAAGTTTGTGGAGAATTGTTACTAGTTCTTACTTAAATGGTTATTAGATCTCCTTAGTGAGGCCTTTAAGCCTAGATTTTTTTATTGTTGTTAGTAAGTTTTTTTAACTACAAATTAAATTTTTTCATGGATACAGGACTATTCCACTTATTTATTAGATCTGGCATAGCATTTGGTAGTTTGTATCTTCAAAAGAATTTCTCCATTTCATCTGAAGTTCATCTGACATTGACATAAAATTGTTCATAATATCCCATTGTTATACAATATGATTTGAGCAAGGTCTGTAGTGATTGCACAGAACCAGCTTTCAGTTTTCATTGAATTCTCTTTTATTTTTCCATCTTTTATTTCATTAATTTCATATATGGCCTTTATTATTTCCCTCCTTTAGTTTACTTTGCTTTTTATTTTCTTAATTTTGTCAAGTAGATACTTAGATAACTGATTTTAGACCTTTCCTCTTTGCTAATATACACATTTAATGCTTTCATCTAAGCACTGCTATAGCTATTCCTCACAAAAATTTTATATATTTTGAGATTTTTTTTCTATTCAGTTCAAAAATATTTTCTAATTGTCCTGCTGAATTCTTCTTTTATCAGTGGATTGTTACTTAGAGGCACAGGGTTTTTAATTTCTGTATATTCACAGGTGTTCCTGATATCTGTTACTGATTCTAGTTTAATTCCATTGTGGTCATAGGAAATACTCAGTAATTTTTATAATCTTTATATTTATTGCATCCTTTTTATGTTCAAAATACGATGAATGTGCCAAGGGCACTTGAAATGACTGTGCATTCCACTGTTGTTGGGAAGAATGTTCTATGGTGGTCTAATTGTTCAGATTTTCTATATTATTACCGGTTGTTTGTTTTCTACTTATTCTATGAACCACCAAGAGAGAAGTGCTGAAGTCTGACTATATAGATTTTTCCATTTCTCCTTTCAGTTCTATCAGTTTTTATATAAAGTATTTCAAAGCTTTGTTACTAGATACATAAATATTTAGGATCGTTATGTTCCTTTGGTCAATTTTCCCCTTTATCATTATGAAATGACCTTCTTTATCTCTTGCAATACTCTTTCTTTTTTTTTTTAATACTCTTTCTTCTGAAATCCACTTTGTCTGATATTACTAGCCTCTCCAGCTTTCTTTTGATTAGGTTGCCTCTTTTTCTATAATTTCCCTTTTAATCTTTCTGTGTCTTTATATTTAAAGTTGGTTTCTTGTAGACAGCAGGTATTTTCTATTGCTATTATAGCAAATTTGTACAAGCTTGGTGGCTTAAACTAATGTACATTTATTATCTTATGGTTCTTTAGATCATAAATGTGACATGGGTCTCACTGGGCTATAAAATGAAAGTGTCAGCAGAGCTGTGTTCCTTTCTAGGACCAAATCCATTTCCTTGCCGGTTCCAGTTTCTAGAGACCACCTAAATTCCTTGGCTCATAGCCCCCCTTCATCTTCAACACCAGCAAGATTGCATCTGTAACCATTCTTCTATAGATACATCCCCCTCTAAGTCTGACCTCTCCTGCTTCTCTCTTTTACTTTTAAGGACCTTTGGGATTACATTGGGCCTACCCAGATAATCCAAAATAATCTCCCTATGTTTCGATCAACTAATTAGCAATCTTAGTCCACCTGCAGTCTTATTTATTCTTTGCTGTATAATCTAACACATTCACAGGTTCTGGGAATTAGCACATGAACGTATTTGCCAAACACACAGCTCATAGGTGGGTCATATTTTTATATCAGATCTCACTGTCTCTGCCTTCTAATTAGTGTTTCAACCATTTATATTTAATGTAAGTACCAGTGTATTTGAGTTTAAATCTATAATATTGCTACTTGTTTTCTTTTTATTTTGTCTGAACTTTGTTTCTTTTTTCTTTTTTTCCTGCCTTCTTTTGGTTAGGATTAATTACATCTTTCTTATGAATCCATTTTATATCCCCTATGAGTTTATTAGCCAGACTTTTTTATTTTTAGTGGTACTCTAGGGTTTATAATCTACACCTTCAAATAATATCAGCACAGTTTGCCTTCAAATAATCACAGTCTACCTCTTTCCCTCTATCTCCATTCCTTCTGGAACTACACATGTGTTATATATCTCTGTTATTATTCGAAGACTGGATGGGAAGGACTCTTTTACAGATCTCCAGAACTGTCTCTTTGTATAGCTCCCAGTCCCTGAAACTCTGTCCCATGAGTTCTAGCTGCCTCAGTCTCCCCAAATTCAAACTGTTTCTCTTCGACTCAGTGAGACTGCTTAGCTCCGTTTGGGTTCCCCCTTCCTGGTCTGTAGCCTGGAAACTACTTGGGGCAATAAGCTTGAGCAATCACATCATTTGTTTCCCTCCTCTCTGGTTTAATAGCCCTGTACTGCTTGTTGTGCAATAATTGAAAAATGTTGTTTCATATTTTTGTCCTGTTTTCTAGTTGTTTATGGCAGAAGGAAAAATTCTCATAGCAGTTAATCCTTCAAGGACAGAAACTGAAGCCTTGTCTTTTCTTATTACAGTTTGGCTTGACATTCTTTTAACTCACATCATAGTAATACTTGAAGATTTTAAATTAGTTGCAGGCGGCTATATTGCTCTCAAAGTGTGGTCTCAGGCCTGGAATCTGCATTTCAACAAGGCTCTCAAGGGAGTCTTGATGAAGTGGCATTAGGGAGGGAGTACTGAGCTTGGATGTAAGTCCTGGTGCTACCACTTATTAAGTGTATGTTTATGGACATGTACTCTGTGCCTGATGTTGCCATAGGTGTTTTCAGGTGGGTACTTCAGCCTTGTCATTCTCAGAACCACTGTGCCTACCAAAACTGGGTTACATACTCTGTGTGTCCTTATTTCCTACCTGATTGCAGTTTTCTGAAGGACAGAAACAGTGTCTTGAGGCAACACTTTATTCCCAGTGCCTAGCATATAGTAAGTGCTCAGTAAATATTTATTGATTAAGTTAATTGAGTAATGTTATTTTCATTATATTTCATTATACAGATGAGTAAGCTGTGGCTCAGGGAGGTCAAACAACTTGCAGAAGGTCACACAACCAATAAGTGCCTGATCTAGGAGTCTTTCTGACTCGAAAACCCATTCCTCTTCGCCTCACCACCCTGCCCTAGATCTATCTAATCTTCAAGAAAAAGGACTATCAAAAGTACCCACTTGGGTTTCTCTTTTTCCAACAATAATAGATCTGCAAAGAGGCATTTATAGTTGTCGTTTGGGTTACAAGCAGGCTTCAGTTCTACTTTAGCCTCTGGAAAAACTGAGACGGAAGCACCAAAAAAAAAAAATTGAATCAGTGATAGGGTAGTAACTCACCTAATATGCTTAACATGATATTAACAATTTTTGGTTATCCTCATTCATCAGCATTTTTAGTTTCAGGCAAGCTGTAATGTGGGGAAAGAGAAAGGTGAATGAGAAAAGTGACTATATTTTCTTTTTATTTTTTTTTAAGTTTATTTTAAGAGAGACAAAGACGGCGTGAGTAGGAGAGAGGGAGAGAGAGAAGAAGCCTGACCCAGGGCTCGCAGTCACAAAACTGTGAGATCATGACCTGAGCTGAAACCAAGAGTCAGATGCTTAACCAAATGAGCCACCCAGGTGCCCCTATTTTCTATCTTTTTATTACCCAGCCACCATCACCCCCCACCACACTCTTACATATAGAAACCATTCTCTTACATATAGAGACCAAGTGCAGAACTTACAAAAAGCTGCTCTTAATAATAGTGACACTCAAGTCATTCATTCAGTAAGTACCAATTATGCACATACTATGTACTTGGCAGTACTAAAGGGAACAAAACAGAGAAGGTCCCTGCTGATGTGAAGCTTTTACTCTAGAGGGAAAAGATAAACAATAAATAAATGACCACACACACACACACACAAACACGCATGCGCACGCACACACACAAGAAAAAGTCAAGTCATTGCAAGTGCTAAACAAAGACTTAAAATGGGATAGTGACTGGAGAATGATCAAATGTGGCTTCTTTAGAAGTGATCAGGGAAGGCCTCTGAAGATTAGCTGGGGCAGCAGTGAGGGTCATTCCAGGAAGTAAAAGATAGCACAAAAGGCAAAAACAAATTGTGAGGGCAAGTGAAAATTTGAACCAACTGGAAGCCACCAGACCTTTCCTCATCAAGGCCACTGTTAATAAAATGTTCATTATGAATAAAATATGTTGTTATTTTGAACACATTCTTGAATTAGATTAAGTGGTATGAATATAACATGGAAACAAGACATTCAGGAAATATTTAGAAACTTAGAGACCTTGTACACTAGTTTCTCCCACCAAAAACATGCTAAAAGTAGAAGACAGCTAGCTATGAGTTTGCCAAACAAAATGATGGGCTTTGTATTTAAGGGACTGAAACCGCCAGGAAGACAGATGGAAAGTGAAAAGGGGGAAGCCTACTGTGTGTTGAGCACTATGTTAATCTTTACACACTTTACTAATTTCTCACAAGACCTTGCAAAGTAGGTGGTATTGAGCACATTTTACAGAGTTGCAAATTAAAGCTCCATGAAGTTAAACATCTAGAAAATACAGATTCAGATCCAGAGCCACCTATTTCCAAAACTGCACACCACCCAGACAGGCCTTTCGTTTCTGAAATTGCCTTTCACACTGAATTTTTCTAAGACCTCCTTCCTCTCTTCTGCCATGGTGAGAAATTTTGAGCCAAAGCCAAATTTTAGCTCAGCCCCATTATTATTCTCCTGACTCAGTCAAGCAACTCTTTCCTATACAGTTAACTTTTCAGAACAGTTTTCCATGATGGGTCCTAGTGAACAGGAGGCTTATTAATGATGCATGTGCTTCCTTTGGAGACCGGTTGCAGGAGAAAAGGAGCATTTGGTTTTAATGCCAAACAACAAGTTGCTAGAGAGAACAAAGTGACCATTCGACTTAAACATTGTGTCTAAAATTGTCTACATTGCGGTCCAGCTTCAGCTCAGGTCATGATCTCAGGGCTCATGAGTTCAAGCCCCACGTCGGGCTCTGTGCTGACAGCTCAGAGCCTGGAGCCTGCTTCGTATTCTGGGTCTCCCTCCCTCTCTCTCTCTCTCTGCCCGTCTCCTGCTCATGCTGTCTCTCTCTGTCTCTCAAAAATAAATAAACATTAAAAAAAATTTTTTTTAATTGTCTACATTGCTGATAAATCATTTTTTTTTGGTCATTTTTTTTTAATGTTTACTTATTTTTGAGAGAGAGAGAGAGAGAGAGAGAGAGCAAGCGGGGGAGGGGCAGAGAGAGATGGAGACACAATCCGAAGCAGGCTCCAGGCTCTGAGCTGTCAGCACAGAGCCTGATGTGGCGCTCGAACCCATGAACCATGAGATCATGACCTGAGCCGAAGTCAGATGTTCAACAGGCTGAGCCATTCAGGTGCCCCGAATGAATCCTTTTTTTAAAAGATTCTGAATACTGGGACTCCTGGGTGGCTAATTCGGTTAAGTGTCAGACTTCGGCTCAGGTCCTGATCTTGCGGTTTGTGAGTTCAAGCCCTCCATCAGGCTTGCTGCTGTCAGGGCAGAGCCTACTTCGGATCCTCTGCCCCCCTCTCTCTCACGCCCCGACTTGTGCTCTCTCAAAAAAATAAATAAAACATTTTAAAAAATTTAACAATTCTGAATACCAAGAACCAGGACAAAATATGAAAATTCATGACTTCTGCCCATCCTTTTATGTCAGGAGAGTTTCATTATTTGAATCTCACATAATAGCTTGAGCTGCAAATAAAGAAAACCAATAATAATACATAGTCCTTAGCACTATTCATTCTGTTTTTGATCAAACGGCCCTTGATCCTTATGATTCTACACCTTTCAATCTACCCTAAAATAACATTTATCCATTTCAAAGTCCCCAACCATAAATCAGCCATAATGGAATCTCTTCTTCTTGCTTTTATTGCAAGGATATATGTTCCAACCTTCATGTCTAAAGTGTTTACCTGGCTTTTTCATAGCTGACTCAGTGGATTGGAACCTTTTAATGCAACCTGCATGGCATGCGGTCACCAAATCTATGTGAAGTCTTTATAATTTTTGTATGATTGATAGCATATTGCTCTTTACTGGTGAGGGAAACCATATCTATTTCCTGCTCGCTTCCTTTTGTAGATGTTAAGTTACTTAATCCATTTACTTTCATGATTGGGACTTCAAAAGTAGAAATGTGAAGGAAAAGAGAAAAGCAACCGAGCTCAACCAGTCTGTACCTGATTCTTGGGCCTAGATCTTTTCCACTACATTATACTACCTCCTGGAATTATAAAATCTAATCTTCCTTTTCTGCACAGCAACCCAGATAGTGGGGAGAGATAAACGATTAATCCATCAATCAAATGCCCTGATTTTGGGAGAAAAAGAGCCCCTTTCTTAAGAGGAAAATATAGCGCCACAATTTGCTTGTATATATAGCTTCCATAGCGCTATGGTTTCCCTAAACTATTGTCCGTTCCCATCTTGTAGACCTTCATTCAACCCCTACTGATCCTGCACCAACTACTATTATCCTCTATTTTATTTTTTTATTTTTTTATCTACTTTTAAAGTTTATTAATTTACTTTGAGAAAGAGACAGGGAGGGAGGGGCAGAAAGGGAGAGAGAGAATCCCAAGCAGGCTCTATGCTGACAGCACAGAGCCTGACACAGGACTAAATCTCATAAACCTGTGAGATCATGACCTGAGCCAAAATCAAGAGTCGGACACTTAACTGACTGAGCCACCCAGGCGCCCCTGTTATCCTCTGTTTTAAATGTATTTATCTATCTGTATGTCAGAACTTTCCACCAAGCCTACCTCTTTCTATTTCTTATGCCATTTCTCTACAAAACAATTTATATGAAAGAGTTTGTAAACTGTGGTGTTCTATTGTTCTAGGTATTATTACTAAATACAACTCAAGACCTATAAAACCTTCCTCAGACTCGCTTTGCCTACCAACATTGCACCTCTAATCTAGGAAAGGCACGTGTGTCTCAAAACCTCAGAGATTCATAAAATGAATAAGAAATTAATGACTGCCTTAGGAAGTTTATAATCTGCTGGTTCCCAGCCCTACTCTCCCTGTCTGCTTTCCTCATCTGCATTTACCATTTTTGCCATTTTTGAATGTTTTTAACTGTTCCTCTTGTCACTTCTGTTACTGATCATAAACTCCCCCAGGATCGTGTCCGTACATTATTACCTTTGGCCAAAAAATCTGGGCAGTGTCATTCTATGAATCAGAACCATGAACTTTGTTGGATAAGCTCTTTATCTCCGAAATTCATGTTTCTTACTGAAAAATGCAAATAACAACACCTACTATATACAGAGTAATTGTTAGAAGTAAGTGAATAATAAGCCTAATGTACAAAGTAGATAGTCAATAAATGGTTGCTACATCATGTCACTTGCTTGCTTTAAAAAAGAAGCCTTTAATAACACCTCTGTTGTCTTTCAAATTAAATGTACTGTCCCAGCTCACTATTGGATGCCCTCAAGGAAGACACCAACCTACTTTGTCAGCCTTCTCTCTTATGACTCCCTATATATTCTTTCACTCATCCCAAAAGTCCTACTCCCTGAATATACCCTCCTCTTTTCAACACGAGGGCAAACTGGTAGTAATTGTCATCTTTTGAATCCATTGTGTTTTAAGAAAGTGTTTGATGGTTACATGTATTTTTGCTTAAAACCTGATTTTGTTTAATGTATATTAATTTTCATGGTTAAAAGTATAAATCTAGAACCTCAGCTCCTTGTTTATTTTCAGACAGTGGCTCCACAGTCATCCAGCCGTGTGGCATTGGACATGTCATTTAATTCCTCACTATTCTTGCCTGTAAATGGAGATAATAACAGTTACCATCACAGAGCTATTGTGAGGATGCACAATAATTTGTGTAACTAACACAGTAAACTATCAGTAAATATCAGCTATTTTTATTCTGAGACTTTCTAGTTGTTCTCTTCTCATTCAACTCTGCAAGTTATTTTACAAATGCTGAGAAAGGTTAACTGGTTCTTTCAGAGTAACAACATAGCAAGTCATCAGAAAAGATGAGATTTGAAACCAGAGCTGTCTGACTCCAAAATCCCTAACTTCCCACCACACTGTGCACATTGTGTGAATCTCTCTACCTGAAAAATGTCCTTCCTTATATCTAACTGAAATAACTTTCCCAAGCCCGTCTTAGGTTCTGTCTCCTTCGTAAAGTCTTTTTGATCCCCATCCAAATGTGATGTCTTCCTCAAAATCCGCCCAGCAGTGTGTCGCTCATTTTTGGCTAGCACTGAGCAGCAGTGACTTATGTACTGAATCACGAGCTCTTTGACCAGGGTAGAGGTTTCCCCTGAAAGAGAGCATTTTGCACCAAGTCCACACCCTGTTTCCTCTGCAGCAGAGCACTTTGCACCAACAGACGTTTAATAAAGTCACTTGAGTTGAACAGACGATCGTTGAGGTCACAAATGGAAAATTCTGTCCAATTCAATCCAGGAGTCAGTTACTTAACTAACACGTCTCTATACCAGGTCTTGTAGTAGACACTGGGTTCAAAGAGATAAGCAAGGTAAAATCCCTGCCCTCAAGGAGTTTTACAATTTGATAAAAGTGCTTTGAAACCAGAAAGTGGTTTTTTTAATCAGAGGCATTATAATTAATCAGATGAAAACTCACTTAGTAATGCGAAGGAATTCTCATTTATTGTTCGTACAGATACAGTTGTCTCCTCCAGCTGCTGTACCAGTTTAGACTACATCGTCACCTACCTCTTCAAGCACATAGCAAAAGAGGGCAAGAAGCCACTTCGATGCAGAGAGGCCACCCAGGCCGGTCAGAGACTCTTACATTTTATGCAGCAAAATCCAGATGTCCTACAGCAGGTAACTGGTGGTCGGTCACCTGACTTAAGAAACAGTTTCCCAGAAGCCTAGACCCTGAATATCTCTTAGAACAAATGGTCCTTGCCAAGACCCTTTACCAGTTACTCTCTAGGAGTATTTTCCCGCAAGGTAGGGTAGCACACTAGCTCACCCTCAAGAAATCTCTCCACGTCTTTCATCTTACCCCAGCGAAGCTAGGATGCAAAAAAAGGATAGCTCTTTCAGAGGCCTGAGAGCAATAAAAAGCGAAGCCAGAACTAGAAACAGTCAACCTCTGCTTTCTTTCCTGGAGCCTCTAAGTCTTCTAAAGTTTGCCTGTGAGTACTCTGTATGCCAGGCAACTTGGTGAGCACTTTCGGTTCATCATACTACAGTTGGTATTCTTCTTATTTAAGATAAGAAAAGTTCAGGTAGGTCATATTCCCAAGAGCATTTAAGTAAAAGGAATAAAGCCACAAGTTCTTTATTTTCAGATGTGTTTTCTGACTGGCTACTATGAGTTAGGTCCAAGTTTAATACTGTTTTTTGAAAACTCACTTCTGCAAATCACAGTAACAGCATGCATAAAAATAAATAACACGTGCCAGAAATATTTCAAAGAGAATGATGCCATTTTTCTCTGGAGATACCATCACTCTGATGTTCTCCCGTTCTACTGACTTTGGAAATGATGCTGTATACTGCTTCCACTTGTTTCATTTTGCCAAATTATCTTCATAATAGTTTGTGGTTTGCAAATGTAAACACTTTAACAAGGTTACTAGCCTTGTTAAACAAGGCACGTGCCACCAACGGAAAGCGTCACTCTGAGTGAAGAAATGATGAACATACAATGGGCTGGCCATGGAAGAGGTTTTCTTCCTGGCTGTCATTTTTTTACTAATATGCAAATTAAGTTATTTAAACTTACTTTTGGTGATGTCTCAGTAACCTGTTATTTTCCTTGTGGGGAGGTGTGTAATTAAGATTTTGTGTAACTAAACAAAGTGCTATATGCCTGTAAATACTTGGTTATGATCCTGGAATTGTTACGACATGTTGGTGATATGGTAAAGAGAAGAGGAAGGTAGCACACGTAGTGAGGACTTTCTGTGTACAAGGTACAAGAGCCGCTGAGATTCATAAGACATAATTTCTTTCCTTAAAAAGTTTCTGTCACGTGGGACAGAGATGATGGGTTAGTTACTAGGTAACAAATTATATGAATAATCAAATTATATGAATAATTTGATTAATGTAGTGGTGACAGAGATTGACACACGAGGAGAGGACTTTCAGAGAACTCTTCTCATTTACACCCCCACAACAACCCTGAAATGTAGATATCGTCATCCCCATTTTACAGATGAACAAATTGAGATGCAGAGAGATCAACTGGAAAGTGGAATTGAAACAAGGTTCGTCTGGGTCGAAAGCCTTATCACTTATACCATTGATTCTCAAGGGCCTAGTGGTGGGGATAAGATCTCATGTTCATCAGGAATGCCATTACAAGATATACATTTTTTTAAATTAACTTATTTATTTTGAGAGAGAGAGTGTCCTCGTGCACATGCAACCAAGGGAGGGGCAGAAAGAGAGGGGGAGAGAGAGAATCCTCAGCAGGCTCCACACCATCATTGCAGAGCCCAGTGTGGGGCTCCAATCACCCACCACGCGATCATGACCGGAGCCGAAACCAAGAGTCAGACACTTAACCAACTGAGCCATACACACACACACACACACACACACACACACACACACACACACACATACACGAGGTGCCCCTCAAAATATACTTTCTATCAAGAATGTACCTCTCCTTCCCCCTTCCCCACCTCCCCAGCTGCAGTAACGTGTGGTACTGTTGGGGGTGTCCTGGCCCTCCAGTGTTTTGCAAGAAGGTTGAGAACCACAGACTGAGAGCATGCCGCCAGTGGAGAAAATAAATACCCATGAATTGGCCAGGAATCAGACCCAGCCCCCCACCCCACCATGGCAAATGACAAGTCCACCACCAAATCCCTCCTGCCAGCACTGAGCCTGATCACAATATTGTCTCATAAACTTTGGCAGAAACTTTTAAGTTGGCAGAAAGTTTTACCAAAATCAATAGGCTGTGATTCCAGACAAATACCATCAGACTGTGCAGAGCAAGTGATGTGGTTGTACAGGACACCATCAAGTTTGTCTTTACTCAGAATTACCATGCATTTGTTGGTTTAAGTAATTTCTGTGTGTTAATAATACTTGGTAATCCTTTATTTTATAGCATATGACTAAGTAGTGATATATCTTTATTAACAGCAGAATACATTCTATTTATTTGGAATGCAGGCTTTCAGATAGCATTTTAAATATTAATGACTGGTCTCTGGTAGTCAGCATAAATATGATTTGCATTAGCACTAGGTTATATCATCTTGAGTGCCTCTGATGTCAACTATTGGGTATACTAATATCTGACATCACCTCCTTAGGTCACTGACAACTTTGACCTCTATTCTTATGCACAATTTCTGTCGTCTCAAAAGCTCTTTTGAATTGATTTGAAATTTTGACTCTGCCCTTTATGAGGCAGTAAAATTGATAATTATTCAGATGGGAACTGAGCACTGAGTGAAAAATCAATTCTACCCGCTCTCTGCTGCGTATAAAATTACTTCTGAGTCGGCTGGACTGAACGGATGGCCGGAGTAAAAGCAGCAGGCAGGAGTAGTGGGAAGAATTAGCCGGACAGAGCTAATAGCCTGAAGGGATGGACTTGGAAAAGAGGGAGTGGGCCAGTTGGGGGTTATTATGAGCAAGGATGGGTCCCATTGATCATCTGTTTACATCAGCTTTCCAAGACCTTATAAATCAGCCCTGAAGAGCAGCAGAACTCGAGATTTCAGCATCTTACCAGAGGGACTTTGTATTAGATTATTCTCATTTTCACACTCAGATGAAAAGTGAGCCATTGATTATTCATTGGTTGCCCATTAAATGCTGTTTTTATAGATGATTTGCCTATCACTGAAGGTAATGAACAAGGTGGCTGCTTTATAACTCGAGGTTTCAGTTTTCAAGGCATCTGTGTCGGTTAAGTAATGCCTAACCCTATTAAAAGGAATGGGTTACAAATTGCTTAACAGTGCTGAAAAACTAGACCCTAATGACTAATTGTGCTTGGAGTTTAGAGAGGGCTTGTCAGCTCTTTAAACTAAACTGATGCAATGATACTGCAATTATTTACCAGTTTGAACTGTTTTCCCCCCAACCTGGATGTATATTGCTAGAAGCATAACTGCACGATGAGTGTCCATTCCAAATTGTAAAAGTTATCTCCTCAAGCTTCCATAGCAAATGAAGCAGGAACCCACATAAATGGTTTTCCAATATCCTCATAGACCTTTCGATTTGTGCCTACCAGCCTAGGAAGCACATTGTAAATGCCTTGCACCTGGAAATGTGCTTATCATGATCTGTTATGTGACTGTAGAGCCTCAGTGTCCTTATTTTTTAATTTAAAAAAAAATTTAATGTTTATTTACATTTTCTGAGAGAGAGACACAGAGCATGAATGGGGGAGGGGCAGAGTAAGGGAGACACAGAATCTGAAGCAGGCTCCCGGCTCTGAGCTGTCCGCACTAGAGCTTGATGCGGGGCTCGAAATCACAAACTGCGAGCTCATGACCAGAGTAGAAGTCAGATGCTTAACCGACTGAGCCACCCAGGTATATTACTATTATATACTATTATATTACTATAATATCACTAAATGCAGCCTGCCTTGGTTTCTTTATAAAACACCAAGGATATATGAACCAATGACGTTTCTAGTGTATAAGAGGAATACTATTTTCATATGAAGAATTTTTCTATGATTGTTAACTGATTCACAGAAAGTTAGAATTTGAAGATTATTTTAGAAGAGTTCTCATTTTACATATGGAATCTGAGGAATAGGGAAGTTGTTATGCCTCTTGTGAGATGGTACATGGTTCAGGAGCTGATAGTTTTAGTATCTATTATTTGAAAAAAATTTTTTATGTTTTATTAATTTTTGAGAGAGAGACAAAGACAGACCTCGAGTGGGGGAGGGGCAGAGAGAGAGAGAGAGAGGCAGACACAGAATCAGAAGCAGGCTCCAGGCTCTGAGCTGTCAGCACAGAACCCAACACAGGGCTTAAACCCATGAATCGTGAGATCATGACCTGAGCCGAAGTTGGACGTTTAACTGACTGAGCCACCCAGGCACCCCCAAAAATTTTAATTTTTTATCTTAGAGTGAGAGAGAGTGAGAGAGGAGCAGAGAGAGAGGGAGAGAGAGAATCTTAGGCAGGCTCCACACTGAGAGCAGAGCCCCGATGCAGGGCTCGATCTCACCATCATGAGATCATGACTTGAGCTGAAATAAAAAGCCTGACACTTAACCGAGTCACCCAGGCACCCTCTCAATGTTTTTAAAATATTCTCCAAATAAGCTATTGTCTATAATCTGTAAACAAATCTAACTTTGCTAGCATTAAATTTAGTCCACTTGAGGATCCACTGTAATTAAGTGAATCTATTTCAAATAAGATTACTGTCTCACCAGCATTCCTTGGACTTAACACTGAGGGAACCCCAGTTCACATTATTAAGGAAAAAACTCCCCATGTATTTTTATGCCATTAGCACAATAAACTACGGGCGCCTGGGTGGTTCAGTTGGTTGAACGTCCAACACTTGATTTTGGCCCAGGTCATGATCCCAGGTTGGAGGGATTGAGCCCCACGTTGGGCTCTGCCCTAAGCATGGAGCCTGCATGGGATTCTTTCTCTCTCCTTCTGCCTCTCCCCAGTGCGCATATATGCGCTCTCTCTCTTTCAAATAAAAAAATAAAAATAAAAAAGAAAGAAAACTTTAAGGACAGGTCAATAGTAACAGTGATTAGGCACAGATCTGCTACAATATTTGGAAGATTAAATTTGTGTGTGAAATGTTTTTAGTGTTATCTCTGGGCGTGTTAAATGTTTGCATACGTAAGCCGAAGATCAGCACTCGTTCAGTTATATCACAGAGTGAAAGATTTGCCCAGATCACTAAATGCAGGAGCATGTTTTGTAGAATTAGAGGGCAGTTCAGAAGTGTGACTGATTCTTTTTCAAATTATAAGACTAGGACACTGATGATGAGTGCCTCTCTACATCAGAATTTCAGTTAAAACTAATTGTTCTAGAAAGAGTAGCGCCTTCCACAGAAGTAGAACAAGAACTATGTAGCCATGTGGTTGTCAGCATCACTGATTAGATCATGCAGCTAACTCATTAACAGGGTATTTTTAACAATTATATTCTGTAAAAATCTAAATACATTGAAAGGAACAATTAGAACATTTAGATTTGAATTTATTTCACCCTTATCTATGTAACTATTTGGCACAAGTCAGCTATAATAAAAACCCAAAAAGAGTTCTAATTATGATTTTATCTCTCTTCTTCTCCTGTGCACACCCCCCCCCCCCACACACACACACCCCGACCGCAACCTGGCATTTAACTACAAATTGTGAAGAGCTGTCAGGAGCTATAAGAATCATACTTCAGTAGGGATGTACGCTGAAAGAACATTCACCCTTTTCCTCAATCAGTCAGTCAATCAATGAAAATTGCTTTTGTATAGTGCTCTTCATGACATGCATCCCAAAGTGAATTACAGCAAAAGGGAAATCATCTGCTCTTTTTTCATTTTTGTGTTTAGATTGAAATGCTACTCTGCTCAACATTTTGACATACTGTACAAGACATCTTTCATACTTAAGGTTCCATTCCCTAAGACTAAGGAGGAGAAAGTGTAGCCACATATTTAACTCATGAGATTTTGGCCTGTGGAACCTGAGCAACACCCTCACAGTGGGAAACGCCTAAGTAGATGAAGTACGTTCATGTCTCTCAGCCTCTTAAAAAACAATTAGCCCGGTTTTCTAATGTTATCAAAGACATTTCTAGTGAACCCTAAATAGAAAGGGTGCCCTCCACATGACCCATTAACTCAGTCTGGTTGATTTGCAACTTTATTATCAAAAATATGGCAGTAGATTGAAACTAAAACCCCATGCTGAAGGGACATTCACCACTGGACCAGAGGACAACGTGGCTATAAAGCACTTAAAGGAAGCCAGACATAGGTCAGTAGACACCAAAAGTATAAAACAGGAACTCACATTTCAGGACAGAATTGTTTTTTGCACATGCTGCCACGATCTTGGTCTTCTTCACAGCGTTCTGTGCATGGCCTGTGTATTTATTTTTAGGAAAAAATACTACTGGCAAAATATAAGTGCTTACCGTGTGCAGGAAATAGCTCAAGCTGCTTACATACACACGTAATCTGATTTAATCATCACGTTTCTCTGTGAAGTGCTAGTATTACGATCACCACTTTGTAAATATAGAAACTGAGGTACAAAAAGATTAGGTACTTTTCCCAACGTGACACATAGTAAGTGGAAAAGCTAAAACTTGGGGCTATTGAACTCCAGAGTTGACATGCTTAACCGCAAAGCTATAGTTTGTTGGCAGCGACTAATCAGAGGTAGCACATATTTTTTCAGCACTTACACTCAGGCAAGTTGAGCTTCCAGTAAGTCCCCCCGGGGCCATCCCTAAGGTAGAGTGATTTAGAGCAGTCATCCTATACCCCAACTTTGTGCTGCAGCCGGGATGAAACAGATGGGCAGTGACCCAAAGAGGCAGTGGGCAAGGGAGAGGGAGGTGGCTTTGCCAGCTGGTACAGAAGAGCCTTGTGCTTCCCAGCATCACGGCAGAGTGAACAGACCTTCCTCTAACTTACTCTATACCTGTACCCTATCGTTAATTCTATAGCCAGATCCCAAGAGTATAAAATGGAGTAGGACAGATATCCTTGAGAAGGTCAGAGTCTAACAGTATAACTGTCTCATGACTTTCCTCTGTGTCTTTTCTCTAATGTCTTGGAGGTAGCTCTTGAGGTTCATTCTAACCTGATTTTTCTAGGACAGACTCAATATGGCAGCTGTGAAATGAAGGTGGGGAAGCAACAAGTGCTTTATATCCGTCCCCCATACCCGATGCATCTCTAGGCTTCATCCTGACTCTCACTACTGACTCATCAGCATAGAGTGCCAGTTTTCATCCCTTTCTGGTTACAAACAGCCTCTCTTTTCCAAAGGAAGCTTCTACTACTATGACTGGGTACCGTTAGCTCTATTGAAGGCTGTTCTTAAGGGCTTCTTACATTGGTGAGTCTCAAACCAATACCTTTGAGCATCCCTCTCCCTATCCTTTCCATTCTACAGAGTTTCACAAACTAAGGTCCTACAGAGCCACACAGAGAACTTGAATGAGGTAGACAGGAAAGAAACCAAAGTTGTGTACACATTCCTGTCTAACAGGGGCAGCCTCCACATAGTCCCAGCTTATTCTTGCCCTGTAAGAAAGTAGGACCCAGTGTTACCAGCTATATAGAGATCACCCACCCCCACCCAAAGAGAACCAGAAATCCAGGGTTTTTTTCATGTTGGCCACTGATTGAAAATTTTTTTTTTAACATTTTATTTATTTTTGAGACAGAGAGAGACAGAGCATGAACGGGGGAGGGGCAGAGAGAGAGGGAGACACAGAATCGGAAGCAGGCTCCAGGCTCTGAGCCATCAGCCCAGAGCCCGACGCGGGGCTCGAACTCACGGAGCGAGATCGTGACCTGAGCTGAAGTCGGACGCTTAACCGACTGAGCCACCCAGGCGCCCCTGATTGAAAATTTTTTAAAAAACAAGAAAATAAAAACACTCTGCAGGCCAGCACTGGATGTCTGGTTACCGGTTTTCCACCAATGTTTTATGTAATCCTAGAGAATTTCGGAACGGAGATCGTGCAAAGCATGATTCCCGGTCTTTCTCACAGTCATCCCATGTGGCACTGCTGATGTTTTGATAATTTTTGGAGCACACTTTTTTGAGTAGTTGTTTAAAAAGGATGCTGTTATTTTGCTCATATATTTGATTCTGTACGTAAGTCTCTACTCAGACTTAAAGAGGGCATTTATTTACTTTTAGGTTGTGTCTTTGCATACAGAACGGATGCAATAAACAGCCAATGAAACTCAGTTAACATCTCCCAAACATTTTTTTTTATTTTCATAATAACCATATTTGTCTGAGGCAAGAATTAAAGTTCAGTTTGGTCAAGTATATGCTTGTGTGTGTGTGTGTGCACGTGCGCATGCACGCACGCTTGTGTGTACACACGCAGTCTAATTACTAAGGATCAAATAGAAATATCTGAGAGGACCAGGACTGGACAAAAATGTCTAGATAACAGCCATATAATAAAAGTCCACAAGGAAAAAAATAAAATAAAATAAAATAAAAGCCCACAAGGGAGTAAAACTCTTAAGAGTGATGAATTTGTGACCACAACTCCTAAAGATCAGTTTAGAAAATTAAAGTACAGGGGCGCCTGGGTGGCTCAGTCGGTTGAGCATCCGACTTCAGCTCAGGTCATGATCTCACAGCTCATGAGTTCGAGCCCCGTGTCGGGCTCTGTGCTGACAGCTCAGAGCCTGGAGCTGGCTTCTGATTCTATGTCTCCCTCTCTCTCTCTGCCCCTCCCCCATTCATGCTGTGTCTCAGAAATAAACAAAAAAACATTTAAAAAAAGAAATTTAAAGTACATACTTTTAAAAATAGAAAAACATTAGTTTTTTTTTAAATGGCATCTGTGATATAAAATTATGTATCCATCTTTAGAAGGATGATTCTAGTCCACATTTTTTGCCATATACCCTATCTTTGCCATTTTGCTATAATTTTTGTTATGGAAATATTTGTCAAATGACAATTTCAACTATGACCCCCCCAAATAGTATTTTAAGACCAAAAAATCAGTTCATATAAAAACCTATTCTTGATTTATGAATCATCAAATTATGATCAGAACTGTCATACCTGTCTTTAACAGAGTACCTTTTCTTCCCCAGAGATCACATCCAGCTTGATGCATGTCTCAGCATCTAAGAGAGCCTGACCCTTGTGACAGTCAATGAACGTCTGCAAAACCAACCCCCAAAAGTTAATTTTCAGAATTACAATCTGCAGGCGGTGACTTTATGTTTCAAATCCAGCATAGTCATAGATCACTACATAATCAAACAAAATGGTAGGGCTGAGATAAGAGTATACCATTATATACTGTATAATAATCCTGCTGGAATGCCACAAGAAAATTTCATTCTACACATGGGTGAAGAAAGGAATAAGCACTTCACATATTGTTCCGAACAGCTAACGGAACAGAGAAGGGTTGGGTTTGCTTTTTTTTTTTCACTAGGACATGTGTTTTTTTTTTTTTTACCTCTAAGCACAGTTTAAAGATGTAATCCATTGATAGCATAACTTGCCTTATTAATTGAAAGGGATGGAATCCACCAGATGTAGCCCAAACCAGCAGAGAGTTGGGTGACTAAGCAACAGCAAAGACACCATATTGAGTGAGCCAGAATTCAGTCTCCAAGTCATTTATTTCAACCAGTGACAATACATTTAAACTCCTGTGCCTCAGCAGTGATTGATGGTTTAATATCATATATAATTTTTTTAATGAAGGAAAAACCATTTAAATATGTTACCATTTGCACTGGTATTCTCCTATGTACATAACTGCATTTAATCATTATGGGGATTGTTTTTATACTTGTGTAATTTGTATCCAAGAAATAACTGTCAAAGCCATCTCACGCTGTTGCTGGAAATGGTACAGTGTGCTTCATACTTGAATAGATTCATTCTTCCCTGCACATAATTAAGAGTGTTGGAGCTTTTTCCCTGCCACCACATAGGAATTCCATGTTTACATTTCTGAGAATGAAAAATTAGCCACAATGTGCTTTTTCAAGTTCCCATTTTCTGGCACTATGATATTTAAGTACCTTAGTTCTGTACCAGTGTATGATTTGAAGAGTTTGATTTTAAGACTTTTAATATTAAAATACATAATAAAATTTTATTATCTAATTACAAGAGGGTTTAGCCTCTTATTAAAGTTGCTAAATCAGGCCTAGATTAGCATCATAATAACACAGTTTGACATGGAATACTCAAAAGTCAAGTTCGAAGGAAGGGACGGGTTTTTTTTGTTGTTGTTTTAGGGGGTTTTCTCCTGCACCCATCCCTTGCACAATATAACAAGGATGAAATGCATGTATGGAAACAAACAAGGAGCAATTTGGGACGCTGGAGAAGGAGTGGAGGTGTCAGCCTAGGACGGTACCCTTAGGCAAGGCAGCTGGTATATGTAGCCTTTTGTTTATCTGCTACTGGTTTATGTAGCCTTTAGGCCGGCACCAGAAACAATCACTCCTACAGGGTCAGCTGCTGGTCAGAAGCAAAGTAAGAAAAGATTTTGCGTTCAAACGCGCAGCCATAATTTCTGTACAGCTGGCACCTGCTACTGGTGCACAGCATGAAGGTGAAAGGTCAAAGAGGCAGTTGTTCAAAACTCAAGAATGGCTTAAAGGGACTTGTAGATTAATCTGCTTTATTAACTTCTGTATATTAGATAACTATTGCTGTGAATGACAGTACATCTTTTTTAATAAGTCGCATCTCTTTCTCTTTTAAATTAGCTTTTGAGTAATGAATATTAAATAGAAAGCATTTCAGGGGTAATTAAATGAAAACAGAATGATGTCATTTTACAATTATATTTGTATGTTTATAGAATAGGGAAAGTATAATGTTTTCCAAAGAGCTAAAAAAAAAAAAGAAAAAGAAAAAGAGCCAGCTCTTCATAAAGAAGAACTTGAAATAAATAAGTCACATGCCCATTAGCCTTTGTGTTTAAACTAAAATATATGATGTAGTTTGTGACTTAGCATGAAGTCACTGGGTGCTGGTGGCTTGATTTGGCATTCCCAGGGGCTCCAAGTATTTTCTTTATGAATTAAAGTGACTGCAATCTGTCACCGTTCTTTTATCTACAGTTTAGCACAGTCAGTTTTGCTATTAGTCTGCAGCAAACGTTCTCAGAATAGCAAAGGAGTTGTACAGGATGAACAACGGCCATACCTTTTCCTTCACACTCATATAAAACAGATAGAAAACATTTTATATGGGGAAAAAATGCAGTTTTACACAGATTGAGCCCAATAATAATCAGGCATGCTTTATAACAGTCTCTCACCCAATATGGTAAATGGCAAGCAAGATGGTTTTTAGCCTCTCCGTTAATGATGATCGGCATAATTGGCTATCGTTGTAAATTAAGAATAAAAGTTCACTAAATGTATCCTTTTTTAAAGCCTCTGCAAGGAATATTACTAATGTACAGATTAAATACTGACACCACCTCTGGGGAAGTGTCTCACAATGTGTGTTCTAAAGAGATGATTTTGTCTGCTCTCAGAAGTTCTGTAGATGAAACCTCCCTTTTTATGTGAACACAGCCCAAGCAGCAGCATTTACCCATATTTCACACACACAAGTCATTTAGGAATAGCACAAGTTGTAACACAAGTCAGTCTTTATACACTAAGCCATGTTTCTGTGACATGTGAAATGACACTGAGACAGTCTTCCTGTGTCACACCAAGCCAGCCTGGGGCTCACCAGAAGGATCCTAAACTTGTATGATATCACAAAGAAGCTAATGATCTTGACCAGAAAAGATTTGAGTTGGAAGTGTTTCCTTCCCATACCACTCCAAAGTGAAAGAATTTCCACACCTCCTTCTTAAAGATCTAGATTTTTTCCCCCATCCTATAATAGAAGGCTTATTTCCTGCAGGGTCACTAGGACCTAAGAGGTCACTAGGGAAGAGCGACCTCAGACTCAAATGATGATGATGATGAATGACTATGATGAAAAAGAAGTAGAAATAATTATCATATGCTGGGCTCTGTGCTAAGTACCTAAATATATACAAATGTATTTATATATTTATATAATTTGTATTTATATTTATAAAGTTTCACTACTTTGTGAGGTAGATACTCTTTTCTACATTTTATAATCAAAGTATTTTAATTGCAGCTTTAAGAAGTCAGGTAGCTTACTTGGTATCATACAGCTAATAAGTAGCAGAACCTTGTGCTCTTAACAACATTACTTTTAAATGACCTAGAGACAGGATTGGTGGAGCTGGAGGGTGCAAAGGCGGGCTGGGGTGGGGTGGGGGGGGCACAACATTCATTCAGCTATAAATCCCTAAGCCAAGGGCCCTTCCTTTGAAAATTGATGAGATAAGAAGCAAGCACTTGGGGCGCCTGGGTGGCGCAGTCGGTTAAGCGTCCGACTTCAGCCAGGTCACGATCTCGCGGTCCGTGAGTTCGAGCCCCGCGTCAGGCTCCGGGCTGATGGCTCGGAGCCTGGAGCCTGTTTCCGATTCTGTGTCTCCCTCTCTCTCTGCCCCTCCCCCGTTCATGCTCTGTCTCTCTCTGTCCCAAAAATAAATAAACATTGAAAAAAAAAATTAAAAAAAAAAAAATAAATAAAATAAAAAAAAAAAAAAGAAGCAAGCACTTGACCCAGGTTGGCTCAGTGAGTCCTCTTCCCCAGACTTAGAAACTCCCGTGGATTTAGAGGATGTTGGTCAGCCTCTGGTCTTCACTTGACGTGAAGACTTGAAAAACCAAGAGCCATTCTCTGCTATGTGCTCAGAGAAGTAGCCAGTTCACAGCAAGAGAAAAAAGCAGCAACATGCTGGGAGGATCTCGAAGATCAGCAGCCCCAGAGAGAGGCTAAGAAAGATCGCACCAGCCTTCCCGGCTGTGGTTCCCAGCTGTTGAGAGGCCTGCCCGCAGTGTCTAGTCTGGGGGTCCTCAGGCCACCCCTTTTAGGTCTGAGTTTTGTCTATAGTAGTTGCTGTCCTCACAGCCAAAAGATTCTTGACTCACGGAAGTGTGAGGACAAAGTGAACCAATGAGTATAGACTCACCTAACACAGAGAAGGTATTCAATAAATAGGGAAAATTTGAAAAACAATATACAGGTACCAGTTAACTTTTTTATCTTCCTAAGGAGAACATATACCTGCTGTTCATGTATACAAATGTGAAAAACATCCTTTCCAGGAAATCCCAAGGCCGTGACTTCAGCCAGATTACCTGGGTCTTTCTGGTCCCACACTCGTGTTCTGCCTGTCTTAGAGTTTTTGTGACACACATTCTCAAGATCACAAACCCTCACTGGACTGGGTGGGGGCACGGTGTGAATGTGGATCTGATTCTTGGCCCCAAACAGACTTTTCCTCACTTACTCTTCCTGTGTACTCCAGGCATCGTCTTGCAACAGCAGGAATGAAAAGAAACTCCAGGACCCTTTCCATTTATATGTCTTCACACCTAAAGCCTCTTCTGAATCTCACAGCAACTCTGGTGGGAGGGTAGGGCCAATATGGTTTATTTTCTTAACTTGGGAAAATGAGTACATCAACAAGTGAAATCCACAGTGCCCATATGGGACAAGAATGCAGAGGTTGAGAGAGGCGAAATAATTTGCCCAACATCACCCAGCCAGTAAATAGCAATACCTAGAATGTAATAACTAAGGCTTTGTTGTCTCTGGATCTGACAGTTTTTATGTTATCAGGGCCTCCCAGGGCCTTCACCTACTCTTCTTTCCTGGCATTTCTCCCACCTGTATTTCCCCAAGTGGCATTGTGAATGGTATGAGAAGCTCTTTGAGTTTCTTGAAGGAACGGCACTGTATAAAGTGAGGGTCAGCTTGATGATGGTGTGATTTATTGATTTTATAGTTATTACTGGTTTTTCACCTACTTGAACGGTTAATAATGTGTGTGCTAGAGATGTGAACTGAACTTTTGTATTCATTTTCTGTCTTCACTATTGGAAAGTTTTTAACCAGCAGCAACCACTTGGTGAGGCTATGAGCTCATGTAGTATGTTAAAGAAAGCTTCTTATTTGATTACAATCTGATTTCTGCTGTCAGAACAAGGTAAAAGTTCCCTAATCCTCTGACCTGTCATGAGTTACTGCTACTTTGTCCGCTTTGCAACCAAAAAGAACTTTTGCATGTTAATTCTTTATCCCTTTTCATGCTTAGGAAGATACAGACTGAGTGCTTTCAGACTTGATGAAATTCTGTCCTCCTTCAGAGCTGTCTAATTGCACATTCTGTATTCGTTGAGGATTTTCTGCTTTACAGCAATCAGAGCAGACAGACTGTGCAGTCAGCGTACCTGGCTTTGAATACCAGTGATGCTACTTGGCAAAGTTACCTTACCTCTTCAGAGATACCAGCAACTCAGCCAGGGCAATTCTGCACCTTGCTGGAGCTGGCCCCCAGGATCAGGTAGTTGAACTAGTCCCTCCTGTGGTCTCATGCCCAGACTCGCCAAGACTGTAGCCAAGACTCCTTGCCTTAGCTCTTTCCCATTCTGTCACTCCTCAGCCTACCCCATAACTTGGAACATCACTACTGTGGAAAAGAGGAACATTCAGTGCATACTTAGTTGAGGTCATGTGAATACAGCATGTAAAGTAAACTGCTAAGAAGGAGTGATGGGAAGTGCAAGGCCTGGAGGGAACTCTCTTAGGCCCCAGAGAGAACCACCAGAAAGAAAATCCTACGCAAGAGCTGTGTTAATGCCCATCCTTAATGTGGCATCTAGTTTTAGATAGGACAAAGAAGTTCACTCGGGAAACTGAAAGCGTCAATTAGAGTTAAGTGCATGATGACCCTTTCTCAGAGACCCTTGAAGATTGGAAGGAAACAACTTGATGGGTGGGCAATAAGAGATTGATAAATACTTAGGCTCCATGAGTTTCTTAAGGCCACAAGGACCACATTTCAATTCTGTGCCACCGTGCTGTGCCTGGCACATAGTAGGAGCTCAGTAATTCTTTGAGCATTCATCGAATAAGCATGAGAAATGAAGAGGGAGAGAAGAAGGAAGGAGAAGCCCCTAGCAGGGCACCTGACACATAGTAGGCACTTAACACACGTGTCGCCTGTGTGCGCCCAGCACGTAATGAGAGCTGCTAATAGAATATTAGTGACTTGAAACGTGTGCAGACGAGAGAAAGCTAGTAGACATCAAGCGGGGCTCATGGCCCTCCAGAGGCCTGGCCTGTTTTGGAGTTTGCACTTTAAGGAAGAAGGTCTGCCCTCAGCAAATGTTGGGTTCTTATCCCTCAGAAGGAGCAAACCCTCCCTCCCCAACCCCGTCTCTTTCCCGAGCCCCCTGTGTTACAGAAGGGCTGGAAACAAATTGACAGAAACCTGGAGGAAAGAACTCAAGTGATTTAGGAGAATGGAAGGGCTGGCTTATGGGGCCAGATTAAAGAAGCTAAATATGTATAGCCTGCCTAAGTGACAACTAAATGGGGCATTTGATAAGTCTATAAATACTTGGAAGATGTAAATGCCAAGGAGGAAAGGGAATTACTTAGCATGGCACAATGGAGTATTGGCATAATGGGATATTATTAAGAAAGGGAAAATGAAGGTTGAACATCAATAAAAAGCTTCCTGACAAAGAGAACCGTTCCTGACAAGGGACACTATTAAGTTATGTGCTGTGGGCCAAGGGAAGTAATGGCAACGCCATTTCTCAGGGTACTGGCAACAGAGCCAGCAAAGAAGGAGCCAGGCTCTGTCCTGACTGAGGTGCAGAACCCAAGCAGGTAACCTTCCGTGTCTGTGCTCTCCCAATCCCAGGACAGGAACAGAGATGCATTTTATTGGGGGAAGTCGGATGGCCCAGGCCTCCTACGGGTTCAGACTGTCCAGAGAACAGCTACACCAGCTTTGCCCTTCTCCTGTGTCACTGCCAGATTCATTCAACTTCAGTGGCACCCCATTTCCTGCAAGATAAGACCTATGTGCTCTAGCACACATTACTAGGCCCTTCACAAGATCTGGCCCCGGCTACCTGATCATCCTCCTCTGCCACCACCAGCCCCCTCACACCCTCTCCAGTCCCACAGAACTGCTCGCCATCCCCCGAAATACTTCTCCAGACTTTTGTACCTGCTCGCCCTTCTGCCAATCTGACTGCCTGTCAGACTTTGCTTATTCTCTACGACAGCTCCCTCCGCATGTCACCTGTGCAGCCTTCCTTGCCTGTCCCCCACCCCGAGGCAGAGTAAGTCAGCCTCCTCTGGTCTCTTAGAGCCTCCCGTGCAAGCTTCTGTGGCACTTGCTATGCTGTGTTGTCATGCTGTGTGTCTCGTTCCCTACTTGATTGTGAGCTCTTCGAGGGCTGGGACTGTGCCTTGTTCATCTGTATGTCCGCAGGGTGTGACACAGAGCCTGGCACAAAGTAGGTGGTTGGTAAATGTCTGAATAAATTAAGGAACGAGGTGCTATTCGTATCATTCTTTGGGCTTCCTATGTAATTATTAGGATAAAAGAGCTTCCAAATCTCAGTAACATCTTTGAATCATCCCCTTGGCCTCCCGGCCAGCACTCTATGCCATTTAGATGACTATAAATAAAAACCCTCAAATCTGAAAGGCAGCATGCTGTCCTCTGTGGTTTCAACATAAACTCTAGACTAATCTTTAATGGAAAATGCTTCTGAGGGCCCTGTGAATGTGCCACAAAAATACTTTTTTTTTTCTCTCCACACAAAGTCATTTGAACATAATAAGTAAAATAATCCTCCACTGTTGGTTATGAAGATTTTTAGGTCCATCTAACTAAATCCCTTCAGGAAATCAGGGAGAATGTAGTGACAGATGAGAGGCAGTGAAACATGGAAACTCCTACTGTAAGGATAATATATTTATTATGAAATACAATATTCATTGCACTCTGCTTTGATGACTGCATGAGATGCCCTCGTGCCATTAGGCCTTATGTTGCTCTGTTTTGAAATACAAGATTCATTGGGAAATGTTGTGATGACCGTTCATGCTATTTCCCACTCCCTTCCCTGATTTTGAATGGCCTCAGTTAGAGTCTACTTTATCACCAAATACTTAATATAAACGTGTGTTTGTACTTTTCTCTGTCGTGCGTGTTTATGTACTCTGGTTGGGGTTCATTCCACTGCTCCTTACTTCCCGAGTTCATTGCCGGGCCGTTGGGCTGTGGGACAGTGGCGGCCCCTCCACTGCATTTAGCACTACAGGGACAGTCTAGCCCCCAGGCCCTTCTCCCCACCGGTGGGTCTTGCATTTGAGGCCACGCTCTTTTATTTTTTTTTTTAATTTTTTTTTTCAACGTTTATTTATTTTTTTTGGGACAGAGAGAGACAGAGCATGAACGGGGGAGGGGCAGAGAGAGAGGGAGACACAGAATCAGAAACAGGCTCCAGGCTCCGAGCCATCAGCCCAGAGCCCGACGCAGGGCTCGAACTCACGGACCGCGAGATCGTGACCTGGCTGAAGTCGGACGCTTAACCGACTGCGCCACCCAGGCGCCCCTGAGGCCACGCTCTTAAAGCTCTCACTTTATCTACAGCTTCAGTGACAGGTTTTGTTTCTTGGAAAGCTGTCATTGCCTGGGAAGAAAATGGGATATGCAGTCCAGGGTTCTGACCACTTCTCTCTCTCTCTGCTACCAGCCTTGCTGGGGCCCTTACCATTTCTCCCCACCCATCGTTGCCACGCCTCAGTCTCCCATTGGTCATTGTTCTAGATCCCAGAGCTCAGCGTTCTTCGGAAATCCTTTGAAGGCTACCCTTTAGGTACTGGCCCAAACTCACTTCTGCATTTAGCGTGACAGCAAAGGCCTTTTAGAGCCTGGATTCGGCCCAGCCTTCAGCTCCCTGCCCTTGGCTCTGATCCTTTCCATTCAAAAAAGGTCTCTCAGAAGCTTCCCTTGCAGGGGCTGACTGTCCCCTCAAAACATCCCAAGCCCTGTGTGCTTTGTCTTTTCTCCTTCTATGTCCTCTTTCTAATACATTCTTCTTCTCTGGTGATGCTTATATGCATCTTTTTTTTTTTAATGATGTGGGGTTTTTTTTAATTTATTTTTTAATGTTTATTCATTTTTGAGAGAGACAGACAGAGAGTGAGCAGGGGAGGGGCAGAGAGAGAGAGGGAGACACAGAATCCGAAGCAGGCTCCAGGCTCTGAGCTGTCAGCACCGAGCCCAACACGGGGCTTGAACTCACAAATCGTGAGATCGTGACCTGAGCCGAAGTCGGACACTTAACCGACTGAGCCACCCAGGCACTGCATCTTTTAAAAATTCAAAATTCATTTTAAGATACGCATCTTTTAAAATCCAAGTTAAATATCACCCATCCTATGAAGATTGACTGGTCTTTTGGGGCAGAACAGCACGTGTGCCTTTGGGAGTCTCTTTTGAGCTTGTACATGTTTGCTAATTTAGGGGCCACCAGAAGCCAGTATAGGCCATTAGAGGTTCAAGAATCTGGCTGTGTGGCAGTCACTCAGGAATAAAAATCATAAGAAAATGGCTTCGGAGTTGAAGGCTATTCCTCTATGTACAGATTTTCCCAACATTCCCACCCAGAGAAACACAGACGATGTTTTTGACAACTGATGCTTAATTTTTACATCAGATGGAGAAGTGTTCTGTCTGATGCTGGCAAGAGAAGAGTGAGAGTTTCCCAAATAATGCTGAGTGGCAAACCCTACAGCCTTCCAGTGCCCCAGGTTTTCTGGTTTTATTTTAATGCAGCAAGCAGCTTTATGAGATCTGCAGCCACTTGAAATATGATTTACTACTCGTAAAAAGTTTTCAAATGGATAATGAAGATTCAAGAATGAGACTCACAGTGTAGTGTAGTCAATTTTGTTGCTCTTGCTCTCCAGTACGTCTCTGCCATTGAAATGAATTATTTATTATAATTTATTTCAACCATGGAAAATAAAACTGTTTTCATTGTGATGTGCACTGTAACGTTCGGAGTAGACACATTACATGCAGCACTCTCAATTAATTAATCCTGAAGTTTCGTTCCAACTTTATCTTCTTTCTTATAAGCCAGGAGACTGGCAGGTAATTCTTTCCCGAATAAACTATGATTAAAATGAATGTTTGGAGAACTAGGGGTAATGTTGGTAATGGAGAAAATTGAAACCACAGCAAAACCAGGTTGTGTATTTCCTTAGATTTTACAATGGATGGAAGAGTTTTTCTAATATTCTAGGCCATTTATCACTTGGAGAAAAAAGCGTCTTGTAACTTTCTGTTAAGGAGGGGGTAGAGGCAGAGAGTGCTGTTAGTTTAGATGTGGAAATATGCGCTGCTAATCTGTGACCAAAACCAGCTGAATTAATCAGTCCTGTGGTTCCTTTATTGGTAAAAAGATTTTTTTGCTTTTTTTTTTTTTTTTTTAACTTTGAGCAAAGCTAGCATTGTGAAAAGGCCAAATCGGCAGGACTCCCAAATGAGTTTCCAGAGGAGACTGGGTCACCCATAATTGATTACAATCTTGTTTCTTTAAAAAAGAGGCTCACTGCATCTTGCATTTTGCTTGATTTTTTTTTTTCATTTAATGTGTTGAATACTTGCTACTATTATGAGGCTATAAAGACACAATAAGAACTTAGGAAAGTGTTTAATATGTACAGATATTTAACATAACCTAGATGGTGCAGCATAGTTAATCCAGGCAGGAGAAGATATACTTATTTGTCCATTGCTTTCATTTTTTATAGCATTCCACTGCTATCACATTGGTAGACAGCAGACGGATAGAACAATTGATTCCTTTTCCCTAAAGATGACTAGTATCTAATTTGAGGAGGATCACATTTCAATATCTGCTGTGCACGTGGCCTCAGGAACAGCACTTGGTAATGACAGCAACTCCCTTACTTCCACAAGCACTGAAAACCTGGAAGCTTTTCCTTCTTCGGCAGTGTTCAGATCCTCCCAGACTCTGGCTCTCCATTCTGGGCACAGGACTCCGGAAAAATTGCTGTGAAGATGGGTGGGAGGTTTTTCTGCTCTTTTGGATCCTGTTGCACTATCCAGGCAGTCCTGGTTTTGCTTTGTGTTTTTGTGTCAGTGTTTTTAGCTAGGGCCAACCTTCCCCCTCCTGTCTCACCGGCCTTCTGAAAGGCCAATTTCGTGTACCGAGAGCTTCCTGAGACTCAGAAGCAGCTCTTCGGTTTGTTATTATGGGTTGTTCCTCAGACATCACCAACTCATTGCATCAAAATCAAGAACAATCTAGCTTGGCCAGGGGTACGGGTAATTTTGTATTCTACTCCTCTTCCCATTAAGGCCCCTAACCTAACAGATTAAGTCACCTCTTAGGCACAGCTCTGACCATCCTTGCTTTGTCTTCCTCCCCCGCCCCATTTAGATCAGGGCACAGGGAGGCTTCATCTTTGGCCTCTCACCTGTCCTCTGGCTGTCCTTCCTTTGTCAAACCAAAGCCTCCTTCTCAGGCCCTCTTTGCACCACCTTTCAGACAGGACAGATTACTCTTGTGCCATCCCCATTTCCATTTCCCTGATCAAGAGGCAGCAAAGTCGCAGCATAAGGAAAATGTGTGTGACCCTGAGAAAAGAGGCGGGGATAGAGAGGGAAGAGCTGGACCTCCCTAACTATATTGAGGATTTGATTCCCGCAGTATCAGGGCTCATAGCGTTACTCGGGTTCAGTTTTTGTCTCTCTGATACAGGTGGGGAGCAAGAGGCAGGGTTAGAATGTTTTCATCTATTTCTTAGAACTCTGTGGAATAGTGTTTAGTTGTATTATTCAGTAGGCTCTAAGAACATGAACAGTGAAAAGTGTTCACCTTGTAGGGAACATTGTAACTCGAAAGAAATTAGCTTAATTTACTAATGTTTTCAATGATGTTAATGTAAATTTCCATGTACGTGGTACTTTTGGTGGGAGGGAAATGGTTATTTTTAGAAAAACGTTCAATGGAGCATTTTCCAGAGACAATCTATTAATTATGTCTAGTGTTGTTCATCTTGAGAGTCTGCAAATATGTTAACCACATTTATAAAAGCTGTAGGTAGGAGGCAGGAAGATCTGCAGACTCTCCAGGAATTGCTGCCCTGGATCCTCATTGTGGGGATTCCAGCAGCTGCCTGACTCTTCAGCAGGTGGCAGGGTGGCTGAACAGAGGAGATGCGTGCGGGCAGCCTGTCCGGGAGGCTCGCTGATGGTGCCGGACTGAGCCATGCCCAGAAGCGAGCCTCTCCTCCCACACCATCCGTTCCCTGGCAGTCTGCAGCAGGGGCCAGACACAGTGCCCCCGCCACCACTGCTGGCGGTCTTGGTCCTCACACGCAGCCCCAGAGTGGCAGGTGGCAGGCTGGCGTGGTGGTGATGAAGGCACGGCCTCTGGACTTGGGCAGACCTGTGCACGTATCTCAGTTCTGCCTCACCTCCTGATAGCTGGTAGCCTGATGCCTTGAGCAAGTTACTTACTCACTCAGGACCTCAGATCCTTAGTCTATGAAGTGAGGATAATGCCTACTTCAAGGTTACCTGAGGGGTAGAGACAGCGTATACACGTGCTGAACAGAGTGCTGAGCTCTCTGTAAACGGTAACTGTTAGTACCTTTGGGCAGTGAGAAGACTCATCCGGCACAGCTTCTTGGGTGCAAGTGCTTGTTGGTAAAGAAGACGGTGCGTCAGCCTTCAGCCTTTGTAACCCGGAAGCCCCCCCACTGAGGGCTTTCCCTGGGAGCTGCTGGCTGGAGGGACACCAGGGACTTAGAAGAGTTCTCAGGCTCTGAGCACAAAGGCCAGATCCTTGGAAACGAACAGTGTATTGGTTTAGATATTTATCCATTTCAGATTTTAGCCAGAGATTGAGGCCAGAACTCTGTGTTTTATACAATCCTCTTTCGGTTCTTTAGCTCCTTATACGCTCTTGATAGTTGATTTCATCCTTTCTCATTCATTTATTCGCATATTCATTCTTTCATTCAGTAGCTATTTCCTAAGCCTCTGGTGTGTGCTAGATGCCATGCTGGTCACTGGGGACACAGAGAACAGCCCCCGCCACCGCCCCATGGTCCCTGCACCCAGGAGTTTACAGACAAGTCTCACTACCAGTCATAACCCCGCACTCACTCCGGCCATGTGACCCCAGCCATCCCGCTCTACCAGCTTCTAGATCCACTGGGCTCCAATTTCTTTAGAGTACATACTCACCATCTAGCAGCAAAGCATTCAACACAAACCACATCTTTGCTTATTCTGCATCAGCAGGAGACAGAACAGGAAGCATCTGAAGTGAGAGCATGTACTTACCACCTTGTGGTAGGGAGAGTGCGACCCAGCATTTTCGGGTTGCAAAGTCCACTTGGCTTGGGGCTTGTGCCCAAAGCATCTTAGGGTGGGAACATAGGAGAGTTGCTGAGGAGTGAACAGAGATCCAGATGACACAACATTACTTTGGGTTTTTTCGTTTGTTTTCAATTTGTTTTAATGTTTTGGTTTTTTTTGTTTGTTTTTGTTGTTGTTTTATTTTGTTTTTTTGAGACAGAGACAGAGAGAAGCGGGAGAGGGGCAGAGAGAGAGAGGGAGACAGAATCCAAAGCAGGCTCCAGGCTCTGAGTTGTTAGCACAGAGCCCAACATGGGGCTCAAACCCACGAACTGTGAGATCATGACCTGAACTGAAGTCGGACGCTTAACTGACTGAGCCACTCAGGCACCCCAACATTAGTTTGTTTTTTCTTTCCAGGTCAGATATTTGTAGTAGCTTTGTATTTTTTGGAAGATTACAAGTTTTCAGAACAGCAGAAACACTGTCATTCAAACTCCATGCTAATACATGTGCCAGACCAAATAGGGCTGCTTTTTGGACTATTTCCTATGGTAGGTTATTTTTTTATTGCAACTCTTAGTAAATTTAGATAATTGCGAGGAGACTGTAATCTCATGGATCTGGACATAATCAAGACATGAAATGGGGTTCTTCCTTGAACCATGAAATTCCACTGGATCACACCAAAGAGGGAAACCATAGTTGCAGTAAAGGAATACTGGTAATTATTGAGTGGCTACTATGTGGCAAACACAGAACAAAATGTTTGATATAGACGAAGGAAATCAGTCCTCAAAGCAGCCCTTCAGAGTAGTTACTGTAATCCCTCATTTTATAGGTAAGGAAATAAAGGCTCAGAGAAGTGAAATGACTTGCCCAACATCCTAGGTTAGGTAAGGAGCAGGGCCAGATTTGGCCTCATTTCTGACTGGCTCCAAAGCCTGTCCCTACCATACGATGTTGGTTTTGTTTCATTGAGAGAAATTTCCTACAAGCTCACGTCAATGCCTGTGGGAAGACAGAAGGGGAAGGAGTAAGTGCTGAGGCAATGGGGAGCATGGTTTTTCTAAGTGGACCAAGCCACACAGCTCCCCTTCCCAAATGGCTGCTCCCCTGGTTGGGTGTATTAGCTGCTTGGGATAATACAGTGGATAATGTATGTGTTGGACACAGGCCCTGAAAAATGCAGCCTTGGTTGGACATATCCAAAATGGCCATTCCAGCCATCCTGTAACAGTATGGGAAGTGAGCAGAAGTTGGGGGAGTAGAGGCCCCGCTCACAGCACCACTAAATCCTGTGGTGCTTTGTGACTCTGCGCAGGCTGAGGTGGGCTGGGGCAGAGTTGCCAAGGGCTCTCTCCTTTCAGTCTTCGTCTGTTCGTGTCATTAACCAGAGAGCCTTCCACGAGAGATTTTGCAGTACCTGGATCAGGATTCTGTACTTAAGCATTTTACCCAGTATTCTCCCATATGGGGAGAGGGAGAGCTTATCCAAAGGAATTTGCCACATTGCTTGAGCTGTGTCCCCTGTACCCTCTAGGATTATTGGAAAGAAGAAAAAAAAAAAGAATTCTGGAAATGAGCTGCCATGTCAATACCACTTGAGCAGATTTGCTCACTAATTCCCATTTTTCTGGAAGAGTAAAACAATTTTTTCAAAAATCAGACACTTTAGCCAACTTTATTTTTAGAAAAGTATTTTATTCAAACATCTCCTTACTTATTACAGACATAAATACATGCATTCAGACAAATGAATCCACAGGAGAACCGTATAAAGTAATTGGCACATCGCTTCAGGATGCTTTGTCAGTTACTAGAGGAGTTTGGTGCTTCTAACTTTAATCTTTTCCATTAAAATATCCATTCTGCCTTCAGATTCTGAAGCCCATAATATTTTAGACTGTCTCCATAGATCTGTTAGTTTTGCTTGTCAATTTAATTTGTGGCTGTATGACTTTGGGTCGCTTGTTAGATTGTACATGAAAACATGTAATCTGCAAACGATGTTCACCACGTCAAGCTTTAAGACCTGCCTCTCCCCAGAGAGACTGGACATACAATAAATATGGAATTGGCAGATTTCATTTGCAACCAGCCTAACTGTTAGGATGATGATGATATATGGGGTAGCAAATGTTTAGAGCTACAGAGATGCTCATTACTGTTGTTATCACATACCTTAAATGTTTATGGCACTTTCTACTCTTTGCAACACTTTCTATTTCTACCATCTCATTTGATTCTCAGAACTTTCTTGTGCTGGATTATTATTTCCCTCTTTATGGCTAATGCAAATGACACAGAGAGAGGGAGAGGTTCCATAACTGGCCTGAGATCACAGGGCAAATTGGATTGCAGCAGTGCAGCCACGAAAGCAGACGTCACCGAAGCCCAGTCAAGGGTCACGTGGGTGGTAGCCTTTGCCACGTAATTGCCATTTCCCCCTGTGCTCTTTGTGGGACAGGGGCTCTGAAGCTGCAGAAACAGAAGGACTAGAGGTGGGCGGTACAGAGTCCAAGGCAAGGAAAGTGTGCCATCAGCTCCACATAGGTGAACGCAGCTTGCTTCACGGCCACTTGCCCAGACTATTGCGGCAGCCCCATCCCCGGGCTTCCTTCTGTCCTGTCACCTGCAAAAGTACACGTTCTGCATGTCCCCAGAGGGATCTTGCTTAAGTGCAAATCTGAGCGTGTCTCTCCTTTGCCGCAAACCCACCACTGGCTCCCACTTCATCCGGATGAAGTCCAGGCTCCTCAGCATGGTCTGCCAGCCTGACCCTGGGGTCTTGCTTCTGGCCCCCGTCTCTTTTCTCCTGCCACACTCAGTTCACTCCCAGCTTCCTCTTTTGCTGCCCTCTCTGCCTAGAATGCATTTATGATGTGCCCCCTAAACTGTACCTTCTCTGTGGAACCTTCCCTGACTTCTCAGAGACCCAGAAGCATCCGTCCCTCTGCTGATAGCCCATTGCACTTGGCCGAGCCCGATTTCTGGCTATCTCTCTGCTCTGTGCTCTGCCCCAGGAGAAGCTTCTACCTCCTCAGGGCAGAGGTTGCGGTAGATGCCTGTTCTCTTTAGGTGTCTTGCAGACTTTGAACTTAAGAGGATGGATGAGTATGTACATGTAAAAGTGAAGGGAGTAAGTAAATTAGTGAAGACCAGATGAGCCTGAGCCAGTAGGAAACGGGACATTCTGAGGTCACATGGAATGTATCCCATTTCTCCCTCCCTCTGAGAGATGTTGCCCCTTCATAACTTGACCTGTGGTGAAATGAGAGGCAGAAAGGAGGGTGAGCTGGGCTTTTACCTGGCGATTTAGTGTGGAGGACAGCATACCAGGGTTGGGAGGCAGAGACTGATCCTCTTAGCCTCGTAACCTCTGACTTCTGCCCACCCAGAAGGTTCTCACCAAAGCTTTTGGTGGTGGGAACTCTTATCAGGGAGCTGGCCAAGAGTTCCTACATGCAGCATTATAGGCTCACAGAGTCAAAGCTCTTGGTCCAGGAAGAGCCCTCATGGCTGTTGGCAAAATGTAGGGGTAGAAGGTAAGCACAAAAAAGACCTGGGACTGGGGGGACCTCTGGACCAGGGTCTTCATATGACTCTGTCTTCTAGATGATGTCTGTCCTCATGAACACCATTGTCTTTGAAGACTGTCGGAACCAGTGGTCAGTATCCAGGCCTCTCCTGGGGCTCATCCTGCTCAACGAGAAGGTGAGTGTGATTGCAGGAAGGTCCATGGGAGGGGGTCACTGCGGGGAGGGAGTAGCTGTGCGCCAGGCCAAGCTGAGACAAGAACAGAAGGAACAACGGAGCTTGAGCTGGGACCTCAAGCGCCCCCGGGCAAGGCTATGTTCCCCCAGCAGGCCCTTTCCCAAAGATCTTCTTCAGGTAAGTGGAAGCCTCAAGACCAGTTCTCCTGGAACCCAGCACTCCCCACGCATTGGCAGGTGGTTTGTTCTGTATTCTTCAAGCTCAGCCTCACTCCCCTCTTCTGTTTCCAGGGGAATTCTGAGCTACGACTCTCCTGCTTCTTGCTTGGCTCCCCTTATATTTGGGATCCCCAGTGCCCTGCACTGTAGTGGCCCTCAGGGACTCACCGCAGAGCCAGCACCCTTCACCTGGGAGCACGAGTCTCCAGCTTGTTAAATGCACTCACCACCCTGGGCTGCTTCCCAGGCCCTCCAGCTTCCTCTCAAACCCACCCCTGTCTCCCCAGCAGTCAGTAGGAACAGTACATTACTGCTCAGGAGAATGAATTGTCTATACAATAAGATAGTACTGGGGAGAAAGACAGTGAGATTAGAGGCAGCCGCATACATTAAAATTCAAACTGAAATCCCAGCCTTGGAAGGAAACTAATAGAAGAAGAAAATATATCAAAAAGAGAAGAGCTGTCTCATCATTCACCTGTGCCGAAGTATCCAATTTTAGCCACATTCAATAGCACTGTCATTCATCTTCCCTTGGTGTTATTGTGATTTAAATCCAAGCTCTATAAAAGAGAGCAGTTCTTTTAAAATGATTGAGAGGGAATAAGGGCAAATTCAGTGTTTAGAAAAAGCTTATGACATCACAATATTATACTTTACTGATGGAGGCAATATTTCACGGTTTGGGATGAAAAACTAATAATTTTCTATTTGGTGTGAGTCACTGCATCGTTATAAAAGGGAAAAATAAGTAGTTTTGTGCATTCCCAATCTTGTTCAAGAAGACATTGTGGTTTAAGTGTAATGCCTCTGATATATAGTATTTAAGTATTAGTCTGACTACATATTAATTACGTGTGTTTTTGATGTGGGCCGTTTTAATGTATGATGGAAATTAAATATCATGCTGTTTGGGCTTGGAAGGATAAACACATGACTGACAAAATGTTGTCTTTGTGCCAAAATTAAGCTGTTTCCAATGATTAGAATCTGTGTGTAAGCACGAGAGCTTGTGTTTGTGTAAAAGCCAGCGGACCCCAGCAGAGGAGAAGGGGTTGTGTAGTTCTTTGTGACCAGGTATGACAGGTGGATTTCCTAGTTCAGGAACGCGCTCCCAGAGCTACGCAAGCCCCTTTAGCACCCCGCCTCAACAGAGCAGATCCAGCCTAACACAGGGGACAGGGACTTGGGACAAAGTCTGGCGTTGTTTGAGAAGTGATTCACTAAAGCCCAGATGATGATGCAGCCTGAGGGGGGATACCTGGGCCTTTTCCTCCAGTCACCCCAAGTTCTCCCTGTTAAGTTCTTTGCCTCAGCCTGAAAGGCCCTTCCTCTTTCCTTTCAGCCTTTCTGTGATGAGTGGAGAGGAGAGTCAGGAAGACCTTCACATGCTCGGTCCCCCACAGAGGACCTAAATTGTTCAGTAACCATAGAATAATTATAGCGAGAAATTTTTATGAGAAGGGACAATACAGTTTATACCTAGCAATGTATCTACTGCCTTGGTTTTCTCTGAAGGCTTAAAGTTCAAAGTGGGGCCTGGACCAGAGCTTCCCTGAGAGTCAGGAGCACTAAGCAGATGGAGCAGGTAGAACTCCTCCCCCACAGCTCTCTCGGGGCCCAGGTTTGAAGTCAGGGCTCTGAGGTTGTTCCGTCTCCCCACAGTATTTCAGTGAACTGAGGGCAAGCCTGATCAACAGCCAGCCTCTCCCCAAGCAGGAGGTCCTGGCCCAGTGCTTCAGGAACCTGATGGAAGGCGTGGAACAGAGCCTGTCCACCAAGAACAGAGACAGGTAAGCACTGTGCAGTAAGCCCAACATCTCTGGCTTGTGGAAATGAACTGGGGTTGTGCTTTAACACAGCTCACATAGAGATGTGACTTTTCTGTTACACCTCGTAACCCTCAACACGGTTTACTTCCATCCAGTAAATATTACCAGGTATTTGCTTTTTTTAAAGCACCATGCTAGGCACTATTTAGGGATGCAGAGATGAACAAAATGCAGCCTGTGCCCTTATGCACTTTATAATCCAGCACAAGGTAGGGAAAATAACTCACTGAGAAGGTCAAAAGAAGGAAAGCTCAGATCTGCCATGAGGGACAAGGAAAGCTTCCTGGCATTTGAACAGGCATAAGCTTTGAGGTCAGATAAACTCCAATTTAAACTTTATCCCTGCCCTCTATAGGCTGTGTGGCAGCGAATAAGGCAGTCAACTGCTCTGATCCTCCGTTTTCTCATCCACAAAATTGGTTGTGATATTTAAATGACAGAATGTAGTAAAGCATGGTACCTAGGACATAGGAGCCACGGTAAACATTAGTTCCTTCTTCTGCCTGACCTTTAAGAGTGCCTAGTTTTACAGTTGCCAATGAGATCTAAATGAAAGAAACCGAGACTTATCAGGTATGCCTCCATTGTTCATTTTTTTAGAGCACAAAATTTTACTGAATATCTATTATGTGCTAGGCATTGAAGATACCAGTGGTGAACTAACTGTTCAAGGTTTTTGCCTCATAGAGCTTCTAGTGGGGGAAACAGATAATAATGAACAATAGAGAAAGAAAATGGTTTTTGGGGGGGAGGGCTGGGGGGGGGGGCGAACTGCCTGCACCACCCTTTTATAAAAGTGGCAACATTCAAATGTTTCACCATTTGAAATGCAAATCATCAGTCATTCCAGCAACCACTGCAGCCAGCGTGTGGTGGAGTCCCCAGCCTGGGCCCTGACAATACAAAGCCAAGTGTGACAGACTCTGCAAACATATACCCTTGACTGCTTGTTCCACGCCACAATCCTCTGTCAGGCAGGAGGGCAACCTCTGAGGCCAGCAGAAGAGACTTAATGAATGGGGACACCCCAGGTGCCTCAGGTGGGGGAAGATTGCTTGACCTGAGGCTTGGGAATTTGAGTATCAATTGATTGTTGAAAATAATGTCAGACAGCCCTCCTGTTCAAGAGAGCACTAGCCAACAAGGACTAGATGCTTTCCATGTACCGTGCACTGTGTTGAGTGCTTACAGGCATTGTCTCAACTGACTCAGTAAATTCTCACTTCACACAATCCCATGGGGTAGCTACTCAAGTTGAGCACCAAGACAAGAGGTTAAATGTTCATCCAAGATCACCCAGTTAAGAAGTGGGGGGGCCAGGATTTGAACTCAGGTAATCTAGCCCAGTGCCCCCTCTTTTTGAACCACTAAGCCCGGTTTTCTCATCCACAAAATGAGGATACAAATACCTACCTTTGGGAAGACTTGTGATACTTAAGTGAATCTATACGTAAACTCAACCCAGTGCCTGGCACAAAAGGTTTGATTCTTTCCTTTATATTCCTTACCATCTTTGTGTAATTTGATTTTTTTTTTTCATTTTAAATAGTACACCCACAAAATGTACCCCTCAAGTGGGTCTGGGTATATATGGTGGTAACCCTTGTTTTCCGGCCAGGGAAGGTGGAGAAGAGGGTGTTGGTGGCCAAAAGTAATGGCTGCAGTGGAGGCGGGAGGCAGGAGCTCAGCCAGGACCTGGGGCTCTCTCCAAGGTTCTGAGCTCCACAGTGGCTTTATCCTCCAGAGGCTCATATAACTTCCGCCTTGCCACTGCCCTTGGCCTTTCTTCCTCTTTCCACAGGTTCACCCAGAACCTATCCGTCTTCAGAAGAGATGTGGCAGAGGCCCTGCGGACTGATGGCAGCACCGAGCCGTGCAGTCTGGATATGATGAGCTGACCGCCTTCCCTGACCATGTGCCGAGCAGCCTTTACCAAGAGACTCTTGTGGGTCCGGGTCCCAGGACAGCAATGTCGGCTAGCCCAGGAGAATCTATTTTTCAAAACAAACAACAACAAAAGCCCTACCTTTTTATAAGTCTGGCCTAATTATAAGAATTTATAACAGTGCACAATGTAAATTCAGTCTTTACATTGAAAAAAAGCAAAAGATGTGTTTTCAGTCTTTCTAAAAAATAGCATTATCTTTGTTCTTATAAATGCTCCGAAAGGGTGTAGAAACAATATTTAACCAAAGAACTTAATAAACCAGGTTTGAACTTAAGTGTGTGCTAGTTAATGGAACTCTGTTGTAATCAAGGTTGTGAATGTGCTGGAGATGCAACCTTCAACATGGATCCTGAGTTGAGACAAATACCATATGAACCCATTAAGTTAGTCGTTTCTTATGAGTCTGAAAGCAGCAGCGTTGGGGTCTTGGAGCTGTGCGTAGTTAGAACGAGCCTGGGAGCGCTCCGAAGCATCCCACAGGACTGCGCGCAGCCCTCTTGGCCTCAGCAGCATCTGATAAAGTTGAGAGACAGTAACACAATTAAATGACTTACAAATAACGTTTGCTTTTCACTGGCATAAATCTGAAGTGGTTCGGTCTAGAAGAATTAAGCTGTGCAATTACTGCCTGCAGAGATATTCCTTCAGGAGTCAGGCAGCCCCTGCAAGAAGTTCTGGGTGGTGCCGACACCCGGTCTTTCTGCCTCCACTTAACTTGTAGGACAAGCTGAAGGTGTCTAATTAAAATATATATCCAAGGGGTGCCTGGGTGGTTCAGTCGGTTGAGCGTCCGACTTCGGCTCAGGTCATGATCTCACTGTCTGTGAGTTCAAGCCCCGCGTCGGGCTCTGCACTGACAGCTCGGAGCCTGGAGCCTGCTTCGGATTCTGTGTCTCCCCCTCTCTCTGCCCCTCCCCCTCTCATGCTCGCTCTCTCTCTCTCTCTCTGTCAAAAATAAACATAAAAAAAAATTTTTTTTAATATATATCCAAGACAGCTTTGCCTTCTTGAGACACCCAAAACAGTTCTGGATTTTCAGAGGATCAGGTTTCCATCCGTCCACAAAACCTCTTATTACTGTAGGGATTGCAGCTTAACCCAAACCCAGGACATGAAGGAGGCCTTCCCAGTTTGTGATAGACTGTAACTAGGCTATTAATTTGAGCTTGCCACTGTCTTACGGCTTTTGTATGTCACTGCCCTGTCTACACGGTTCAGGCTTGTAATAAACATCGTGCCCTTTATTTCTAATAAGACATGAAAGGTTGGCCTTACTGATGAAGAAGAAGTAAATCCACAGGCTCCTGTGATAATCACGTTTCCCAGACTAGTGTTTCTTGAAACCTTTCTTGGTACTTGAGTTTAGCAACAGGCTTGTCACATAAAAGCAAAACCACCCAAGGTTATCTCAAAATGTTTTCCTTCTCTATGTGAACCCAGGAAATCTGGGAAATGTGTGTTACAGATAGGGTTACTTCTGGTATTTAATGAGTAAGTAGGCCTTAGCCTTATGCTATATTTCTTTAGCACTGGGAAATGTAATTTTCCCTGAGAAGGCAAACTCTAAACTTTATGAAACATCAACTATCTGTGCAAGTCCGACTTGAGGATGTCTGTTTCTCAGGGGCTTATTACTGCATATTCGTCTCACAAAAGTGCTTCATAGAAGGTCTGTCCCACTCTGACACTTCTTTATTTTATTTTTTTTATGTTTGTTTAGATTTGAGAGAGAAAGAGTGTGAGCAGGGGAAGGGCAGAGAGAGAGGAAGACACAGAATCCGAAACAGGCTCCAAGCTCTGAGCTGTCAGCACAGAGCCAGACGTGGGGCTTGAACCCACGAACCATGAGATCATGACCTGAGCCGAAGTCAGATGTGTAAACAACTGAGCCGCCCAGGCACCCCCCCCCCGACACTTCTTTACAAAAGTTGGACCTGAAAGCACCATACCATCTGCACTGAAATGCTCCCAAGAAAATAACAATGCACACTTGCTTTTCTTGGCCGCACTGCCAAAGGTCACCTGGTGGTTTCACACCAGCCAGGGAAGGCACCATCAGCCTTGGCCTTGGAGAGCTGCTCCCACAGGAGGACTTGTCAGGCCTGCCCTGACAGCCAACCTCAGCCTGCTCTTTGTGGGGATTTACAGCACGCCTCAAGGCGGCACCCAGGCTGAGAACAGACATAGCAAATACTTAACAGAACATCTGCCATGCCCCTTCCATGTGTGATCGCCCTTGGTCCTCACACGGCATTACTCTCACCCTTCAGATAAGGAAAGTTCGGCTCGTAGGTGGTACGTAGCTTACACAGGTCACACAGGCGAGATCTGAACCCATCTCTCTCACCTCAAAGCAATTCCTGCTTTCTTCCAAGAAGACCTGGATTTAAGAATGATGAGCTGAGGGGCACCTGGGTGGCTCAGTTGGTTGAGCGTCCAACTCTTGATTTCCGCTCAGGTCATGATCTCACAGTTCATGGGGTCCAGCCCCACACTGGGCTCTGTGTTGACAGCATGGAGCCTGCTTGGGATTCTCTCTCTCCCTCTGCCCCTCCCTACCTCTCTCCTTCTCTCTCTTCCTCCCTCCCAAATAAACAAAAATAAATACTTTTTTTTAAAAAAAAAGAATGGTGAGTTGAAACCAGTTAATCTTTACATCCACTTTCATGTGTGTTTCTGAACTCTGTTGCTACAGAACAAATTACCCCAAACTGTATTGGCTTAGAACAACAGTGGTTATCTCACAGTTTCTGGGGGTCAGAAATCTGTATGTAGCTGGATCCTCCACTTAAGGGTCCCTCACAGACTGCCATCCACATTGTTGGGCTGTGGTCATCCCAGGACTCAACTGGGGAAGGATCTGCTTCCACACTCACTCATGGTGAGGAGTCAGTTCCTCGCAGATTGGTGATCTGAGAGCCTCAGTGCCTTGCCGAATGGGCCTCTCCATAGGGTGGCGCGCAGCATGGCGTCTTGGCTTCATCAAGAGCGAGCAGAAGAGCGAAGAGACATTGCCGCAGTCTGGAAGTCCAGCCTCTTAGCTCATCTCAGAAGGGGCATCCCATCACTTTTGCTGTATTCCCTTGGAAGGAAATCGCTAGGCCCAGCCCGCACCCAAGCAGAGGGGTTACCCAAGGGCCTGAATACCAGGAGGCAGGGATCTACGGACGCCATTTTCAAAGCTGCTTGCCACAGCTCTCTTAACCAGCCTTTACTGGAGAGGTTAATTAAGTGTGGCTACAGGTTTCTCCCTTGAAACCTGGAAAGGAATCTTGATTTTCTTTGGAGGGTGAATGAAGTTCCATTCTGTGCCCTAAGGAAGAAAAGATGGTAGGGAAGCTGGCACGTTTCCGGAGCACATTATACTGCGCACTCACCCCACTACCGAAGCTGTTTGGGAACTGTGCCCCCACCCACAGCCTGCCCTGAAGACTCCTGGGGAAACAGTTCTCTGGAGGGACACCTTATGCCGGCGATAAGTCAAGCGTTCAAGGGCACACCCACACTTGTGGAATCTACACAAAGGAGAACTAGTTGGATCTGTTATGTACTCGAACGAGGTCACAGGAGTATGTAACTCACATTCAGCAACAGGAAGAAATAAACGGCGCAGGCAGGTCTGCGGGGTCAGAGTGAGGGTGAAGTGGGAGGTGCAGGCCAGTGCTGGCTCACCTCATTCTCCCGGGGAGGCCGCTGTGCAGACAAGCATCATTCGTGCAGTGGCATCGGGGCAGGGTCTACATCTAGCCAACTGCTCCAGTTGATAACTCAAGCAAGAAACGGTGTGAAGGTGTTTTGACTTTGCTCGATGGTTGCCTTCCACACTGACTTAAGAACCTGACCCTGAGAAAGCTGTATCCTGCTTATATTCCAGATGTTTCCATTTTTCTGTGTTTGCCATTCAGGCTTCTCTAGGATGCAGGGGCGGGGCAATGAGAGCGCATGAGTCCCTGTGCCATGTCATGATCCCAGCTGCCCAGAAGAGCCCTCTTGGCCCCCCAGACTCGCTTCCACTGGCCCTGCCAACCTAGAACGCCACTAGATTGCGGTACTGAAGGTCTCTTTCAGCGTGCAAAACAGGCCTGGCATATAGCCATCAGCTGAGACCCTTGAGGATTAGTTACCCACCAATAGAGAGCTGGGCATGAGAACAAGGAATAGGATAGTCTGGATGAGAGAAACTGGGGAAAGTGAAAAATCTGGCAGATGGGAACCCTATCTAGATGGAGGTCAGTCCAGCAGTTTGGCGGTGGTAGCCTCTGGGAGAACTCAGCTCCTTACAGTGACGTGGGAGAGAGCACCTGGAGAGGAGAGCAAGGTGAGTAGAAAGGGAGAAGAAAGTAACAGTTTCAAGGCAAAAATTAATTACAAGCACATTTATTATTGAGCAGCCACTGAGCGTTGCAAATACCTATCCCATTTAAATTAATGTTTCCCAATAAGAATATCAAGTAAGTAATATTATCCCCATTTTAGAGATGAGAAAACTGAGACTAAATGACTGCCCCCAGGCCACATAGCTAACAAGTGGACAAGCCGGGTCAAAATCAGGTCAGCCTGGGGCGCCTGGGCTGTTAAGTCAGTTAAGTGTCCGACTTGATTTCAGCTCAGATCACAAACCCAGACTCTTGGGATTGAGCCTGCTTAAGCTTCTATCTCTCCCTCTCCCCGATTCACATTCTCTCTTGATAAAAAATCAGATCAGCCTGACTCCAGAACTCATGTCTCTTATCCTTTATAATCCCTTAAACTGGGTGCTTCACCACCGGACTTCAGGGCCAGTGGATGGGGAGGTGGGCCTGGAACCCTCCAGGAGCCCCAAATGGAGCTGGACACTCTCAAAGAAAGGCCAGTCCAACACCTGGCTGGGTTCCTTGTATGCTGCGTCCATGGGTTCCGCCACCGATTCACCCTCCTCCCTGAACTTTATAAAATCGTTCTTGAGACTTTTTAATGTTTTATTGAGGTGCAAGTTTACGATGACAGCAAACCTTTCAAACTACAGCAAGAGTAACCTGCCTCCTTGGCATATTAAAAAATAATGGTAGTGTCGGTTTTTACGTCTCATAGTTTGGATTGCTGATAAGAGCGCTTCCTTGACAAGATTCTTTTTGAGGTTTACAGAAAGCGTAATAAAATATGTAAGTTACATTTCCACAAACAAAAGCTATAACATAAGTTATTTATAAGCGTGAGATACAACAGTATCACGATAAATAAACCATAAAGGGTACCTGCAACATCCATCTTAATGTAATTTGCCCAACCAAAGTGTTGAAACGAAGTCAAATTTAGTAGAGAAATCTGTCAGGAAGAGAGGAAAGTTGTAGAACACAAAATGGAGAAAATGGCTGATGGGTGGTGGAGGGAAACGAGGGCATGGGATCAGTTTAGGGGGTATCCAGATGGCCCTCACATGTGGCTGCCCTCAGTGCCTAATCTCACTCCCCTGCGCCCGTGTGCACTGACCAGTCCCTCTCTCCTTGCACTCGGCCATCTGCACCTGGTCCCTGCTCACACACCCCTCCGCATCCGCTGAGCCCTCTCCCTTCCCGTCTCACACCCTCTGTCTTAACCCCCAGCCCCATGGCCAGCTTCTTGATGTGGCTGCCAGCCTCCCTGCCGCAAGGCCAGGGCCCCGGTGGAACTCGGCACAAAGATCCTGGAAATCATTCATTCACTCATTCATTCGCCTACCACAGATAAAACAAAGTATGAGACAAAGTCCCTGCCTTCAGAGAGCTGGCGAACAGGATAAATAAGATGGGTTTCAAAGGCAACGAATGTAAGGATGAAAATAAACAGGGATGGGGCGCCTGGGTGGCTCAGTCGGCTGAGCGACCGACTTCGGCTCAGGTCATGATCTCACGGTTTGTGAGTTTGAGCCCCGAGATGGGCTTTGTGCTGACAGCTCAGAGCCTGAAGCCTGCTTCGGATTCTGTGTCTCCCTCTCTCTCTGCCTCTCCCCCGATCATGCTCTGTCTCTCTGTGTCTCAAAAATAAATAAACATAAAAAAAAAAAAAGTTTAATAAAAAAAAAAAAGAAACAGGGATAGAGAGTGACAGGGGAGAGGGGGCTACTTTGGAGGATGGGCAGAGAGCCATAACTGACCTGCATTTTCTTTTTTTTTTTTTAATTTTTTTTTTTAATTTTTTTTTCAACGTTTATTTATTTTGGGGACAGAGAGAGACAGAGCATGAACGGGGGAGGGGCAGAGAGAGAGGGAGACACAGAATCGGAAACAGGCTCCAGGCTCTGAGCCATCAGCCCAGAGCCTGGCGCGGGGCTCGAACTCACGGACCGCGAGATCGTGACCTGGCTGAAGTCGGACGCTTAACCGACTGCGCCACCCAGGCGCCCCAGACCTGCATTTTCAAAGATGCCTCGGGCAGAGCTGGGGGAAGTGAATGCCGAACCCGCGTATGCGCACAATCCCAGATGCACTTGGATCCCTTTTCCCATCCCTTCATCTGACCTTGCTGTGTGCTCCTCAGGTTAGTACCACAAACTTGTGATGCGGATCCTCCAGCGGGCCCAGCCCCAACACATGGAATAAAATGCTGTCGATATTGTTGTGTCCCGAAGGAGCTCTCCGACTAGCAGAAGGGACAGAAAGGAGCCCCACCGTGGCCAGTCCTCATGCCTCTGCTTCCGGGCACCTTCACCCAGCTCCTCCACTAATCTTCCCTGCCCCCTCAGTCCTTACTACCTGCTCCCAGAGTAGAAATGGGAGAATGAGGTAAAGGGAAAAGCATGGGCTCTGGGGTCAAGATAGTCCTGGGTTCAAATCCCAACTCCAGCCTTCTCAGCTGCATACCCCTGGGCGAGAGATTCACGTCCCTCAACCAACTGTCCTTTGAGTCTCGTGACTGGTGCTGGGGGGCACAAAGACCACACAGTACCAGGTGGCCTTTGCCTTCCTCCAGCTGGCAGAGTCGAGAAGGCCTTGCAGGCTTCCTCAGGAAGGCCCCTCCCTAGTCTTTCCCATCATGGGGAGGCAGCAACAAAGAGTTCAAACTGCCTTACTCCCACTAACAGATGGGCAAACTGAGCCCCAAAGTTGGGACACGGTCCAGAAAATTTGAACAGGTGCTCAGTACATATGTGTTGAATAGATGAATGAATGAGCGAATCAATTTGGGCAGGAGTCTTTAGAGCCTTCCATCCCGAGAACTGCAAGGGCCCCCAGAGACTTCCAACTCGGGTGTGCGAACAAAGAGTGGAAGGTGGACAGGTAAGCAACCTGTGACATGGTTATGTGTGCCAAATTGTGTGTGTGTGTGTCTTTGTCTATGGAAGTAGTCCATAACATTTTCATCAACCTTTCAAATAGGATTGCTGACCCAAATATATTTAAGAGCCCTGATTCGATCTCTACCCCCATTTCACAGATAGGGAAATTGAGTCCAATTCACCCAAGAAATAAGCAGCAGAACGAGACTGGACTAACTTGGCCTCCTGAACATCGGCAGTTGGGAATCCCAACATCCTATCCTCCAGCCCTGAAGCCACCCCTCTCTCCTGGATGTCTCCCGGCAAGGCCCCCACCAGTCCACCGGTCCTCCCAACTTCTCCAAGGGGAAGAAGAGACAGTGCATTGCACTCAGAAATCTTTCTGGCCCCCACGACCCCAGTTCTTAGAATTTTCATCGTCTAATCTCTCTTCTTGGGCATGTGCATATGTGTCTGTCATTGTTCAACTGATAGCAGGCAAGAAGGGACAGCATAAATTTATAATCTCAGGAACACCAACTACGCATCAAAACATATTTGGGCAAAAGGTGCTTAGAGGTAAATTTATGACCTTTTATATATTTCTTAAAAAAAACACAAGAAACGTCGATAAAAAACATTAACTAGATTTTCACCTCAACAAAGAAGAAAAAGTTAAAGAAAATAAATCAAAACATTCCTCAAAGACATGACATAAAAAAGAAGATAAGGAAATAAAAGGCTTCTCTTTAAGACCAGTAAAATAGACGAACCTTTGGCAAATATGATAAGAGAAGACAAAACTGAGAAACACTGAGAGTGGAGAGCAGAGGATGTTAGCTCAGATTCACATGAGAGTTTCCAATTATGGAAGAATCTTCCCACAACATTGTTACAACGAATTTGAGAACTTGGATGAAATGGACAATATTCTGGGCACTGGCTTCCGAATGTGAGTATGCATCAGAATCACCTGGAGGGCTTGTTAAAGCAGATTGCCTAGCCCTACCCTGGAGTTTCCGATTCAGGAGGTCTGGGCTGGGGTCCAAGAATCTGCAATTCTAACAAACGCCCAGGTGCTGCTGCTGCTTCTGGTCCAGGCGCACATTTTGAGAACCCCTGTCCCCGGGACTGCTATCTGCCCCATTTACTCCCTTTCCTGAGCTGGCTAACCTCTCTGCTCTGTCTGGACTGGGAAAGAGGGGGGTTGCTATCAGTGGCCTACTGCTGGATGACCACAAAACTAGGCACCTCAGAAAGCTGGGACCCAGGTGGCGAGGCAGAATTCTGCCCCTGCCTTGCACTGCTGTTTTCACCTGGATGGGCTCTTTGAATCCCATGACATCGGTACTGTTGCTTTACTAGATGAGGAACTGACGTGCAAAAAGGGTGAATTCCCCAAGCCCACAGCTGGCAAACAGAGGTTCTTAAGCACTGGGCCAGTCACCATGCCCTGGGGGCAGTGTGGGCCACATCACCCACTTCTCTTTAATGCTTTTTTTTTTTTTAACTTTTTTTAATGTTTATTTTTGAGACAGAGTGCAAGCAGGGAAGAGCAGAGAGAGAGGGAGACACAAAATCGGAAGCAGGCTCCAGGATCCAAGCTGTCAGCACAGAGCCCAACACGGGCTCGAACCCACGAACGAACAGGGAGATCATGACCCCAGCGGAAGTCGAACGCTTAGCCAGTGAGCCACCCAGGCGCCCCTAATTCTATGCCCACATACCTGTGTGGGGTGGGCCTTGTTATCCCAATTTAACAAAGCCAGGAAGTGGGGAGGACAGGCCTGGAACCCTGGGCTTTGGATGCCAGAAGGGAAATGGAGCGGGCGAGGTGACTCCCTAGCCCTGGAGAAGGGGGGCTGTGAGCTGCATGAACTCTCTGACCTGAAGTTCCCTCATCAGGTAAAAAATGGGATCAATAACAGCCTTCCCTCACAAGGGTGGTTGGGAGAAATAAGTAAATGCCCACCCCCTGCCCGGCACACACTACGTTCTCCACCTACAGCAGCTCTACTGTTGTCGTTAAAGTTATTATTATATAATCCAGTTCCTCACAGGCATGTCCACAGACCTTATCTCATTTACTTCTCACGGCCACCCTGGGGGTAGCTATTACCCTTCCTATTTTACAAATAAGGAAAATGAGGCTCCAGGAGGGGCAATGAGGGGCCAAACAGTCCCCAAACCACTGGTGGCAGAGCCTGAAATAGAAGCAGGAGGCCCCCAGTATGGAGTCAGTGTTCCATTTGAAGATTCTTGGATTTCCAAGGAAAGAGGGCTTGTCCTGCCCCAGGCACCCTGCCCTCCTCACCGGTGCCTCACTTGCCAGTGGCCTCATTCTCTCCACCCAGCAAGAGCCAGCGACTAGCCCAAGGTCACTCAGCGGGCGGTGAGCTGACTCAGGAACCCAGGCCTTAAGACTGCAGATCTTGAAACCTCTGAGCTACTGGGGGTAGATTATTAGGAAGAACCCCCAACATGTTGCCTCCCACCTTTCCTGGTCCTCTAAGACTGACCCTGCGGATAGACAAATAACATTTTTCTGTTCAAGATACTGAGCCTCTGCAAATAACCTAAAACTGCAGATAAACAAGAACCATCAGAATAATACATCAACCATCACGTTGAGTGTGGGAGTGGGAGGGCAGCCACAGCCCCTCAGTGCCTACTATGTGCCAGGCCCTAAGCCCTACCTACCTTCTCTCAATATCTCACGCAAGACTTAGGACAATCCCGCAATGCACGCGTGGCCCATTTTATAAACGAGAAAACCAAGCCCAAAGATATGAAGTCACTTGCCCAAGGTCACTGAACTAGAAAGTGACCGACCCAATGTGAACACTCTTCTGGCCAACCGCCTATCAGAGCTCGCACCACGTCCGCAAGACAGGGAGAGCGAGAGGGGCCTGGCCAGGGGTGCAGCAGTCAGTTTGCACCTAACGATTTTAGAATTCGCGAGTAGAAAACGATTCTGTATGTCTCCTCCAGGGGAGACAGCTGAGGCTGGCGCTGGGGGTGACCTCCCGGCGTACGGTCATGTCCTGTCCACGGTGCCCCTCGACCCGCCTTGACAGTCCCCGAGAGCGTGAGCGGAGCAGGGAGGGAGCGGTTCAACGCTCAGGCTGGCCGGGAGCGGGAGGGGCTCGCAGCCCCCGTTACCCAAAGAAGTCCCGCTCTTTACTCTAAAGATGAACAGCCTCTGCGCCTTGCCTCTCGGGCACCCCAGATCCCCACACCTGCCGTGCCACGGGCAGGTCCCCACGCGCGACCATAGTCCCGTCCATCCTGCAACGAATTTCGAGGGGCTGGATCCCCGCTCCCCACCCGGGGACCCTGGGTCCCTAGACCAGCTGGGCCAGGCACGCGTGGGCTTAGGGGAGTCACACCTCGGTTCGCCTGGCGGGAGCCGGCGACTGTCTCCAAAGTGGCCCGAGCGGGGGCGAATTCTCCCCACGCGGGTCGGCGTCCTCGGGAGCGCGGAACACGCGGCGGGCTCCCCTCACGCGGCGCGCTGGGAGCGCGGAGCTCATGCGGGGTAGTGCGCTCCTTTCGTTGCTCCCGCGGCGGTGGAGAGTCCAAGACGCTTCCGCGGATTCCACAGGGTCATTCCGGACTTGCCACTCCATTGCAATGGAGAGGATTCGCATGGTTTGGTTTTTGCCCAGATGACAAAATTTGCAAGAAAACGAAACCCCCCTCAGCAAGAGGCAATTTCACCAGCAGAGCGCCCTGGCCCGCCCCGCGCTGCGGCCGGGGAAGCGGCCCCGGCCGGGAGGAGCGGGGAGCGTCTGCTAATTGCAGCTTCGTTAGATTTCGGGTTTGGGAGGCTGCGGTTCGGGCGCTAATATCCGCCGCCCATTATCCCGGCTAATAAATTTGACCTATTGTTCGTTTGTTAAAATGATGTCACCTTGGAACAGTCCCTAAGCTCCTATTTCCATGAATTAGGCCTTTATTGAAAGCCGGGAGCCAATGGGAGGAGAGAGGCTTGTTGATCGCAGCCAATGGCTGCGGCGGGAGAGGAATTAGCAGCGGAAACTCCAGGTTCGGTTCAAGAAAGATGACACAGAGCCTGTCGGGCCCGCGCACTCTTGGCAAAGTTTCAGTGCAACGAGAGGCGCCGGGCGCTCCATGGCCGCGCCGTAACAGGGACCCAGCCGCCTCCCCGCCCAGCCCAGCCCAGCCCTTCCGCCCGCCCAGGATGGAGGCGCCCGCCAGCGCGCAGACCCCGCACCCGCACGAGCCCATCAGCTTCGGCATCGACCAGATCCTCAACAGCCCGGACCAGGACAGCGCACCGGCCCCGCGGGGCCCCGACGGCGCCAGCTACCTGGGAGGGCCCCCCGGGGGCCGTCCGGGCGCCACATACCCGTCTCTGCCCGCCTCCTTTGCCGGCCTCGGCGCGCCCTTCGAGGACCCGGGATCTTACAGTGTCAACCTGAGCCTGGCGCCCGCCGGAGTGATCCGAGTGCCAGCGCACAGGCCGCTGCCCGGGGCCGTGCCACCGCCTCTGCCTAGCGCGCTGCCCGCCATGCCCTCCGTGCCCACGGTCTCCAGCCTGGGCGGCCTCAATTTTCCCTGGATGGAGAGCAGCCGCCGCTTCGTGAAAGACCGCTTCACAGGTGAGCAGGGCGAGCGAACAAGCGCCGGGCCTTGGCCCTCCCGGGGCCAGAGGCGCCGCGCCCTAGGTGCTCCACTCCGGGAAACGATTCCGGAGGCCCAAGCGCGACGGAGGCCTCAGCGCCCGGGGCCCCGGGCTACCGTAGGGGGAGGAAAATCAGGGAGTTTCGGGGAAATAAGCCTACGCCCAGGGGAAGAGGGGAGTATCTCCCAACCGGCTTGGTGCCGCTGGGGACGCGGGGGACCAACGAAATAGCGGACCACCCTGCGCCCAACCGGGTGGCACGGGGTCCGCGTGGGGCCTGAACGGCAGTCGAGCCGGGCTGGGCTTAAGGGGGACTCGTGTGTCTCCGCAGCGGCGGCGGCGCTCACGCCCTTCACCGTGACCCGGCGCATCGGCCACCCCTACCAGAACAGGACACCGCCCAAGCGTAAGAAGCCGCGCACGTCCTTTTCTCGGGTGCAGATCTGCGAGCTGGAAAAGCGCTTCCACCGCCAGAAGTACCTGGCCTCCGCCGAGAGGGCGGCGCTCGCCAAGTCCCTCAAAATGACGGACGCGCAGGTCAAGACCTGGTTCCAAAACCGGAGGACCAAATGGCGGTGAGAGAGGCCCGGCTCAGCCCGTCTTGCACCCGCCCTTCACCTTGCCCCGCGCCACAGCCTCGCGCTCTCCCCATTCTGTGCTACCCGCTACCCGCCCTCCCAGGGCTGCGCCTTCTCACTCCTTCCCAAATTTTATCTCCCTTGTCTCCTTCCCGCCGGCCTGTGTTTCTCTCCCCACTCTCTCGCGCCTCGGCTTCTCCTCCATTCCCATCCCTGTATCGCTCTCGTGCGCCTCTCCAACTCTCCGTGTTTTCTTCCGCTTCTGCAGCCGCTCAGTTTCCTCTCACCTGCACCTTCACCAGCATCCACCCCACCCCCCACCCTGGGGTCTCTCGCACTCTCCTCCCTCCCACCAGCCCTCTCGGATCTCCGACAGTCCGCGCGGGCTCCGTGTTCCCCCTGTGGCTCCCCATCCTGACTCCAGCCCCGTTTTTATCCGATCCCTATTTCCATACAACCCGTGAACGGCGAAGCGATCGCGTTTTGGAAGAGAGGTTCAAGAAGGGCCTGGGAGAACTGGATGAGGCTGACCTGGCCCAGGGACACCGCGCGGGCAGTGCAGAGCCAGCCCTCCCACCCGCGAACCCTAGCGTCCCGACTGCCCGCAGGGCTGAGTCAGTTACACGCATGCCCTGCCCTTGTTGTCCCGCAAAAGAAACATCTTTGTTGTTGGCGAAGCCACCATACGCGGACGTGCAGGTGGGCGGCGGGCGGAGTCCCCTCCCCACGACCGCCCGGCACACAACAAAAACAAACGATGCCAACCCACTCCCCGGACGCGCGGGCCTCGGGCGCACAGCACCAGCAGGGGTGCAGACGGGTCCTGCGCCTCGAGGCTCCCGGCTGGCCTCCGCTCCCGGGAGGGCTGGGGCCCCGCCGGCGGCCCCGCAGTGCCGGGTGCATGACGGTGCTGTCCCTCTCCCTCCCCCGGTGCAGGCGGCAGACGGCGGAGGAGCGGGAGGCGGAGCGGCAGCAGGCGAGCCGGCTCATGCTGCAGCTGCAACACGACGCCTTCCAAAAGAGCCTCAACGACTCCATCCAGCCCGACCCTCTCTGTCTGCACAACTCGTCGCTGTTTGCTCTGCAGAATCTGCAGCCCTGGGAGGAGGACAGCTCCAAGGTCCCCGCCGTCACTTCTCTGGTGTGAGCCACGGATCGCCAAGGATCGCCAAGGATCGCCGCCCCCACCCGGCGGGGCGCCCCGGGCCCCCAGCCGGGCTGGGGGGACCCGAGGCCGAGAGGGACAGGGGCCTCCGAGCTCCAGTAGGCCCCGGGGCGCGGCCGCATCCCCGCCGGCCGCGGAGGGGGGCTGGGCCCGGGCTCCGCGCGGCTGCACAATCCGAGCCCCCGCCCCGCGCCCAGTCCCGCCCCAGGCCCGGGCCTGACAAAGAAAGCGCCTTACGTTTCTCCGCCCCTCGCCCGCACCCCCCCGGGCCGGGCGCCTGTATTATACTTTGTACTTTTGCCCAAACGTGTAAATAATAAAAGTTTTGGCTTTTTTCTTTAGAAACCGGCCACCTGCTTCCCCCGCGGGGGCCGCTAGAGGAGGGGCGGCCGACCAGGTGGCTGGGGGGAGCGCCAGGGCTGGGGCACCCTGCGTTTAGGCTGGGTCCACTCCTCTCCTTTTCCGTTCCTTTTATTTAAGTCGTTTTATTTAATAAAAAAGTTAGCTATTTCACTTAACGCCGCTTTTATTTCGTTTTCGTTCCAATAATGCTCGGCGAGGCCGGCCCTGCGCCCCACCCCTTCGGCGGTAGAGGCCGAGCCGCAGTGTGCGGGGGCGCATCCACATCTCCAAGCTTCGTCGGTTTTCGCCTCAGCTCCGACCCCGGCCCCGGGCCCCGCGGAGGATCCGCGGTGCAGGTCAGTGCGTGCCGGCCGCCGGCAGTTTGGGTGCCGGCGGTGTAGGGCGGACGTGGGAAGGGCACTCTAGGCCCAGAGGTCGCAGGCCCGCGCCAGGCAGGGTTGGGGATGACTGGCCCCGGGTGGGCCAACAGTTAGGTCGTCAGTGGCCGGACCCACCTAGGAGGTGAGAGGCCCCGCGACCTCGAACTTCTAAGAACTCGAAGCCCTCACCCCCGTGCCCACTGTCCTCTTTTTCCAGTGAGGCCTCGGGTCTTGGGCGGACCCAAGGACTGGCTATGGGGGATCTGGGCGCACTGTGGGCGGGCCGTGGGCACAGAATCCGCGCGCTTCCTGGTCTCCAAACGCTCGGCGTCTGAGGAGTAAGTGCGGGGCACAAATTCAGAACACCTGCACCCTTTTGGGTTGCGTGGGACCACAGGTGGAGCGTGGCGTCATGTGACGTCACCGCACCCGGGCGGCGTCACTGCACACGAGAGGGGCGGGGCGCCCAGAACGCCGGGAACACCAAGCCCAGGTGTGAAAGCAGCCAGGCCCAGTTCACCCAGCTTTACCTCCGGTCGGAAGCTGGGAATTTCTGGATCACGCGCTGGGCGTTAGGTGGTCCCTTGCAACAAGACACACGGTCGAAGCGTTCGTGAACATTTCCTCTTGCTCCCTGATTTTTTTTCCTCCCTTTTATTAGGTCTTTTAAATTTTTTCTTATGTCTGGCCTCTCCACTTCTTTCTCTACGATGTTCTCTATTTTCTATTCTATTCATTACTCTTGGTCTCTGTGTTCCTAGGACTTTTGCTTTTCCTTTACAGTTTTTTGCTTCCCTGTATAATTCGTTTACTGTTGCTTTTAGTTTTTCCAACTCTTTCTTTGTCGTCTCTTCCCCCCCTCTCCATTTCAGACTCTCCCGTCCATTCTCTCTCTCTCTCTCTCTCTCTCTCTCTCTCTCTCTCTCTCTCTCTCCCCCCCCCCCTCGGTTTCTTTTTCACCTGTCTTCCTCCTTCCCTCTTCGTGTCCTTTTTGCTTTCTCCTTCTGGTCTCAGAATCTCTTTGCTTCTGTCTTTCTCTCGGTCACTGGCTCCTCGTCTCCTTCGTGCCCTCCTCCCGGCCCAGCTCCCATTAGCTTCCTGAGGCTACCAGTTCTGGGGCTGTCCCTCGGGCGCTGTGACAGCCTCACCCGCTTCATCACACCGCTTCCCTCCGGACCAAGCGCCGCCCCGAGGGGCTCGCGTGTTTGGGCGCCTTCGCAGGATGCGGGCTGCGGGATTCTGTACACTGGCGGGGCTCGAGAAAGGGGTGCGGGTAGTCTGAGAAATACCTCTGCGGCTCCCATCATTGCTGCCTTCGCCTCCACCTCCAAGCCTTGCCCGGAATCCGGGTCGCTGGTGACTTACAGACACCCCCAGAGAGAGACTAGAGGGACTCAGACCTTCAGGTCCCTTCCCTTGGTGTTTCCCTGAAATGCTTCTAAGATTTTTCTCTGCTAAAAAGCATGATGGACGCCCCCATCGGGATGGGAACGTGGGCTATCCGGCCGGGGACTTGAGCATCTAAGAACGACCTTCTTTGCCTCTGCCGGCCAAGCGGCCCCTTCCACAGAGACTGGCGTCGCCTTCCGGTTTCCCTCACTTTTAATCTTTTTCTTTATAATAAGGCTTAGTGGTTTTGTTTCTCTAAAGTATTTTTGTTTTGCCAGGCTAACCCTTGAATCTTGGGCCTTTTCGGGGCACACACACACGTCTTTTTCTTTCCCTCTGGTACCTTGCTTTGAGCAAAAGGTCTCTGACCCAGAGGCTCACCTGGGGTCGGCGTTCAGACAAGCCCCAGGGATGGGCACCTAGTCTTGCTTCCGCTCTCAGGGACATCAGTTTTTTCCTCTCCGTGTGCTTCTGGGGCTTGCGTCCTCTCTGAGCGCCTGCCCCCAACCAAACCTTCCCCAGCCAGAGACTGACTGACTAGAAGTCCCTCTGAGTTAGGGTGCTGAGCCCACTGGTGTGGGGCTGGTTGGGGACTGTGGCTCGCTCACGCCCACCCAGAGCAGTGTGGGCGCCCCCAAAGGGAAGGATAGATTGCTAAGCTGGCAAGGGTGTTTAGTGCCTAACCCCCTCCTACGGACGTGCAAAGCCTGGAGGTTATTTCCACTGTGGCTGCGCGGGACTGGAGCCCCTTGACGCCCTGTTAAGAGCTCCCACTCCTCACGGCCCTCCCGGGCAGAGTCTGGGCGCACACATATCCAGATCAGTCAGGCGCCCTTAAGGTTGAGTGTAGGGGAAAAAGAATCCGGAGTAGGCTGAGAAGCCCACATGAACGGTTCCTTGGCTATCTGCTCCCAAATTTAAGACCCACCTGTGCCCAAGGAAGCAACAGAGGCTCCAAAGGCAGCAGGTGCGTGTGGATGTCCAGCCCCACCGCGGAGGGAATTAAGGACGAGAAGCAGCAGGCCTCTGCGTGAAGGCTGAAGGCTTGGACTCGCTGCCCTTCCCCGTGCTCGGTTCAAGTGTCTCTAAAGCCACACCCATTTTACAGATGCCGCACTGGGAGGCACGAGGCAGCTCGTCGGCCTGCGCAGACTGTTAGCGCGCGCGCGCGCGCGCGCTCTCCTCGTGCTCTGGTTTCGGGGGGCACACCCGCAGGCAGGGATGCCTGTGCCCCAAGCCAAGAGGGGCGAGGCTGCCGGTCCAGAGGCTAGGAGTTAGGCTGTGCTCAACTATCCCCGGGAGGCCCCAAAGCCAGTAGAGTCTGGGGGGGACACGGCCGATCACAAGAACAGACAGACACTAGCTCTGGGGCTACCCTCTCGCGTCCCTCAAGTGGAAACGATTCCCCTGCAGCAAAAACCTGTACAGCACCGGCCAGGGACAGCAAGCTTTGCATGCAGTGTGATTTACCATGACCCACACATTTCTGCGGGGTGTGGATGCCCCGCATCACTTTGCCGTTGGAAAAACGAAGCCTCAAAGAAGTTCAGAAATTAGTTCTGGGGCGCGCGGCTGCCGCGGACCCCTCGCTCTCTTTTCCCCAAACCAAGCACTCTAACACTTGAGAGGAAAGGGAGACTTAGCCTAGTGAAGGCTGGGGAGGCGGCCTACGGGACACCTGCAGCCACCCGGACACGAGGCCGGGGGTTATCAGTGGAGCTAAAAGGACCTTCCCGCCCGGGCTGGACTGGGCGCGTTCCAAGGGAGCCCAGCGCCTCTGGCCTCCCCAGGCTTGTGCATATTTGCCCTCCCAGCAGGAGCGGAAAGACTTAGCTTCGGCCGCTCCCAGCTCCGCGGTGAGACCCCGGAGGCCCCACTGCGCCCCTGGGCCGGGCAACTTTTCATGGCCTCCCGGGGCCTGCGGCGCTTCTCGAAAACCTGCGGCCGAAGAACGCGGCCTTGTGCAGGCCGGGCCGACCGCCAGCTGCGCCTTTTCGGCGGCCGAGGCCGGTGCTGCAGCGGGCGGCGAGCGTCTGTTCTGCCGCGGTCTGGCGAGGCGCTCCGGGTTAGGGGCCTCAGAACAGGACCTCCGATCTTCCGCCGAGACCGCTAGACCCCAGATCCGGCCTAGGTTGCTACCGCACTGAAGGTTCCTGGGAACCTTGGCCGGAATCTCAACCTCGGCCTCCGCAACTGAAACGCAGAGCGGCGGCGTGGTGCAGGCGCCTGCACTCTGTAGTGAAGGTTTCTTAACACCCAAGGCGGGTCTCCTAATGCGAAACCCGCCGGTAGCGGCGAGGCCGCACATTTCCAAGCATCTGCTCGGGTTTGAGCATCTCCTCTCAGCGATGCTGTCCCAGTCGCACAATTTCTTGTGGGTCAGAAACTTGCAAATTCCTCGCGGAATTTCGACAGTGATCGGTGCCTTCCCCCATGCCACGCAACGGGTAGCTGGATGAAGTTCTTCACTCAGCTCCACCACTCCCTTTCTGTGTGGCCCTGAGCGAGTGGCTTTGCGTCTCGGCGCTTTGGTTTCCGCATGTGTAAAATTAGGGCTATCTAGTCATTAAGGACTCTTCCAGGGGAAATAAAAACCCGTAGCTTATGGTACAGCTGATTATCAGCTTATTATGAGAATAAAAACATTTTAAAATGTATTTATAGGTCAGAAATCTAATTAAACGCCTCCTAAAAAATGTAGGTGTTTAATCGGAGGTGTCGCCCTTTGAGAAGAAAGGGCAGGAATAGGGTAGTGTCCCCCAGTGAGGCCATTCCTCCTGCCATCACTAAAGGTGGAGTCGTTGTTAGAGAAGTCATTCCCGAATTGGGGCCTGGCTTGATCGGGTTAGACGCGTCAGTATCCTCGTGTTACCTTGAGATCAGTGGCCATATCTGACGCTCACTTTAGTTGAAATGATCCAATAAAGTTATTCTCTTAAGTGTCAGACCGGCTGCCAATTAATGAGTTAGTTATTAGACCCCTCTGATATGCTCCCAGTTGGTGTGGAGAGGAGGTGGGGTGGAAGAAGAAAAAAATGTGTTTGAACAGAATATTTGATTGGAGGTTTTTACACCTTCCAACAACCCATTCATTGAGCCCCCAGAACAGTCCTGTGTTCCCATCCTACAAATAAGGAAATTGGGGAGCAGAAAAGCCAGGAGACTCGCCCAGGTTCACCTCGCGCTGGAACTCGGCTCTGGACTGAAACGCCTGGCCGCCTGCGGGACTGGCTGTATCTCGCCACTGGCCACACATGGCATTTCAACCCGCCACGGGGTCATTAGAGAGACTTGTGCTGACCCAGACTCCCCTGATGTTAAAGAAGCCGGCCCCAGCTCTGGCCCCCTACCTGGAATGTATTGGCTTCGCTATCAAGCCTTCTTGATCGATGGATTTATCCACGACGCGCTGAAACTCCGGAAGGCCCGGAACCTGCGACGGCCAGCCGAGCGTTCTTTGCCTCCTTCATCCCCAACCCAGGAACAATTCACTCCTTCCTCCTAGCAGAGATGCAGCCTGCAGGAAAATACGGAGTGCTCCAGGAAAAGACCCAATCCTCTTGCTAAGGTCTGCCTTCCTGGGTACTAATAGGACCCGCTGAGCTCCTGGGGCTGGAGAAGGAGGTGTGGGCTCAGAGGGGCACCCTCGAATATCCAGTGTGCTAAACAGCGCGCGTTCGCAGATGCTGTCTCGGTTGCCACAGCCGGCACACTTTTGTTCCTAGGAAGTAATGGGACTGGGGGGGTGGCGGGTAGGGAGAGCAGAGAGGAAACCCAACTCCAGGAAGAATCAGGGAGAGGGCTCTGGGAGGGGTCGCCTTTATTAATGACTATAGTTTCAAGTTCATTGTCAGAGGGGGCGGCTCGGGACACTCTGAGCAGGGATGGGGCCCTACACCTAGTCCCCAACTCCTGGAGTCCCCTCAGAGCTACAGCCACCTGTACTCTCCCATGGTGGATCCCAAGCCCAGGCTGAGAGGGCCTAGCAGCTTCCATCTGATGGAACATCTGCACAATCTCTGGAGTCTATCCCCATCTACCTCCAGAAGGCACTTCTTTATAAGGACCCTAGGAGATAGGTACTACTGTAATCCCCATTTTACAGATGAGGAAACTGAGACTGTGTGGAGTAACACAGCATCCCTAAGTCCCATGATGCCAGGACTTTAACCCTTATGGACTGAGTCCAGCTCATTGGCTTTTACCCAAAAACGTCCCTCAAACCTCCTTGTTATTAAAGCCAATGTCTTCATGACTGCCAGAGGGAATTCTGACCGCCTTGAAAATCATCATCCCTAAACAACTTCAGATACAAACCAGAATATTCTGGGTTGTGTTTGCAAGAGGACCGTAAACTGCTATTGCTGTTTTGAGCCACCTAAAGGTGGTTGAAAGATACTGAAGGGAAGACCCTTCCACCTTAAGGAATCCCTAAGGGATTCAAGCATCTTCCATTGCCCTCTCCCCAAGCCCAGGCTAACTAACAGTTTCTAATGAACCCCCCATGGGTGCTAATGAGCCATGATGTAGCCCTCAGCTGCTAGACCCTGAGGACTTCTGGTCAAGGAAGAGAGGTAGCATGTGCAGGAGACAAACCACACGTGTGCCTGTACCGAATCTACCAAAGTGCCCACAGCATGAATGGAGCTTTAACTGGACTGGGTTAAAGTCCCAGTTTTACCACTCACCAGCTGTGTGGCCTTGGACAAGTAACCTTGCCTCTCTGAGCTTCAGTGTCCTAGTTAGTCTGTACTTTGTAAGGACAGATCTTCCTCGCAAGGTTGTTTGAGGATTAAGTGACATAATCCATCGAGCATTTCACCAGGAGCCTGATGCACGATAGGCACTGTGGTATTTACTATACTTATTATCAGTGGTAGATGAATTTTCACAAGATAAATTGTTCTTGCTCTCCTCCCAGAGAGAAAGCAAACTCAGAGAAGACAAGTCGCTTGCTCAGGGTCAGACATTAAGTGATGGAGCTAGAATTCAAACCCAGTTATGTCTGAGTGTAGAGCCCTGACACACCCAGTCTGTGCAATATCTCCCCAATGCAGAATCTTCTAGACGGTTGAAAATCTAGATTATTCTAAGTAAGAGTAACCAGCTTCTCTGCTGTATTCTGGGGTTTCTGTTTACTTGCGTTGCTGATGTTGGGCACACTGTGACTGCTTAGTCCATGTTTATTAAATAACAACGTTAAGTAGCATTTCCAGAACATCTACTGTGGGCCAGGCTGTGGACTAAGCATTTTACACAAGTGATCTCATTTAACTGTTAAAGCAAACCTAGAACGTAGATCCCATTTTGATGACAAGAAATTTGAGTTTGGGGGTGTCGAATAACTTACCAATGCCCAACAGAAGGTGGATTGGAATCCAGATGTTCAGCCTCCACAGAGGGGAGAAACCCAATATGTGCTGAGTGCCTACCGTGTGTTAAGCACCGTGCTCAATACATCACATGTATTTTCTCACTTGATCCTCACAATAATCTTATAAAACAGTTTTGAAACCCCATTTTACAGATGAGAAAACTAAGGCTCAGTGACTTTAACATGCATTTGTCCAAGGTCACATAGCTCTCTGACTACAGAGGTTCTCTATCTACTAGCCCAGGATGCTCTACTCTGTTTCAGAAGCCGAAGTTTTCGGCCAAAGTTGGAATGCTCTATGGAGATGGGACAGCCATGGTTATGGAAGGTGTAGTTTTCACACGAAACATGAAAAGCCTCGTGGCTTTTCCCACAAAGCGGCCAGGCAAACTTGCTATTTCCTGGGCTCTCTCTGAGGGAGGGAGTGTCAGTGATATATTGTGAGCAGACAGTGATGAAGCGTCTGGAGGTAAGATGAACATAAATAGATAAGCTGGGGTTGGGGTGGACAAAAGGCCTGCAGGCCTGCTCTCTGCCTGCAACTCCACAGCAAAGAGCCTTGCTGGGAGCTGCCCTCATTGCCTTCATCTTCTCCTCTCCCCTCTCTTTGCCTCCTTCCCTGCTGCATTATTGAAGTCTACCCCCACCTACTCCAGAAGGAGCTGCTTCTGAGGAAGACCCTAGGCCCCTTTATAACTTCCTGTTCAAAAGCAGGGAAGAGGGCATCTGTGTTCCTCGATATGGCATCCAAGAATTAAAGATCAAGCAAGGTGGATTGTTTTGTTTTTTCCTCAAATTCATCAGGTGACAAGCAGAAGACCTTCAGCCTAGAGTTACTAAGTCCTGAAGGTCAAAGTCTGGGCTGACGTCTTGGATTTGTTTCTTCCACGTCAGCCAGGTTTTGCCCACCTTGCCATACACCGTCCCAGACAAGCTTCTCCTGGGCCCCATAAGGCTCAGCACGCCGGGCACTTAGTAGGTGGTTCAGTGAGTCCTGGCGACCTTCCCACCCACAGCCTGAGCTGCTCGGCTTGAGCTGAGTGGCAGCCAGCAGCCCCACCCTCTCGGGCTGTGCTTGGTAAGCAGAGGTCAGAGTCTGAGGCTTCTCTGCAGGAAGGGCACCATGAAGAGAAAGTTGAACCTGCACTTTATATGGTTTAAAAATGATTTGTCAATGGCAACAATTTACAAAAATATATTTCTGTTGCAGCATCTCCCAATCGCTGGGATTTATGGCTTCATCTCGTGGATCTGAAAGCACACCACATGCTTTGGCAAATGGGAAAATGTATGAACAATTTGTTGGCTTTTTTTTTTTATCAAGTTTCCCCAAATATGTAAACTCTGAGAGCGCCTTATCCTTTTTAAATGATCATTCATTTGTCTCCAGACTCTATCTTTTGGCACAATTTATTACTCTCTATTTCAAAAAACTTAAATGCATTTTGCATATTAGCACGTAACTCTTGTTCCTGTCTCCTCAGTTGTGGAAAGGGCTGGATTGCTTTTATAAAGAAAAAAATGGCTAATAAAATTGGCCTCAGCACCATTGCTCTGCAATTCTTATGAACAGTAAAGTGGTACTTACCGTCATTGATGTTAAAAGCTATTTCTAAATTATGGTGCCATTTATTATCTCTAGTGTCCAAAGTAAGTTTAAATGATGCTTATAATTCATGTTTTACCAAATTTCCTTTTCCCCCCGAGGATACCTCTGATTAACTTATGCACATTAAAGCGCTTTTTAAATTCTTCTTTTATTGCCATTATGCTCTGAAAATCTCAGCGATTCTCAAAAATGGGTAATAAACTTGAGATAAAATGCTGCAGTTTTAGATCAATGCTGACATATCACTGTGGTGATTTCTACAGAGCTAAAGTGATAATGCTTCATATTTACGGAATATATACTAGGTTATTACTACAGTATTACCATTTTGTTCTAAGATGAAATGAGTAATTTACCAATTTATTAAACTGTTACATTTAAGTATTGCTTAGGACATTACCACCCCAATCTGTTTACTTAGCTTGAAGAGTTACCATTAAGATACCCTGTTTATTTAGGTAAAATTTGTAATCATCATGCCTTCCATTAACCAACTTATTTTTCTGCAAGGCTAATTGTCTGGAAATGAGTTTCTTCTTATTTACTGTGCTACATTCTGCTTAGCTGGCTAAAAATGTCACCCCAGCAAGAAGTGCTAGGGAAATTAATAATACATACAGAGAACAGTTTTAATTAGTATAATACCAAATGTTAATAAAAGATTTATGACGCCGTTAAAAAGTTCTAACAGAAAAGATCTTAACAGCTTCGGGCTCGATTTGTCAGGAGAGGACGACCCTCTTGTGGGAGGCCAGGTTTGGGTGATTTCTCAGGCGCTGCGGGGTTCCCGGGAGCTCTGGCTGGAGGTGAGAGGCTTTGCCTTTAGAAGACGTTTGCGGGGAGCGGAATAAAAATGAGCGTTGAACGCCAGTTCTAACTTGAAAGACACCAAGTTTTCTGCAAAGTAGGAGAGGAGTAAGGGCCAGCCCGGAGCCCTCCAGAGACATTTCCTGGGGCACCATTGTCTTTGGTGAACTGGGGCTAGGACAGTGAGAGAGGGGGAAGCTGTTAGCTCAAAAGCTATGGGGAAGATGGATCAAGGTGGAACTAGGAAAAGGATGAATGTTATTCACCGAGTATTATGTGCCATGTGCTTATAGACATCTACACTTGGCAGAAGACAGCTGGCCCGTTCCTCATTTTTCGCAGGAAGTGAAGTCTTTCTAAGGGTAAGGCCCTCGCCCCAGGTTATGCAGCTGGGGAGCAGAGCCAAATTTGAACCCAGGTCAGTGGAAACTTCACAGCGCTGACTCCTGCCGGGCGAAGCAAACAGCCCCATTATTCCTCTGCACCTTTGTCCACCTGATGTCAGTCAAATGGGCATCCAGACAAGCAAGTGGATACTCCCATTTTCATCTGGGTGAGCTGGTGCCTGCTCATCCTTGCTCTGTCCTCTTGGCCCCAGAGGGACGACACTCTTTCTTTCCGTGTCCATCGTCCCTACCGTGACACGACAGCAGGGGCCATTCCTTACCTTCTTTACATCCTCTGTGCCTGGCATAAAATAAGCTTTTTAAAAAGATTTAGGGGCTCCTGGGTAGCTCAGTCAGTTAAGCCTTCGGCTTCGGCTCAGGTCATGATCTCTCGGTTCATGACTTCAAACCCTGCGTCAGACTCTGTGCCTACAGCTTGGGACCTGGATCCTGTGTGGATTCTGTCTCCCTCTCTTTCTGTTCCTCCCCTGCTCTCATTCTCTCTCTCTCTCAAAAATAAAGAATAAAAAAAAATTTTTTTTTTTTTTTTAAGATTTAAGGGACCAGCAAAAAAATGAAGTGAGAAGGAGAGAGGACTACAACTTCCATTTGTAGTGTTCAGGAGAAATACTGACCCTAGATAAATATATTTTGTTGGATTGTAGGAAGTCACCCCCCTCCTGGCCACCAACCCCACACAACCCTGGCTGGAGTGTAAGAGGCTATTATCAGTGCCCTCTTTTCCAGCCCCTGAGGGCCTGGTCTAGGAGAAGCGGGAATCCCTTGTAGGGTTCTTCCCTAGCGTGCATAATAAAAAGTTGATCCAGCCTGTTACTTTCCTAACATTCTTTCCAATTTGAGAACTCCACCATGATAAGGCCTGCAAGTGCCTTTTATGATTCTTTTATCTTACTCTTGGATAAAAGAGAAGAACAAAAAACAAAACTAATAAAAGTTCTTGGACACAAGTTCTCCGGGATCTGTTGAAAGACAGCCTAGGCTCCTTCAAGAAAAAGACACAACGTCTGAGACCAGTGCCAATGTCTGAGGCTCCCCTGAATCCCTGGTTCTTCCCAGCTGTTCCCTCTGCGATGGGGTTTTTGTCCTTCAGTGGATGAATGGATAAACAAATTGTGGTCTGTGCTCACAATGGAATATTATCCAGCTGATTAAAAGGAAGCAAGTATCCATACATCTGACAACCCAGATGAACCTCCAAAACATTCTGCTAAGTGAAAGAAGTCAGGCAAAAGGTCTGATATTGTATGATTCTATTTATATGAAATGTCCAGACAAGGTAAATCCATAGAGACAGAAGAGAGATGGGTGGTTGTCAGGGGCAGGGGGAGGGGAGAATTATCAGTGATTACTTAGTGGGTTGGGAGTGTCTCTCTGGGGGGATGAAAAAGTTCCAAAACTAGAGAGGTGGTGGTTTCACCACATTGTGAATACACTCAACGCCACAGTGAATTGTACACATTAAAAGAGTTAATTAAATGTCATGTGAATTTCACCTCAAATTTTTTTAAAAAGACATTTTAGGAATACTAGCATAAATGTCCAAAGCTACATGTACCTGCTTGTTCATCACAGCAGTGGCTGTAAGAAAGGAAACCTTGGAATAATCATATGTCCATCGTGTAGAGATCGGTCACATAAAATAAAATCATTCATACTATGGAATGAAAGGCAACCATCAAAAGAATGGGAGAGAGATTGATAACTACTGACATGGAAAGATGTCCACAATGCATTATTAAGTAAAACAATCTAGTTGCAAAATCATATGTATATGACACCCCATTAAAAAAACATGCTTGCAGGTGTACCTTATATGGGCACATTACCAAAGGCTGAAAGGATTTGCTCAGGTTACTGCTGAGAAAAGAATGCTGGAGTGGGGGAGGCTTTCACTTTTTATGGTATCACACGGTCATTTGCAAAAACTTCAAGATAAATACGTTTTGAATTCATTCAAAAGTTATGATAATGTCTAAGATGTGGAAAAGTAGTGAGAGTAAAAAAAAAAAAAATGACCCATAGTGCTGCCACCAGAGCCTTTTTTTTTTTTTAGTTTATATGGCTCCAAGTTATTTTTATTTTTTGTAAACACATAGGACACCAAGATTTAAAAAAAACAAAAAAATGACGAAACATGAAAAAGGTAAGGCATCAAAAGATGAACCGTGAGACTAAGCAGGGCCTGACTTAGCCTTTGTCTTAAGCTGGGTACCATGCCTTGAAAATTATAAGAACTCACTAAGGTCTCAAACCCCAATTTTTTTTTAAGATTTAAAAATTGCCTGCATTTTCCTACAATTTTCAGAATCCAGCATGGATACATTGAACCTAAAACATTCATAAGATAAAATGACTATTACATGTGCAAAGTGTGAGAACACTTTTTAACTAAGCAACTTTGGAGGATGAATGCCCAGGGAAACCTTCTTATCTCAATTACTGGGATGCTTCAGAAGGTATTTTTACCCTAAATGATTTGGATAATTATCTCTAATCTTTCACTTTGTTTTGACTAGCTCTGCAGACTGATTTGAGTTCAGAGGGGTATCAGTTACTTCAACTAAATATTCTTTGAAATCCATTATGCCAGCTCATGACAATTCTTTTTCCAATGGCTTTTCTCAAACAGCCAATATTTAAATTTCTGCTGTTTTATCCCTTTTCAAAACATAGCATTCTTAGAATCTGGAGAATAGAATCAAAATGGTGGGTGGACCTCAGTGTTTGTGTGTTTCTGCCTCTGTGTGTGTGTGGGGGGGTGTGGTATACATGTACTATAACGGCCCCCATGTCAAATTGGAGACAAAAGACAGAGCTAATTTTTCTCTCTTATTTTCAGTGTATTATTTTCTGTGGGCTCTAAATAATTGATAAGGAGGTCCCTTTCCATAATTAAAATGGATGCCCCTACACATCAACACCAATAGCTTTTCCAGTAATGAGTGAATTTAGATACATGTTAGGTCTGGGCTACGTTTACTCCCCCAGGATGAGTTGCATTGCGGAGCGTGCAGGGTGGGGACAGGGCACTGGTGGGAAACACAAGGCCAGTTTCAGTGCAGATGACAAGAAGGCAGAAAGGACAGAAGCCTTGGAGATTACCTGCAGAGAAATCCCTGCCTGGCCCCAAGGTCACCTTGGACAAGTAGGTGAGTCAGGCGCAGAAAGGCAACGTTAGAGCAGGAAGTTTGAAAATGTACTTGGTGTCAGTTGTAATCTGTTTGGTTTCCTTTGTCTTTTTTCCAACCCCTAATGCCCTCCCCATCTTTCACCTTGTTTGTGACGTCTCCGTGTTAGTCCTGTTTCTTGATCAAAACCTGCTGCTGAAATCTTCCCTGGCAAGGGAGGGTAACCTTCCACGTGTGGTTACCATCTTACAAATATCAAAGTCGGTTTCTTCACCTCTGGGTTCGACAGACTCCTCCCTCCTCCCCCACTAAGGACCCTACCCTGTGGCTGGTGCTAAAGACATTACAATAAGAGGCTGCTTGTCCCAGAGGAACTCACACAGGGGGTGGGCAGGCAGATGTCTACCAATGGGGCGGGGGGGGGGGTAGGTGTGAGGACTCGGCACAGAGGGACATGGAGGAGAAACGCGGAAGGGGTCTGTCTCCGGGGTTTGGGTTAACTGTGCAGGTGAGGCTGACTCAGTGGGAAAGCTGCGCAAGAATAGGGGGTGAACAAGGTGGCAGGACAGCACATGAAAAATGTGGAGACAACTGGGAGTGGAAGGGACCACGCATGGGGGCTGAATTCCTCGTCTAGGAGCTGGGACAGCAATCCGTGTGTGTGGAGGCATGGAAGGACTTTATGCAAAGGTGTGTGTGGTGGCAGTGGGGTGTTGAACTTCAGGGAAGTCCCTCTGGTGGCCAAGGGGGATGTGGGCCTGGAGGGGAGGCTAGAAGCAGGACTAAAGATTCAGGCTGTGAAAGAGGGGCTCCCAGAAGGGTGAGGGAAGACGGCCCTGGGCTCCAGAAACCTCCTCCAAAGGGAGACAGCTCTGAGGAGCGAGAGTAGAGGTGTGGCAGGCCTAAGTGACAGAGACCAGGGGACTGCACAGGATGATTTGCAGTCCAGACCTCCCTGTGACGCTCCAGTCACCTGTGACGGGGAGGCAGGGGTGGGAAGGAGGCCAGGCACGTACAAATCCCAGCATCCTGCCTGGTAGCTCTGTGGCCTGGGGCAAGTTACTTCCCCACTCTGCAGCACAGTGGGCTGATTATCTTCTGGAGGTGGAATCGGCCATTCTGCAAATACTCTTGTAGAGAAGCCCACCCACAGGCACACTGACGCAGAGCCCTGAGTGCAAGAGCTGAGGGTGGCCTGGGTCCGGGTGGGGTGAGGGTGGGGGGGCGGTTCATCGCCGAGCTCTCCTCATTAAGAACTTTGAACAAGGAAAGAGAAAGCCGGTCTGCACACTCATTTCCAAGCAGACTCTTGACAAGCAGAAAAAAAAAAAAAAAAAAGGCGGCAGCGTGTCGGTTCTGGCAGAAATTCCCGAGACCACAGATGCATTTGCCCGCCTGCCCCGCTGTTCTCTCTGTCTGTCTCCCTCTGGCCTCCTTCATACGGTCTTGGCTCTGATACCGCCAGCTGACTCCAGAGAGGCGACAGGCAACTCAGAGCTGATAGCCATCAGGGAAGGAGCCCGTAGATAACTCCGGAAAAGAACTTGAATGGTCCCAAGTTCTCAGCTCCTAGAACAAACAGGGCTGATGCTGATCCAAACTTTGAAAAGACTTTTTTAAAAACAGCCTTGCTGACATGTTCGAGTTGCATGACTGCTTACTTGATTCATTTAAAAAATGCTCAGTGATCAAAGGTCCCTTGGAAGATTTTTCCAATGGAAACAAAGCGATCACCATTGAAATAGAATTTCAGCATCCAATCCTTCCTTTAAGGATAAAGACAAAGAATTTCTCGCCTCCGCCAAAAGTGGGCCTTTGGGGAACTGCAGGAGCTCTGGCGGATGACACAGTTCTCCCGAATGAGCCTGCAGGTACCGAGGAGGGGATGGAAAGGCTGTTATTAAGGGTGGATTAGTCACGGAGAGGTCAGTTGACTAGCTCTCGGAAACAGGAGTGTTGAGTTAGTGGGAGACCGCAAGCGTTCTGTCTCAACAGAGAAACTGTTAGAAGGGGGAAAGTCCTCACTGTGTGTAATATATGGCCAACTTGCAAACTATTGCACGAGCAATCTGGCAAAGACTCCAGGCTGCTCCTTCCTTCCTCGCTCCTGTGTATGGCTGCCCCCCCAGCCCCCGCCCCAGCACAGGCGTCCACCACCCTCGGCCAGCAGCCAGCACATCCCGAGTCTTCCATTCATAAGGCAGCTCAGACTGTGTTTGCCACAAACTTACTTTCAGGAGCCAACCGAGCAAGAGGATGCTTACCCTGATGACTACAACACATCGCTTCTGTCCTCTGTATCACTGCTGATGTGAAGGCTACCACCCGTGTGAGCTCATCTGTACCTATGGTGGCTGACTTGTAGTGGCTGCCGTTGCGGGCACAGGGAGGTGAGTACTGAGGGCACTGGATGTGGGCACGAGGACACCAACAGCTCTGTTACATCACCCTTCTCCTTGTGGTCCACAGCTGTGCCTCGCAGCCTGTGGGCTTTTACCCTGGCTGTGGGAGCATGAGCTCAGTTGCCCCCGGAAGCGGCGAGGTACTGCTTATTGCCTTCCGCCAATAATGGGCAGGGCACTGACGGATTAGGGCGCTGGCCCTGGCTTGAGAGGTGTATTCTCTGATCTTCTAGAGGTCCCCAGTGACACTGAACTCCACTTGCCACGGTGGGAACTAGCGTGGAAAAACACCTTTCATTGGCTGACTTCCCTTCCTGTCTCACCTCCCTACTCTCTTGCCATCGTCTCCTGGGACGACCGCCAAACAATTACTTGTACCCCTATCCTTGTCTCATAGTCTACTTTCAGGGGATCCTGAACATAGCAACATGGGGTTCCCTACACAGAACCCTATGAAACTACCACCTCTAACCAGAGCAAGTTCATAGGATGTAACTAATAATTCTTGGTGTATAGGCTGTATCTCCTGAGATGCCAAAACAACACGTGTCTGATCTGATGTCTGTTAACATAAGCATAGCCACGTCTGTGAAGCTCTAGGTTGTGCCCAAGAGCAGTTTGATATTTCCTTTTTCCTTTTTGATTTACTGCTCTGATGGACCTCTCGGGCTTGTCACTATTAATGATTTCTTGGCATCCCGTTGTTCTCTTTTTTCCCTGTTGGCAGAGCCAGCTTCATTGGGCTTGCAAGCTGTGCAGTTGCCCCGCACTTGGGAGAGACCCCCACTTGGTTCCGTGCTTGACTGGTGCCATCTTGGAATTCTCAATTTTTCAACAGGAGGCTCCACATTTTCATTGTGCGGTGGACCGACACTTGATGTAGCCAGTCCTGTCTATATAATTTAGATGATCCTGACCGTCGAGCATCCCTCCACCTAATTTTCCTCCTCGATAAATGGCCGGTGCCGACAATTAAGAAAAACAATATTATCCAATTGGCCGAGGCAAAAAATGTTGATGATCCGCTATGTTGGCAAGAGTAGGGGAAACAGGCACTCTCGTACACTGCTGGCAAGAGTGTTAATTGTTCAACCTTTCTGCAGTCCCATTTGACGATGTCTTTACTAATGTCAAATGCCCATTCCTTTAACTGGATGCTTCCACAAAGAGGTCTTTATCCAATAGATAACACTTCTATGTTTCAAAAAAGTACACATGAGGTAATTCCATTGCAGCACCATTTAAAAAAGCAACCGATTGTAAATAATCTAAATAAATATCAATAGGGAACAGACTCAATAGCATCGAGAATGATGACATCATTGAATACTCTGCAACCATTGAAAAAATGGGCTGGTAGGTAACTATCTCCAGATAGATTGCTGAGTGAAAAAGCAAGTACAGAATGAGGTGCGTGCTAACTTACATTTGTGTAAAAAAAAAAAAAAAAAAGATGAGAAAGGCTAAATATTCTTCACACAGGCCTAGACTGACCCTGGAAGGAAGGAGGGGCTAGGTACCAGACTGCTGTGGAAAAGGCAGCTGGGAACGGGACACAGGGAAGGAGGGCGACAGAATGTTCGAATGTTCACTACTTGTACTCTTTCTTGGTGTTTTAATTTTCTTTTCTTTTCCCCTGTATTTTTTAAATCAATTCCAAATATTTACTACTTTAAAATGTTAAAAAAAAAAAAAAAAGGTTGGGGGAGGTGAGGAGAGAAAGCAAGCAAGGAAGCTAGTCAATAGGATGCCAAGCCAGCCCAGCAACCTTTCTGCTCTGATTTCAAACTTGTGGTCTGGAGGGACCAGGACTACAGAAAAGCCTGCAGCTCATTCCTGGATGCCCTGATGTCAACTTCTTCATCTCTCCCCTGGGGCTGCCATTGTAAGGTCCCAAGTGACAAGTCTTTTGAAATTCAGAGGAAAAGAAAGCCCTTTTATTACTCTTGGTGAGTTTGTACATTTTCTCTGCTTTGAAAACAAGTGTGTAAAGTGACTGTGTCTCCTTTTTATATTTTCCCTTTGGCTGCCAGGAAGCTCAAAGGCAAATTCTAAGCTCAATTATAGGTTAGCCACATGAGTGGTAGGTTAAATGATTTTTCCCTCTGGACTTGATTTTCTACCTCTATTACATGTTCTTTGTCCCTGATTCTCTGTTTATATTTTATGATGGCTTTTATTGCATATGGGCAAAAATAGTATTTTGGATTTTCAACTGATCTTTTTTCTTCTCTGTATTTCCTTGGACCCCTGCTCTCCCCACCCCTTCCCTCATTCAGTCGAGAGCAGAATAAGACCAGGTGGCATCTTTGCCTGAGGGAAGGGATATCACAGTAGGATGAGAAAAATCTTTTGTGTTTTAAAGCCTAAGCTCTGTGGGACTGTGGGCCTGAGCAATGGATTTGAGAAGGGAGATAATGAGTCCACAGAGCAAAGCTGGCTGAAGTTTCTAGGCTGAAGGAGGAGTGAACAAAAGGAAGTTGAGACTTAAGGGAACAGCAGAAAACCCAGAACGCTGTGAGAAATCTGTCCCAGGGGAAGCCTGGGCCCTGCTTCCCTCTCAACGTGCAGAGAAAGTACATTCATGGCAGAAATGGCTGTGAAGTTAGACAGATGGGCCTGCGACCCCCTCCCAGAGTGGCCTGCACCTCAGAGGGCACAGGGACGATGTAAAACGACTCCCGGATTCCCCAGGTGGGGGCAGTCTGGAAGAGAATGACAGTATGGCAGCATCCATCACAAACGCCGGACCGAGGTTGGATCCTGGTCATCACCTGAGTGCCAGCAGGCAGGACAGTGGCTGAGGACAACTGTCGGGCTTGCCTTGTTGCCCTGTAGCCCCCAGAACTGAGAGCAACCCAGGGAAACAGTGACCTGACTGAGATAACCTTTCCACCGCATGGCCGAACGGTGTGCTCATGAGAGAAGCAGAGTTGCCTTGGTTATATGGCAACTAGAGAAACGGTTATATGTCTCATAAACCCGAGTTTGCAAAATGGTGAAACCTTGAGCCCCTCAAAGGATTGCAAAGGAACAACAAATGAAGAAAGCAGACAAGAGCCTTATCCTAAAATTAATCCGTTCCAGACCCTTCTATAAGAGGAAACCCCAGGACAGACTGCCCCCTTAGGAGCCCTGGGATGGTCCCTCTGATAAAGATAGAATTTCCATGCTTGGGACACAACTAGATCCATCTCCCACATTTTGATGGGCCAGGAAGCGATCTGACTCATTTCCTAGTCTTCCTTGGTAACAAATGCTTTCTGAATAAACGGGGCTGCCGCTGAGCACGGTTAATGGCCTGGAAGCTTCCCAGGTGCTCCAGGAAAGAAGAGGCCTTTTAACCATGGTTTTTGGCCTTCATAACTAATGTCAGCCTTAAATGCTATTTGGAATAACAAATGAATGCTTGTCTGACTCTGAAAGCCTTGGCTAACTACACTTCCAAGCTTTATTATTTCACTGATGGAGGCTGCTTTTGTCATCTGTAACAGTCTGACCGTTAGTTTACCTGTCTTTCAAATGAGCATAAGAATAATTTCTTCATGGGGGACTGATGCTGAGCAGATGTTCACAAAGCCCCTTAGGATCACCGGGACAGGTCTCTCCGTAGAATTGAGGTTGTTGTTATGTAATAATTTTCCCTTCTAGTTTTGATTAAAAAAATGATACATGTGCATTTATGTACACAAACCTGTCGATGCTAATGGGGACATGCGCACTGGAGACACCTCCATGCAGATCAGAGCATAAGCAGTGTGTCCCCACTGAAAGGCTCTCCCACAGCACAGAGAAAACAGAATAATCGGCCGTGGGGCGGGGGTGGGGTAGGGTGGGGTCTTTTTTTTTTTTTTTTTTTTAGTGGAGATGCTCCTGACCTTGGTGTCGCACAATTGTGGTGAGGGTGGTGAGAGACAGCCTTAGTCCCCGTGCGGTAGACTCTAGTGCCCTCTGCTGTCATTTGGGAAACAAACGCTTCTTTAGGGAGTCCTCAATGTCAACCGCAAGGAAGGAGAACCAACTACTTCCGAACCAACGAAGTCTCCACCTGAATTTGGCCCTGTTTCGAGTCATTTGGGTTGGAGGCCAGATATCCGCCACGGAGCTTGGGGGTCCTGTTACACTGGTCTCAGTGTTCACCCCACAGATGGAACTGAGGTGTCTTGGAACAGACACCTTGGGCTGAATACCAAGACTCCCGGGGACTGAAACAGAGCGCCAGCGTATTTGGGAGAGATCATTTAAAAGAGCAGTCTTGGCTGGATTCAATACAGCCCCGAGATGTGTTCTGAGGACTATGTATCCATTTTGAAATTTGCTTTAATTTTATTTTCTGTCCATCAAGCAAGGAAAGGACGCTAATGTGGCGTGGCGTGTGGCGTTCTTTGTTGGATGTGCCCCCTTCGCCCTGTGCCTGTCGGTAACACCTGGGTATGGCCCAAAGATGGAGTGTTCATTTACTCTGTAAGTGAACGGGATATTTGCCCATTAATTTCAACTCCAGTGCTCGAAGCCCCATATAAGGCACAGTTAATATAATCTCACTTTAGATGACACTCGGAGGAGCAGGAAGACAATTTGTGGGGGGGAAAGGAATAAGAGGCAGTGTGCATTTAACGGGAATGTTAATGTTTACTCGTTGCCACACTTGGTATCTGGGAGGCTGCACAGTCACTAAGTGGGGGTTACATCTTCAATTAAGTAGCGGTAGCGGGGGAGTTAGTGATGTTTCACAGAGGGAAACTGCCGAAATCATACTTTAAGGAGAATAATTTTTTTAAAAGCTACAAAAAAATTGAAATAAAAGCCCGAGGGGAAAAAATAGAGGGAACATTTCTGTTTAGGGAATCCTAATATTTTGGCTGAACACATTATGTAAAATTAAATACTATTTTAAACCAAGGAGATATAATATCTAATTAAGTTTTTGTGGTTGATGGGCTTAGAGAGGATTGTGAATGTTGCATCCATTGAACTGGAAGAAGTAGAAAAATTAAATAACACTGTTCTATAGTGACTTTCACCCAGACATACAAGCAGACTTCCATATTCCGCTTTGACTCTGCCCCCTACCTAGGACTCACTGAAGGCATGAAAGAGAAAATGAGAATGTGCACAATGAGCTCATTAAGCCTTATAACTACCCCAAGGAGTAGGAATCAAGAGTTGTTAGCCTCATTTCCAAGCTGTGACCATGGGTTCCGTGGGGCCAAGGGATTCTCATCCAGGGTCATCTTGTGAGTCCGGGGATGGAGAAAGAACAGAACCACTGTCCTCCAACTGTACCTGGAACTTCTGCTCCAGAATGTTCTCTGCTCTACAGTAAGAAGAATGGCAAACTTTGGGATGTGGAGCCTTCTGTTACTGATCAGCATTACCAAGAAACACTAAGATTTTAAGGCTCTTTGGGGTTTTAGAGGAATCTCGATGTAAAGTGGGGAGAAACCAAAGACAAAAGATTAGTTTTTAAAGGAAGTTGACTTCTGGGACTAATTATTACATGAAGTCATTTTCAAATACTTTATAAAATGGCTTTTAAACATATGGAATATATGTGATCTTTCAATGGGCATTTTTCAAAACTTAGATTGAATAGTAGGCTTTCTTAAACTGAATTGAAATACCTACAAAAGACTGAAAAACAATGTAGACAGCTCCATGTCCAAAGACCGAATATTTCAATCACATTTCATTAGCTTTTCCCTTAAATTTACCAACACAGATGTACAATTAAAGAATTACCTACCATTTTTAAAAGTTTAAGCTCTGGCGAAACCTATTTTGTATATAGTTCCTAAGATAAATTAAGCAGGGTCATGTTTAAATATTTGGGAGGAAAAAAAGAACTCTCAGGACATCTTCATACCAAGTTAAAAGAAATTTGGTCAGAAGGCTATCTGGAAGTAGAATATTCAAATTACAATTTGGCGATAAAGTAGTTTAAATAATTGAAAATGAGGAATGAGCTTTGAGAAGTCGCTCTTCGGTGGTCGTTTTTGTTTCAATTGCCACAAGCGAGAAGTAGGTTTTAAAAATAGATCACCAGGGCAGAGCAAGTGTCTCTGACAGGCACTTGCAGGCAGGATTCTAGAAATTCCAATCATTTAACAAATTGCACCATTAAAAGTCATAATAGGTCTAAAAGCCATTCTTAAAAGAACTTACTAAGTAATTTGACCTACAGAATCATCTTGTTAAATTCATTTGATATCATGAGACAGTTAGTGAAATATGCATAGTACATTATATTAAAGAGAAAAGTACCCTTCAATTGGTATCTGATGTGCACTTTGCAATCGCAGCTATTAGTTGTCTATAAAACTCCTAGACATGATTTGATTTGATTTTATTACTGTTAGATCATTTTACTTTGTAACATATAGGGGTGGAGATTACAGGTCGGCTATTGCTTACTAGGAAATATTTAACGAAGGATGTTTTATTTATTAGCATAAAGAGACACAGTGGATTATTGGGTGATTAAAGCGATGATGTGGCTGCCATACTTGTCAAAAGTATAGCTCGAATTCAATAGCAAGGCGACAGTCAGTCTCTGAGTTGATCTATGCCTGAGCAAACTGGCTCTGAAAGCAGGACATCACCCACTTAAAAGGATCTTTGTAAATTTCTATAATTGCACATTATCAAAAGCAAATAGCAACAACAACAAACCCACAGAGTGATTTCTCAGTTGTAAGTTTACTTTCTATCTGCCACGAGCCCCTGCATTATATCTTTTGCATTCCTAACATCCCAAATCAATAACAGAGAATGATATTTAATGTTACTAATCTATGTGGGAAACACAATATTTTTATAAGAAGTAAATTGAGAAGAGAATTCAATAAAGGGAAGAAAGGAAGAAAAGAACTAGCATTTATTGACTGCCTACGTTGTGCCAGGCTCTGTGCTAAGTGTTTTACAAAGACTAGCAGGCTATCTCATTTAATCCTACCGAAAGCTGCAAAGTGAATGAAGAGATATTTATTTGTAAATTTTGAATTGCACACGTATTTACTACTTTTTCCCTTTGTTTTCCTTTGGTTTAATGTCATTTACATCCACATAGAATATATATCATCAGAAGTACTTCACACCTGGCTAGGGAAGGAGGGAAAAGTTGCTAATATCACTTGTCAATGAACACATTTACTGCAATTAGTATCTGTATTTTATCTATTCGTAACTCTTGTTTAAAGAATACTTCACCAGAATTTTACTCTGCCTATAATTAGGCATAAATACATCCTTCCTGAAACACTAACACTTTGCTACTCATTGTAAATTTAAAGAAAGCTTGTAAATCATAAACTGTATCACTTAAGTCATCCATTTGTTATTATTTTGTTAATTGCATTATTTGTATTGCAGGACAAATTTAGTGCTATTTCAAGGTAGACTATTACAGAGTCTGGATTTGTTTTAGGTTACAAGTTAAGATATGGTACAGACTCTTGCTTAATTATTTTAATATGCTAAAAGCTGAAATTGACCTTGTGCATCATAATTCTTCGCTGGGACTTAGGAGCAGTTTAGTTTCACAGCGCCCTCTGCTGTACTCTGTAAGGCTAGCACTCTTCCGACAACACAGCTGAACTCAGCGAAGAGACAACCCAACAGTCATGGCAGGTCTGGTTCAGGTCTTCAGCTGGTAGGGTTACAACCTGAATATTGACTGTGAACCCAGATCCCAGTAGGCTTAGGAAACCAGTGTGCCTGACAGAACTCCCAGGAATTCTCTTTCCATCCCCATCCTCTCCCGCAAGCTACGGGGCTCCTGCATTCATCTGCCTCCACATCTAAAGGGCATTTTAGGGGAGCCTGGGTGGCTCAGTTGGTTAAGCATCGGACTCTTGATTTTGGCTCAGGTCACGATCTCATGGTCCGTGAGTTCGAGCTGGGCTCTGCACTGTGTCAGTGCGAGGGCTGCTTGGAATTCTCTTTCTTTCTCTCTCTCTCTCTCTCTCTGCCCCTACCCCAGTTGTGCTCTCTCTCTCTCAAAATAAATAAATAAGCTTAAAAGTAAAGAAAGAAAGGGCATTTTACACTTTGTACCTCCAAGGCAGACCTCTTGTTTCACCACTCCCAGCCCAAGCATGCCTTACCTCCAGGTCTTCTCACCTCTGTTCATGGGTCATTCACTCAGCTCCAAAACCTAGGAACTGTCTGATTTCTCTTTTTGTCTCACCTGGCCCCAGGGTAGGCCCTTCACACACATGTGTGGAATGAACAAGGAAACAGATACAGGAGGCATAATTTCAGTGTATTGACTTACCTTGAAAAACAGAAAAGCATCTATGAAAGCAGGAATAATGTCACCATGTAATTTCCCGGTAGGTAGACCTACATGGGGAGAGAAGAGCACCACTTTACATTTTCCTGTCCATCTTTTATCTGAGTATGATAGGATCCCCTTTGATTCCCACAGCCTCCATCAGGCAAGGCAGGAAACAAGGGATCTGGTTTTAGGTTTCTAAGTGATAAGCACTTTCCTTCTTTGTTCTCTGAAATTGTATGCTGGTTATAGTTTCTTGGAGCGGGACAGGATTGCCACCAAGCCCACCAGTCTGTTTATGGGCCACCTCGTGATATATTTCACGTCCTCCTGTAGCTCATCTGTGCCCTGATGTGTGGGTCTTTCTACTGGCACTTGCTGAGTGTAATTTTCCCGTGTTCTGAGAGACCTACGAGGCCCCTTTGACCACCAGCGCTTACCAGTCAAACTTGTCCATCAAAATTTGGCATACTTGCAAATCAAGGTATCTTCTAGATCATCTCAGCTAGTTCCATGTAAACCCATTGGGGCGCCTGGGTGGCTCAGTCGGTTGAGCATCCAACTTCGGCTCAGGTCATGATCTCGCAGTTTGTAGGTTCGACCCCCATGTCAGGCTCTGTGCTGACGGCTCAGAGCCTGGAGCCTTCTTCGGATTCTGTGTCTCCCTCGCTCTCTTTCTCTGCCCCTCCCCTGCTCTCACTCTGTCTCTCTCTCTCAAAAATAAACATAAAATTTTTTTTAAATAAATAAACATTACAAATAAATAAGTAAACAGAATCAATTAACACATAAACTCATAATACACATTTTGATAACATGTAGACAACTCCAAAAATAAACAGCAGACTAATCCTACCACCCACAGATAACTTCTGTTAACATTTGGATACATATTTTTAAATAGAGGTTTGGTTTTTTTTTTTAGAGAAGTTTTAGGGTTACAACAAAATGAAGTGGGAGATACAGGGATTTCCCATATCATCCCTGCCCTCTTGACCTCCAGCCTCCCCCATTATCAACATCCCCCACCACAGTGGGACATTTCTTACAACCAGTGAACTTACACGGACATGTCAATGTCAACCACAGTACATAATTTACATTAAGGTTTATTCGGTGTTGTAAAAGTCCATGGGTTTGACAAATGTGTAATGTCATGTATCTACCACGGTAATATCATACAGAATAGTTTGATAAATGAAAATAGCCCTGAAAATCCACTGTGCTCCATCTATTCTCTCCCTCCTTCCTAACTCCTAGCAACCTCTGATCTTTTCATCTTCATGTATGTTTTAGTTTCTTTTCTATATATATGTGTGTATATTAATATCTCTATAAAAGTGAGCACATACTATGCATGCAATTTATCTTCTGTTTTGTTTTCCTTTTAAACTTTTAAAACTTCATATGATGGAAATTCTTAAGCACACACAAAAAGAAGAAAATTGTAATGAATCTCCATCTGCCCAACACCTGGCTTCAATAATTATCAACATTTTGTCAATTGTATTTCATTTCCTTCTACTGGCATGCTTTTTTTTTTTTTTTTTTTTTTTTTTTTTTTTTGCTAAAGTAGCTTGAAACAAATCCAAAGCATCATGTCATTTTTTCCCACAATGCTGAAATATGTGTGTGTGTGCCTTTTTCACTTTACATGATATCATGAATATTTTTCCATGTCATTCACTATGGTTTAAAACATTATTTTTAACAATTGCCAAATATTGTCACTGTATGTGCCACAAAACTTTGAGTGCATCTGATTATTCCCTTAGGAAATGTCCCTAGATGTAAATTACAGGATCAAAGGATACTGGTTTGAACGGCACAAAAACCATGATTGTATCAACTTACATTCCAATCAGTGGGATGTGAAAGGGCCTGTGCCCTTGAACCCTCAAGGGTCACAGTCTGGGACAAGGTGCCGTTGCAGATAACAATATATTCAGGAAATGAAGGTTTATTGCTAGTGATTATGAAAGCATTAGAAGATTTCAAAGAGTGTACTGAGCTCTCAGGAATGAAATCCAGAACCACAGTGCAGAACTGGCTCACCAAAGGAGCTACCTCTGCCCTCTTTGGGAAGCTTGGAATAAGCAACTTGTCATCACAATTGCACACTCGAGGTTTGTAGTGTCTTTCTCATGATTTATACTATTAAAATGGATGCCTCTCCACCCCCACAAACTGGAATTAGACCCTGGGTCTTCTACCACAAACGCCCCGTAAAGTCCAAATGCCTCTATGATCTTACTTGCTAGCAGAAGCAGAAGAATCATGGTTTGTGTCTCCTAATACTAATTCTTATTGTCCAGATTTCATACAGGCACACTGCTGGATTGAAGGTAGGCCATCTAAAAACTTCCAGCTGTATGAGTATCTGGGAAATGTAGCCTCTTGCTTTCCAGTTTTAGGAGGCAGGAAGCCATGACACAAAGTGGCCGAATGGAACTGAATGAGCTCATCTGTAGTATCTGCTTCATTCCATCCATTTGGCAACACAGCATCTGTATATAGTCTTCTGTCAATAAATCTTCCAAACAAAAATAATGGCCAAAACCAACATACTTAAAAAAAATTTTTTTTTTAACATTTGTATTTATATTTGAGAGTCAGAGAGAGACAGAGCACAAGCAGGGGAGGGACAGAGAGAGAGGGAGGCACAGAAGCCGAAGCAGGCTCCAGGCTCTGAGCTGTCAGCACAGAGCCTGTCATGGGGCTCGAACCCATGAACCGTGAGATCGTGACCTGAGCCCAAGTCAGATGCTTGACTGACTGAGCCACCAGGTGCTCTCAAAGCAACATACTTTCTTAATGGAATCATACCTCATACAAACAAAAATGAGCTTATCCCAAAAAAGAAACCCAAACTTCACTGCATCTATCTCAAAGCAAGGTTCATTCCTCTTCCAGTGTAACCACATATTAATACCCTGTAATCTAAGTGCTAAATGATAAAGTTTATTGCCACTCTGTATTAAATACTTGAACTTACTTTGTGTAATGTAGTAAGTGAAGGGGGGGGGGGAATAGGATATCATACATAGGGATCATGGGTATCATTTCTTCAACCAGTCATGTCATATCCAATACCACTCAATATTCAAAGATGTTTTACAACTGGTGTATTTGATTCAGAATGCAAGCAGGGCCCATGTGGCTGTGTGGGCTCATGAATTTCTTTTATTTAACACAAGCCCCATCTTTCTTCTTTGTGCTTTGATTTGTTGAAGAAACTAGGTTATTATTTTTTTTAAGTATGGAACTTTTTTTTTAATGTTTATTTTTGAGAGAGAGAGAGAGAGAGAGAGAGAGAGAGAGAGAAAGGAAGGGGCAGAGAGAGAGAGGAAGACACAGAATCCGAAGCAGGTTCCAGGCTCTGAGTTGTCAGCACAGAGCCTGTAGTGGGACTCGAACTTAGAAACAGTGAGATCATGACCTGAGCCTAAGTTGGCCACTTAACCAACTGAGCCGCCCTGGCACCCCTAATGGTGGAACGTTTTACATTACATGTTTTGATTGATTGGTTTTTCTTTTCTCTTTTATTATTTTTTAAATGTTTTATTTATTTTTGAAAGAGAGAGCACGAGCAGGAGAAGGGCAGAGGGGCGGTGGGGGGTGGGGGTTGTGTACAGAGGATCCCAAGCGGGCTCTGCACTGACAGCAATGAGCCCAGTGCACGACTCCAACCCATGAACCGCGACATCATGATCTGAACCCAAGTCTGACGCTCAACTGACTGAGCCACCCAGGCACCCTGGTTGATTGCTTTTTCTTGATATCATCTAACTTGTGCTTCTATTATTCCCTATATTTCCTGAAAACTGGTATCTATTCTAAAGACCTGCTTAGACTGTTTTTTGTTGTTGTTGTTGTTGACCATGAGGGCTCATGAACACCCTTGTGTACTTTCTATTGCATCACATTGTCTGTTACCCTTATTTCAGAGAATCTAAGATTGCTCAGTGGGTTCACTATAAAGATTCTCATCAACATTTCTCCTAATGATATGAATGTTCCTTGGGATCATAAACTGGATCTATTATTTCATTAAGGATCAAAACTGATGATTTGTCTAATTCTACCAGTTAGCTACTGCCCATGAATCATTACAGATCTGTACCCCTGGCCATTTCTTTTTTTAAGCAGAATGAAAGACCAAATATATATATAAAATCCTATATATACTAGCAGATATCACTGTCTGTTATTCCTCATTTAAGACTGCCAGATTTAGCAAATAAAAATATAGGACATCCAGTTACATTTGAATTTCACAAAACGTTTTTAAATGTAAGTGTGTTTAAAATATTAAAAAATATGGGGTGCATGGGTGGCTCAGTCGGTTGGGAGTCTGACTTCGGCTCAGGTCATGATCTCACAGTTCAAGCCCCGCGTTGGACTCTGTGCTGACAGCTCAGAGCCTGGAACCTGCTTTGGATTCTGTGTCTCCCTCTCTCTCTGCCCCTCCCCTGCTCACACTCTGTCTCTCTCTCTCTCAAAAATAAAATAAACATTAAAAAAGTTTTTTTTAATATTAAAAAATAAGAGTATTTGTCTGGCTCAGTCGCTGGAGCATGCAACTCTTGGTCTTGGGCTGATAGTTCAAGCTCTATGTTGGGCGTATGGTTACTTAAAAAATAAAATAAAATAAAATATTTGAAAATAAATTGAAGTGTATTAAAATTTTTTAAGAGTTTATTTGAGCAAAAATCTATTCAAGCTGGGCAGCATCCAATATAGCAGATAGAAGGGAGCTCTGAGGAGCTGTACAAAATGAAAGACTTTTATAGGCAGAAGGCAGCAGGAACAAGGAAGTTATATTAGGCAAAAAAGTGGGTTGGCTATTACAAGGTTCCTTTCCTTTAGGGGATGGCAGGGTCTATCAGGCAGATTACCTAACTAGTGCCGATCAGGCAGTTCCCGATTGGCTGGTTTATAAAGATTCCGTTTCTAGGAGAACTGAAACTATAATTAAGTTAAATCTTAGTTTGAAGATGTGGGCTTAGCATAAGTCACTCTATTTTGTATCGTTGTCTTGTTTTTAACAGAAATTTTCAAGGTCAGTGTCAGGGTCAGTTTAGGGTTAGTTGGAGCAGTAGAAGTCTGGAACAGGATGGTTAGAGGAACAGAGAGGAGTCATTAGCCAGGGACCACAAAGGACAGCCAGTGAAGAAGCCTATGGAAATCTTTGTGTCACACAGGTCAACAGGGCTATAGAAGTGAGAAATAAAAACTGAATGGGAAGCAGAAGAGAATGGGGATACACTGGAACCCAGGAAGACATATTGAAACCCTCATCCGTTTCTTAGAACCTCCAACCTTAATGCCAAACATAATCTGCAGAAGAAGCTGGTGCCCTTTGCCATGTACCTGGCCCAGGACACAGAGGAACTGAAGGAGAAAATGCAGAGGAGGACGAGGTAAGAGCAGATGGGGGCCAGCAGATGGGGGACAAGGTAAGAGCATTGAAGCAGCACCCAGAGCCCCGCTATATTTATCTTTAGGCCCTAATGCCTGCGATTTCACTCTCATCTTCCAAATTTCATGCATACTTTTGTTTTTGTTTTTGTTTTTGTGGCCAACCTTAACCTAAGACTTAAGGGAAGGGAATTATAGGTAACATAGTTCCAGTTTAGCCAGGTTGGCACCTACAACACTCTTCTATCTCTAGTAACCATATTTATCTTCCAAATAAAGACAACAGCAAAATCATGCTTGTGGCTAACATGTTGCAAAGTGTCCCTCCCACAATAAAAAGCACGCCAATCCTCTCTCAAAAACAGGATATAAAGGCCTATCTATCTATCTATCTATCTATCATGTATCTATCTATCTATATTTATATATATATAATTTTTTTTTACAAAGGATTACTTCTTCTAGCTGAGTCATACTCCACCTTTAATACCTTGTGATTTAAATACTGAGTTATGGAGTTGTAGTCGTTTTTCATTTAGTTTTATCAGTAGGACACAGAACTAAGATGCATCACCGGGAAATGACTGTATTCCATACATAGTCGTCCTTACTCACATTGTGTACTAGTGATCCAAATTCCCTCTAATAGGTCAAGATCACTCACCCTGGTCAGTACAAAAACTCCCGAGCATTATTCTAGCCCAACAAGATGTTACCATTTAGCTGAGAATGAAACTGAATTTTCACAAGGCCATCCCACCATTCAATGAGGCCAGATGATGACAAACATGGAACCAGAGAGTTCCATGAGCATTGATCCACTGCCTCGCTTCATTTGATAGGAAGTTCTTTGGTCAGAAGAATGCCTTATGGAACATCATGATAGTGCAAAAGTCTGTTGAGTCCTTGGATGTTGGTTTTGGCAGCATTGTGGACAGGACAGACAAGTCTATATACAAAGTAAAGTGTCTATTCCAGTGCAAACAATGTGCTATCCCTTCCAATATGGAAGTGATTCAATGAAAACAATCTAACATCATATGACTGGCTGATCCCTCTGGGGAATGGGGCCACACTGGAATTATGAATTGTTGATCTTTGCTATTGTATTAGCAGATAGGGCTGTAAAAGTCTATGTTTCCATGACCATGCATAACCTCCATTTCTGCCACTTCAGGCTTTTTTTTTTTTTTTTAAAGCTTATTTAGGGGAGGCTGGGTGGCTCAATCAGTTGAGCGTCTGATTTTGGCTCAGGTCATGATCTCACAGTCTGTGGGTTCGAGCCCCACATTGGGCTCTGTGCTGACAGCTCAGAGCCTGGAGTCTGCTTCGGATTCTGTGTCTCCCTCTCTCTCTCCCCCTCCCCTGTTCATGCTCTGTCTCTCTCTCTCTCTCTGTCAAAAATAAATAAACATTACAAAGAAAAAAATTCAAAAAAAACCAAGCTTATTTATTTTGAGAGAAAGCTGCAGGGAGAGGGGAAGAGAGAGAGAGAGAGAGAGAGAGAGAGAGAGAGAGAGAGAATCCCAAGCAGGCTCCACACTGATGTGGGACTGGATGCCACGAACCATGAGATCATGACTTGAGCCGAAATCAAGAGTTGGACACTCAACTGAATGAGCCACCCAGCACCCCTCTTTTTTTTTTTCCTTAAGCTTTTTGAGCAGGGACGGGGTCATGGGAGAAGGAGGCTGACTGATGTTAGAACAGGACATCTTGCCCATATGATGACTGAGATTCTTTTCTGCTGAGGTTGTTCTTTGGATTACTGGGACCTTATGAAGATAAAAACCTTCTGTACAGCAAAGGAAACAACCAACAAAACTAAAAGGCAACCAACGGAATGGGAAAAGATATTTGCAAAGAACAAGCAATCCTAAAATTCACAAGCAATTCTGATTAACAAGAGTGCTAGCTGAGGTGAGGGGGAATTTAGAGCATGTAGGTAGCACAAGAAGGAGATGATAACTATCAACTATAGCCTCAGGACCAACTACAGAAGCAGGAGCTGAAACTCGTTCCACTATCTTCTTATACATCTCTTTGGCTAGAAGATGTAGTGATCCACTCTCCTGAAGAATCACTGGTTTAGATTTAATGTGAAGCATTAAATTAAGAATTTAAATTTGCACTATTAAGAATAGTGCAAGTTATTCATATTCTCCCCATATCCTCAGTTTCCTTTATAATTTTGGAGCACCCCAGCTCCCATATGCCTTTCCAACAGGCAGCACCTGAATCTTTTTGTCCAAGGGGTGCCCTCAAGCTACTGGTACCACGGTGCCTTGGGCACAGAGGGCCAAAAGTGCTTGGGAATTTACAATTCCCACTCCTCTCCCCCAACCCCAATGCACATACACCAGCCCATAACCCATCACTGAAGGGCACAGAGATATAAATACTCTAGCTCCCTTTTTCCCTGTCAGGACATTGTAAGTCTTGTCTACACTGTCAAGAGCTCTCTTGTGGAATTGACCAAAGTTACCCACCATGGCACTTCACTAGATATCACACCCTGGCGTGGCTTCATTCCCTTCCCAACCCACTTCCCCACATCACTGCCAGCTTATCCTGGGAGAACTTCCTAATCCACTTTACATGAATCCTTGTCTCAGTGTCTGCTCCCAAGATCATCCTCTACTATTAGGAGGTTGAAGTAGGGATGTAAAAGCTGATCTGCAATATTTTCTACCCTCATTATCTGTATTGATATTGTATCTTCATATCCTGTGCTCATTTGGAAAGGTCTGTCCATATACCTGTTCCCCAAATCTCCTTGGCACTGATTTTCTAATGCTCCTTTCCAGTTTCTGACCATCCAGTCAAACAATTAGTCAGACAATTACCCATGAATCATTGGAGATCTGTCTCCCTGGCCATCTGTTTTTCTAGGCAGGATGAATGATCAGGTGCACTGCTTAGAGTTCTGCCCAATAAGAGGATGTCTCTTCTTCATGATCCTTCAGGGCCATACATGGGTGTTATGTATGTATCAGTTATTTATCATGATGTAGTTAACTACTCCAAAACTTTGTGGCTTAAAATGACAACAATAACTTATTTTGCTCATGAATCAACCTTCAGAACAGCTGGCTCATCTCTGAAAACTGAACAGTCAGTTTTTCAAACCTAACTGGGGAGCGCCTGGGTGGTTTAGTCAGTTAAATTCCAACTTCAGCTCTGGTCATGATCTCACGGTTCGCAGGTTCAAGCCCTGTGTCGGGCTCTGTGCTGACAGCTCAGGGCCTGGATCCTACTTCAGATTCTGTGTCTCCCTCTCCCCTGCTCGCTCTCTCTCTCTCTCTCTCTCTCTCTCTCTCAGAAATAAGTAAACATCAAAAAATATTTATATAAAAAAAACTGGGTCTGCAGGATGGACTTTCAATTTGGTTCATTCACACAGTTAGCTAGTTGGTGCTGGTTGTTGGCTAAGGTGTAGTCAGGACTGTGGACTAGGCCTCTGTACCTCTCCATGTAGGGACCTCCACAGGTTGCCTGGGCTTGCTCATAGTATGGTGGCTAGGTTCCAAGAGTGAGTATCCCAAGAGTGGTGGGAGTTACATAACATCACTTCTGCCTTAATTCTATTGGTTAAGGCATATGTTCAAGGGGAGGGTACATAGACTCCACTTTGTGAAGGAGTGGTGTCAAGGTTCTAGAAGAGTATGTGCAACAAGACATATTATTGTGGCCTTCTTTGGAAATGTTGTCTGCCATAATGCAGACTGAGAAAAGGAGCAATGGAGTGAGCAGAGTGAGCATAGGCACCTGGGGCTCTTGCTCATGACATTTACATGGGTCCTCTGGATTTATCTGGGCCTGATCTCATATATACCACTTCCACCTGAAAATGAAGTGTGCTGTGCATGTCTAACTTTATGATTGGATGAGTGAGACAACACTTGGCTTATGATGGGTCACACGGTAACTTGGTGACCCATAGTCAAATGTTTGGTTGCCACTAGTGCCCAGAGCAAGCCATTCTCAAAAGAATAGTTATCTGTAGAGGATGACATAACTTTGCCCGTAAATCCTAAGTATCTGAGGATGAGTCATCTATGGGGGCTTGCCAAAGTCTCCACATAGCATCCCTACGTTCCGCAGACACTTTGAGCACCATTGGATCTTCTGGGTCATGTTGCCCAAACGGTGGAGCAGCATCACAGCCTGGACTTCCTGTAGAGTTTTCACTTGTTCTGGGCCCTACTGAAACCTGGGAGCTTTCAGGTCACTCAGTAAATATGGTAGAACAGCATGGCCAAATGAGATATATGCTGCCTGCCAAATCCAAAGAGGCTCACTCAGTATTGTGCTTCTTTCTTGGTGATAAAGGGGACAGATACAGAAATCTGTCCTTCATGCTGGAAGGGATGCCTTGAGATGTCCCAGAGCACTGGACTCCTCAAATCTCACCCAGTTGGTAGACCCCTGAAATTTTGTGGAATTTGTTTCCTATGCTCTAGTATGCAAGTGTCTTACCAAGATAACTAGGGTAGTTGCTACTTCCTGTGCACCAGCTCCAAGCAGCATGATATAATCAATGTATGCATCAGCTTAATGTCCTACAGAAAGGCAACCAAGGTGTTTCCAGACTAGATCATGACAGAAAGCCTGAGGGTTGATATAGCCCTGGGAGAGGTTGTTGAAGACTACTACTATGAGACTATGTCTGATGATCTTAATTAACAGGTATAAGTGGGGGATGGGGGAGCATTCTCCAAGCCAATAGCTTAATAGAAGTTCCTGGAGGTGTGTTCATTCACTCCAGAAATGAAATTGTATCTGAAACAGCAATGCAATAGAAGTTACTACCTGATTATACTAATGATAACCTATTCTCATTCTCAAAGATCCATTCAACCAGCTACCTGGTGGTGATTTGGTAATATTAGACCCCTTCTACTCTGGAAAGAACACTGACTCATCCTGCCAAAATCAGTAAGCCTTTGACTTACTGACACAAGATCCCATACAATATCAGCTTGGACCGAGAGGTGTTCTTTGTGGTACTGGAGGGGTATTGATAGACATGTAACTATAGGATCTATATATCAGAATATATTACATCACCCAAAGTTCTAGACTAACAGAACATTGGAATGGCCTTTACAAGATGCAGCTAAGTGTGAAGATAGCTCTGTAGGGCTGGGGTACTGACCTTCAGATGTGATATATACAAATTGCCATTATATGGAGTCGTTTTCCCATTAGATAGAATACATAGGTCCATGAGCCAAGGAAAAGTAGTTAAGAGTGGCCCTTTGTCCATCATTTTCAGTGACCTTCTGAGGGACTCTGTACTTCTCATCTCTGCAACTTTAGGTTAGGTGCATCTAGAGGTTGTGGCCTGTGATGAGAGGGTAGGGTATGTGGAGAGACCTTTTATTTATTGTCCATGAGGGGACAATAACTGTTCTACTGAATTTAAAACTCTGGCTACTACTTGGCCACTTTGGCTTTCTCATGACAGAAGATCAGCAGACAAAGAAAAAAGTTATATTATAGTCAGGAGTAATTGGCCTTTTTCCTTCTACAGAGATGTAGAGTTACTTTGACCTAACAGGGAAAGGGAGAAACATGTCTGTAACTCAAGGAATCCATTGGGCATCTCTTGAGGCTGTCATGCCTGGTTTTAACTGTGAACGGACAATTCAGGAACCGTGAGCCTGATAAGCTCACAGTAAACAGAAGCTCAAGCCACTTGGCATGAAGGTCTAGAACGCCCCACAGGCAAGCAATTCTGTTTTTTTTTTTTTTCTTTCATTGTGAATTTTACTTTATTGGGTAATGAACATTGTTATATTCTTTTTTTTTCAATATATGAAATTTATCGTCAAATTGGTTTCCATACAACACCCAGTGCTCATCCCAAAAGGTGCCCTCCTCAAACCCATCACCCACCCTCCCCTCCCTCCCACCCCCCATCAACCCTCAGTTTGTTCTCAGTTTTTAAGAGTCTCTTATGCTTTGGCTCTCTCCCACTCTAACCTCTTTTTTTTTTTTTTTTTTCTTTTTCCTTCCCCTCCTCCATGGGTTTCTGTTAAGTTTCTCAGGATCCACATATGAGTGAAAACATATGGTATCTGTCTTTCTCTGCCTGACTTATTTCACTTAGCATAACACTCTCCAGTTCCATCCACGTTGCTACAAAAGGCCATATTTCATTCTTTCTCATTGCCATGTAGTACTCCATTGTGTATATAAACCACAATTTCTTTATCCATTCATCAGTTGATGGACATTTAGGCTCTTTGCATCATTTGGCTATTGTTGAGAGTGCTGCTATAAACATTGGGGTACAAGTGCCCCTCTGCATCAGTACTCCTGTATCCCTTGGGTAAATTCCTAGCAGTGCTATTGCTGGGTCATAGGGTAGGTCTATTTTTACTTTTCTGAGGAACCTCCACACTGCTTTCCAGAGCAGTTGCACCAATTTGCATTCCCACCAACAGTGCAAGAGGGTTCCTGTTTCTCCACATCCTCTCCAGCATCTATAGTCTCCTGATTTGTTCATTTTGGCCACTCTGACTGGTGTGAGGTGATATCTGAGTGTGGTTTTGATTTGTATTTCCCCGATAAGGAGCGACATTGAACATCTTTTCATGTGCCTGTTGGCCATCCGGATGTCTTCTTTAGAGAAGTGTCTATTCATGTTTTCTGCCCATTTCTTCACTGGGTTATTTGTTTTTCGGGTGTGGAGTTTGGTGAGCTCTTTATAGATTTTGGATACTAGCCCTTTGTCCGATATGTCATTTGCAAATATCTTTTCCCATTCCATTGGTTGCCTTTTAGTTTTGTTGGTTGTTTCCTTTGCTGTGCAGAAGCTTTTTATCTTCATAAGGTCCCAGTAATTCATTTTTGCTTTTATTTCCCTTGCCTTTGGGGATGTGTCGAGTAAGAGATTGCTACGGCTGAGGTCAGAGAGGTCTTTTCCTGCTTTCTCCTCTAGGGTTTTGATGGTTTCCTGTCTCACATTCAGGTCGTTTATCCATTTTGAGTTTATTTTTGTGAATGGTGTGAGAAAGTGGTCTAGTTTCAACCTTCTGCATGTTGCTGTCCAGTTCTCCCAGCACCATTTGTTAAAGAGACCGTCTTTTTTCCATTGGATGTTCTTTCCTGCTTTGTCAAAGATGAGTTGGCCATACGTTTGTGGGTCTAGTTCTGGGGTTTCTATTCTATTCCATTGGTCTATGTGTCTGTTTTTGTGCCAATACCATGCTGTCTTGATGATGACAGCTTTGTAGTAGAGGCTAAAGTCTGGGATTGTGATGCCTCCTGCTTTGGTCTTCTTCTTCAGAATTACTTTGGCTATTCTGGGCCTTTTGTGGTGACAAATAAAGAAACTGATCCCATTCACAATTGCACCAAGAAGCATAAAATACCTAGGAATAAATCTAACCAAAGATGTAAAAGATCTGTATGCTGAAAACTATAGAAAGCTTATGAAGGTAATTGAAGAAGATATAAAGAAATGGAAAGACATTCCCTGCTCATGGATTGGAAGAATAAATATTGTCAAAATGTCAATACTACCCAAAGCTATCTACACATTCAATGCAGTCCCAATCAAAATTGCACCAGCATTCTTCTCGAAACTAGAACAAGCAATCCTAAAATTCACAAGCAATTCTGATTAACAAGAGTGCTAGCTGAGGTGAGGGGGAATTTAGAGCATGTAGGTAGCACAAGAAGGAGATGATAACTATCAACTATAGCCTCAGGACCAACTACAGAAGCAGGAGCTGAAACTCGTTCCACTATCTTCTTATACATCTCTTTGGCTAGAAGATGTAGTGATCCACTCTCCTGAAGAATCACTGGTTTAGATTTAATGTGAAGCATTAAATTAAGAATTTAAATTTGCACTATTAAGAATAGTGCAAGTTATTCATATTCTCCCCATATCCTCAGTTTCCTTTATAATTTTGGAGCACCCCAGCTCCCATATGCCTTTCCAACAGGCAGCACCTGAATCTTTTTGTCCAAGGGGTGCCCTCAAGCTACTGGTACCACGGTGCCTTGGGCACAGAGGGCCAAAAGTGCTTGGGAATTTACAATTCCCACTCCTCTCCCCCAACCCCAATGCACATACACCAGCCCATAACCCATCACTGAAGGGCACAGAGATATAAATACTCTAGCTCCCTTTTTCCCTGTCAGGACATTGTAAGTCTTGTCTACACTGTCAAGAGCTCTCTTGTGGAATTGACCAAAGTTACCCACCATGGCACTTCACTAGATATCACACCCTGGCGTGGCTTCATTCCCTTCCCAACCCACTTCCCCACATCACTGCCAGCTTATCCTGGGAGAACTTCCTAATCCACTTTACATGAATCCTTGTCTCAGTGTCTGCTCCCAAGATCATCCTCTACTATTAGGAGGTTGAAGTAGGGATGTAAAAGCTGATCTGCAATATTTTCTACCCTCATTATCTGTATTGATTTCTTGTGGTTCCTAAACTTTAGTGACTAATCCTTATTACCTACTGAATAATTTCTAATAAAAAGTGTAAAGATAAATTTCTAAGTATGCTATCATTCTTCCTGCTCATGAATTCTACTTACACCACCCTCTTTAAAAATTACTATTACTGGGGCGCCTGGGTGGTGCAGTCGGTTAAGCGTCCGACTTCAGCCAGGTCACGATCTCGCGGTCCGTGAGTTCGAGCCCCGCGTCAGGCTCGGGGCTGATGGCTCGGAGCCTGGAGCCTGTTTCCGATTCTGTGTCTCCCTCTCTCTCTGCACCTCCCCCGTTCATGCTCTGTCTCTCTCTGTCCCAAAAATAAATAAAAACATTGAAAAAAAATTTTTGAAAAAAAAATTACTATTACTATTACTATTTTTATAGTAATTTTTATAGTAATTTTTAAAGAGGCAATATTCTTTTTTTTTTTTTTTGAGAGACAGAGCAGGGGAGAGTCAGAGAGAGAGAAAGAGAGAGAATCCCAAGCAGGCTCTGTGTTGACTGGAGCCTGACATGAGGATCTCACAGTTGGTGAGATCATGACGTGAGCCAAAATCAAGAGTCGGACACTTAACTGACTGAGCCACCCAGACACCCAGAGGCAATATTCTTAAAGAGGGGTTAGTCTGTGGATGGTATCATTGACCCTTCTAGTTATTGTCATATGGTAGGCAAAAAAAAAAAAAAAAAAAAAAAAAAAAAAAAAAAAAAAAAAAAAAAAATTATCAGACCTAGAAAACAGATGAAGAATTCAAATAGCATGAGCTGCCTTAGTATAATCCTAATGTAGAGGCATTAATATTTTTCCTGGCTTTTCCTCCCTCTCCTCCTCCCTTCCTTCCAGTCTATGGATTAGGGGAGCATGCAAAAGTGACATTAGTTCCTTACCCTTAAAAACTCACTGTGAGAAAAAATAGTTCTGTAGATATAGTAAAACATGCTGAAGTTTATTATTGGAAGTCAATGGAAGGAATGTCCATTCCTTCTTCTAACTAGCTTAAACCTCACTGCAGCAAAATTTCTCCATCTTGAAAGAGGCTGTTTGGGGAAATCTTGAAATCCACACATAGTACATCTTGGCCACTTGATTGTCATCTTCACCCATGGTGGTCCTTACATCTTCTCTCATTGAACTCTGCCTTCCCTCTCTACAGCTGGAAGTCTCAAGCAAGGACATGATGAAAAAACAGATCTAAAATATGTGATAATAGAAGAGTAGAGAGGAAGATGGAAGTTCAGGCTCATCCCTTGATCTAGCCTCCAATTTTATATTGCATAGTCTTGGCATGGTGTCTTTTTCAATTAAATACAGTCCAAAAAATCTCTTTATTAAATCTCTTCAAATAATGCCGATATCTGAAATAGTTAATGGTGAAATAGTGGGTAGTACATTTCTTAGTTCAAAGAAAAGTTTTTCAAAATCTGCTTTGGGTGGGTAGACTGAAAATACAGGAGGATGATGGGGAAGATATCAAAATGCATTGATATAAAATTATTTTTATTTCTAATAGGTTAACATAAGAAAGAAGTCCTGAGTTAAATGGTTTTGCTTCTTTTGTAGAAAGCATAGTCTATTGGGTAATGATTATCTGCAGCCCAATAGCCTTAGGAGGCAAGCAGAGGTCTGTCTCTCTCTTTTATTGGCTATGGGTTTGGGAAAGATAGTTAACCTGTTTAATCCCATTTTCACATCTGCAAAATGGGTGGGATTGTGTCTTCATATGTTGAAGTCTTAGCCCCCAGTTCTTCAGAATGTGACCTTATTTGGGAATAGGGTTGTTGCTGATATAATTAGTTAAGTTAAAATGAGGTCATATTGGAGCAGGGTGGATCCCTAATCCAACACAATGGAAGTCCTTATTAAAAAGGGATATTTGGAGGGCGCCTGGGTGGCTCAATTGGTTGAGCACTGGACTCTTGATTTCGGCTCAGGTCATGATCTTGCAGTTCATGGATTGGAGCCCTGTGTCTGGCTCTGTGCTGACGGCAGAATCTGCTTGGGATTCTCTGTCTCCCTGTCACTCTCTGCCCCTTTCCTGCTTGAGCACACACACACTCTCTCTCTCAAAAATAAATAAACTCTTTAGAAAAAGGGATGTTTGGACACATGCACACACATACACAGGATGACACATGAAGATGAAGGCAGAGATCAAGATGATGTTTCTAAAAGCTGAGGTACCATCCCTGCCAAGGTGTCAATCTCAGACTTCCTGCCTCCAGAACCACGAGACAGTAACTTTCCTTTCTTTGAAGCCACCCAGTCTTCATTATACTTCTTTATAGCAACCTTTGCAAACTAATACAGAGATTAAAATAGTTCCAGCCCCACAGAGTTGTAATGAGGATTAAATGAGGTGATGTTCAGGAAGTATTTAATACAGCGATTGGCACATAGAAAGTACTCAAAAACTGATTGTTATTATTACCATTTACAGTAGGTTAATAGATTCAACCAACAACAGACAAAACATATCCTGAAGTTGCCTCTTCAATGTCCACTCGATGACCTAGAGGATCCTGAATTTTCTAGCCGTGGGCCTTGGATAGAACTGAGCCTTTCCTCAATTCCTAGATGTGTTCTGGGTGGCCTCAACCTTTCGCTGTAATCCTCCTTCCACTCCCACAGGGACTGGATGACATGAACAGGGAGCCTGGGCCTGAGCCAATCATCGCATAGCATTTCTCAGGCCATAGATGGGGGTAAGGGGGAACGTGTGACCTAAGAATTAAATCAGAGAGAATCCCTAGACTTTTCCTTGACAGTTCAAAGAAGGATGTCTCTACTCTCTCAACCCCCAGCCCCAGAATTAATAGAAAGTTTGTCCGTGTTGGTCTTATGAGGGAATTCAAATCACGTACATAGCTGCCGAGGGTGGAGCAGAGAAACTTTAAGTCACAGTGACCTTGATGGCACCTTATGCCACTGTATATCAAATCCCACCTGAATGCTGTTTTATCTCTTTTTTCCCTGGCTGGCTTGAGTTGGCTTCTTTTGTGAATGTTGCATATTTAGCCAGCAGGACTTGGTAGGAGAGAAGCAGGAAACAGCTTTATTCTTTCTCACCACTACTCTTTAAACCTACTTGGTCAATTCCCCTTTTCCATCTGTGTAGTGTGCTGAGCAGACCACTTAGATTTTCTGTCACTATCGGGTACAGTAAAACCTGGATTGTGAGTAACTTGTTCTGCAAGTGTTCTGCAAGATGAGCAAACATTCTAATAAATTTTAACTTGATAAATGAGTGATGTCTTGCAATATGAGTAGTACGTGATGCCAGACATCACATGATGACAACTGAGCCAGTGGTGTTCTCTCTCTCTCTCTCTCTCTCTCTCTCTCTCTCACTCTCTCACTGCGGGATTGTGCGTGATTGTCTCCCATGCCCAGATGCTCAGTCTCAGGCCGTGGTGTTTGGCAGAAATCAGTGATTTTTTAGAACGTTGGAAGGTGCCCACAACTGGCACTTAGTGTATTTTTTGTCACTTCAAAGCACATGGACAGTCCTTTGCTTTTCCATACAAGAGTAAACTTAGGAATGCTTTGCTCCATTCTAGGTCAGGCTGCCTGCAGATATAGACCCTTTCCTCTGCTGCCTTATTGCCAGTTACATTAAATACGTAGATGACAAAGAATTTGTTAATACTGTACTGTAGTCAGCATCTGTGAGAGCTGATCTGCAATGTTTTCTACCCTCATTATCCATATTGAATTCTTGTGGCTCCTAAACTTTAGTGACCTAATCCTTACTACCTATATACAATAGCCGCCATGCAGGAGAAGATTCCATTGAGCCAATAAACAGCAGTGATTCTGTTAGTGGTAGTGAAAGTCATCCTACACAATAACCCTCCTCTCACACCAGCCACGAAGGTTTTCAAAGGTAAGTGCAGGTTAACTTGTTTATTTTTCTTTATCTTTTGTATTTTCTTTATTATTTTGTATTATGTTACAATACTGTAATCATTTTTATATGAATATTTTTGGGTTGTGGAATGAATCATCTGAGTTTCCATTATTTCTTACGGGGAAATTCGCTTTGATATACAAGTGCTTTGGATTCCAAGCATGTTTCTGGAATGAATTATGCTTGCAAACCAAGGTTTTACTGTATTAGAATAGTCTCATTTTCAGGTGCCAAAAATCCAGTGGATTTAAGTCAGAGCTTCAATTCCTGGTGCAGATGAAATTTTCTGAGACCCATGTAGGCTCGAAACTTGTAGGAGTAAAGGAAAAACGTGGTCTTCTTCTTTTTTTTTTTTCTATTTCTTGACCATGGTCACTCCTAAGCTTCCTGCTGTTTCTGGGTGCCCCAGAGTCAGGACGGAAAGGAGGGACGGGGAGAAAAAAGCAAGGTCTGCTTTGATGGTGGTGGTTTAGTCTGGCATCACTGTCCTCCTGCAGCAGGTGCTGCAAATGCTGGCTTGGGGCTTGTGGAATGCTTTCATGACTTCTTCACAAACAGCCCCTGATGTGGCCCAATTCCTGGGCTAAACATTGTACCCTCTGGTTGACCTTTGATAGGTCACTCCCCCCAGAATCTCTGAATCCTCTATGAACTGACACAGAGCAACTCTTAGGATGAAAAAGAGCAACGTGTAAAGAGTGCCCATAGTAGGCTACCTTTTGTGTAATGAGGAGAGGGGAAAATAAGAAACTATGCATCTGTCTGCTCAACCAGGCCCTGTGAGCCATAGTGGAGCTTAAGCAAAAGGAAAAATATACACCATTCGCTCTAATGGAAGCAAACTCATAAATATTTTCAAAATCCACTTCTTTGCTTATATTGTTTTCACATGAGGGAATTGCCATGTTTGATCATTTATTTTATTTTATTTTATTTTATTTTATTTTATTTTATTTTATTTTATTTTATTTTATGATTATTTTAATACAGAGCTTAAACTCACAACTCCAAGATCAGGAGCCACATACTCTATGGACTGGGCCAGCCAGAGGTCCCTTGATCATTTCTTTTGACCAAGTGGCAACCTTAAATAATTTTTAATTAACTTAAGCTGAAGTAAAACTATAGTAAAGTCTGTTTTGGTATAAATAAAATATTTAAATTAAAAATAATGTGAGGAGAGTCAGTGACACAAGATGGCAGACACCATGGACTGGAATAGTTTATGAAAACTGAATTTACAGCCTTAAAATGGGGACCTAAATACCCAGAAGCACCCCCCTTTACAATATTTGTAACAAAAATTAATATGAATGGAGTTAATAGTTCTAATGCAATGGTGGACCCAAGAGCCCTACCAGTGCTAGCAAAATGGCAGAATTCATATAGCATCAGAGATGTCCTGCAAGAGCTTTGACGCCTCATTATGCCTAAAAAAAAACCCATGAAATTCCCTCAGCTGCCTGAAGGACAGTGTTATAGCAATTAATCAAAAAGAAAACCCACAGGCCATCCCGCCTTGACCCGCCCATTCAATTTAAGCAGTCTTCATTTTCCACAGTAGCAAATTTTCTAGATTTGTCTTGTAAACCTCAAAGTACTGAAAAGGAGGTTCCCATTCAAAGGCAATTTATCTTAAGATACTGTAAAAGATACTAATTTTTTTATCCATTTGAAGTATATAAGTTGTGCTATAAAAATAAATAAAATAAAATAATGTTGTATTAATCTACCTACTTTTAAATTTTTCAGTATTTTTTCATCTGCCTTAATGTTCTTAGGGAAAATTAGCCATTAGCAACCCCTTAAAAACATATACATAAAGGCACACATTTTTCCTTTTGCCTCAGATTCCAATATGGCTCAGCTCTATGGTCATATTTATTCAAAAATTTGATATTTTGTCATCACAGATTTTTTTGCATTTTTATTTTAAAAATACTGCACTAAAATATTACTTTTTTGACTGCAGTTTCCTCCCCTCTTAATTTTGTGCCCAAAGCGAGTTCCTCGCATACTTCACCCTAATGGTCTCTGCATCTCAACTGGGCAAAAAGAAACACAGAAAGAATCACCAAAAACTAATGAGATTGGTTATCCATAGGCAGTGGATGGCAATAGGGTAGAAAGGGTAAGGACTCCTCCCTGAGCAATCCTTTTCATATATTTCTCACATTTAGAGCCATGCAACTGTTTCACATGCTAAAAGTATAAATAAAATATAATCAACAAGGATGAGCTATAGCCCCAAATGGAATATACACGAAAACCTAACTGTATTGAACAACATAACCATACTGGGGTAGCAGCAGAAAAGAACTAGCCTAAGTAACTTTGGAAAATAATATTTTGACTCTATACATACTAATATCCTCTAAGATCAAAGGGAAAAAATGGAACACAAATACTTTTTTAGCAGTTTGTTTTTGTCACAGATATGGATTAGCACTCTGCAACTACTTTATGTATACTGAAGACAATAAGTAAATATATTATGGATAGTGAGAGCCAAGTTTCTCACTGTCAGAAAAAGCAATTAAAATAAAAAAAAGGGAAAGACTGAATGAAAGCTATGATGTAGGTTTGGAATTGGAGATATGAACTCATGTGCGTGTTTGTGTGTGTGTGTACATACAATACATGCACACATATACATATGCACACTTACAGACAGATGACATCCTACTACCAATAAGCACATCTAGCACCTAGCTGTTAATTTCTAAATACCATTATCCGGTGATAGGATAATTTTGCTTACTGTAACCTCAGGCACAAGAATGACTTGGCTGATCCCTTACAAGTCCTATCTATGTTCCCTTCGTTTATTTGCTCATTTTCTTTTCCTTGCCTAGAACATGGCTCCCTGTGCTCCTCATTGATGCTTTAGGAATCAGTTCAAATGCCACCTCTTTTGAAAGGATTCTTTATTCCCCTGATTTGGATGTGAACTGTTTTATTCCTTAAAAAATGTTTATTTATTTATTTTGAGAGAGAGAGAAGGTGGGGAGAGATTGTGAGTAGGCAGGGGGCAGAGAGAGGGAGAGAGAGAACCCCAAGCAGACTCTGTGCTGTCACTGCAAAGCCCAATGTGGGCTTGAACTCACAAACCATGAGACCATGACTTGAGCCAAAATCAAGAGTCGGATACTTAACTGACTGAGCCACCCAGACGCTCCAGACATGAACTGTTTCTGAGCCCAAGGCATGCCATCTAGTTTGTACACTCTTGAAACATGCAAGTTTACTGATATCAGGTACACTTCAATAAAGCAATAAGTAAAAAAGAAATGACAGTAGCAACTGCTGGCAAGGAGGAGGAGCCAACTCGTACTCTCAAACACTGATTGTGGAAATGTAAATTTCTACCAGCCACTTAGAAAAGCAGTTTGGCCTTTTCTTATAAAGTTAAACATGCTATTACCACATGCTCCAGCAATCCCATTCCCGAGCAGTTACCCAATTTTTAACTAACATGTATATTGACATAGATATCAGTATAAGAATGTGGATAGTGGCTTTATTTGTAAATGCTAAAAACCGGAAAACACTTATAAATCCTTCATTGATAAGTAGATGAACTATCGTACATATAGTACAGAATGCTGCTTAGCAGTAAAATAATAAACAATGAATGTATGGATGAACCCCAAATTCATTATGCTAAGTGAAAGAAGCCAGACTCAAAAACCGATGTACTGTGTGGTTCCATTTATATGACAATTTAGAAAAGGCAAAAACAGGGAGAGAAAACAGATTAGTGATTGTCAGAAGCTGGAGGTGGTGGGGAGAGGCTGACTGCAAAAATACCAGGGGATTTTGGGGTGATGAAACTGCTCTCTATATTGATTGGACTAATAGTTGTACAACTCCATGTACTTGTCAAAACCTGTAGAGCCTCACCCTAAAAAGGTGAATTTTACTGTGTATTGTGTATCTCTTAAACAAACAAAAACAAAGCTGTGGCATTGCCTGAAGACTTAACTTTCAGGAATACATGTATGTTTAAGGATGTTCATCATTTTATAGTCCACAGCATTGAAAAACCAAAAATAACCCAGATGTCTAACAATAGAGAGGTTAAATAAAATAGGGTATGATGTCTAACAATAGAGAGGTTAAATAAAATAGGGTATGAGACAAGTGCAAATTAAATCCACAACAGATTATATTACTTATCTATACGATTGGCAAAAATCTAAAAGTTTCACAACATACTCTGTAGATGATACTGTGAGGACACAGGCTGGCGGGAGTACAACATTTTACATCTCATGTAAAGGGGGATGGGCAACATCTAGCCAAAGTCAGTTGCGGTGTGGGAGCTGCAAGGCTGCCGTCCTCATGTCTGATCTGCAGCTTGAAGTCTGCAGGGCAGACAGTCACGAGGCATAGATGGATATACAGTGAGAGAGCACAGGACAAGCCATTGGTGAACGTGAGCTGAAACCCATGAGGACAGACCACAACCGATGCCAGTTCTCACTGCCCCCAATCTTGAGGGACCGGGTATCTCGCAGGAGGTGGTGTCTTTGTCCCTGAACTAGGCACCCATGAGGCCTAGGAGTCAGGAAACTGAATGAGGATGCAAGGGGAGGTGGAGCAGGGGTAGGCCCGCATTCTGCCCCATGCCAAACCGGTGAGGCTATAAGCCATCGTGTGCATTAGCCACAGCAGAAGTACCTGCCCCAACCTTCTGTGCATGAAACCCAGCATGGCTGCTGCTTCTCCTCTGCCCACCAAATTTCTTGTGAAAATATTATTGTCAACCACCCTAACTATAAACCCTAGCCAAGTTGGCCCATCGTAATGCCACCAAAACCTGGTACAACCACAAACTGATGCATGTTCAAGGCTATTCATTGCTGTGCTGATTGCAACAGCACACAACTGGAAACAACCCAAATGCCCACTGATAGGAAACTGGATATGTAAACTGGAGTACAGCCACACTGTGCAGCTCTAAAATGGGATGTGAAAAAAAGCAACCGACAAACCTTTACATGCTGTGCCATGGAGTGACGTCCATGCTAAGTGAGGGGAAAAAAAAAAAAAGAAAATGCAAAACAATGAGGATAGTATAATGCCTTTTATGTATGCACTGTCCATTGAAAAGTCCTAGAAAAATAACCAACTCAATAGCAAAAAACACCTTTCACAACTAAAATGTGATCTCTAATATCATTCCCATTAAAGGGATCAGGATCCAGGGGTGCCTGGGTGGTTCAGTTGGTTAAATGTCTGACTCTAGATTTTGGCTTAGGTCATGATCTCATGGTTTGTAAGATCGAGCCCTGAGTCAGGCTCTGGTCTGACAGCACAGAGCCAGCTTGGGATTCTCTCTCTCTCCCTCTCTCTGCCCCTCCCATGCTCATGGGAGTGCAAAAGCTCTCTCTAAATATATAAATAAATAAATAAATAAGTAAACAAACAAACAAATAAATAAACAAACATTTATAAAAAAATAAAGGGATCAGGATCCTTAAAGAAACGGCCGAATCCAGTTCAGGGGCAGGAAATGTATAAAGTGAGCCTGGGATGTTCTATCATACTAGAAAGTAATGTTCACAAAGATATTTAAGCCAACTTGAAAGGGATCTCACTGCCCAAATGGGTCATTGTGAGCAAGAAAAAACATTTCTTAAAATACATTTGAATACTAGCTATGTCAAAATTCACGTATACACGAAGGTAATAAAAAAATGTAGTCATCTTTGTAGACAGCTAGGGTTCTACCTGTTATTCTGAAAACAAGTAAATAAAAGGAAAGATACAATCACTTATGGACTATTTTTCAGGGTAACCAAATAGTTGATAAGGAAAAGTTCTCCTTTATAGAAGAATTCTCTTGTTAATAAATGCAGAGGGAGTGGTAAAACTAGAAATAATAAAAGAGGCAGTGATCAGTCAACACTTAGGTGAATGGAGAACTTCATAAAGGAAGAATCGGGCTGACAATAGCTGAACATAACACCATAAAAAGAGAGACAATCAGGCATCATGTGTCTCTTGTCAAAACAGGAAGTATTCTTGCCACTTATGAAGTGTTCTTGTCAAGACAGTGAACATGAGTCTGGTGAAGCCGCTACATCAGAGCTGTCCAACAGAATTTTCTGCAGTGATGGAAATGGTTTTGTGTGCTATCCAATACATGGCTATTGAGCACTTGGCTAGTGAGACTGAGGAACTGACTTTCACATTTTAGTTAATTTAAGTAGCCACATGTAGTTCGTGGCAACCATTAACCATTTGACACAGCAGCTCTAACTGCTAACTTTTACGAAATACAGAGGATAAAGGGACATGTTAAGTGACAACACGTCTCACTGTGTAATGTGTAGACCTTGTTTGCGTCCTTATTCAAACAAACCAATTGTGAGAAATTGGGGAAATCTGAACTGGATAATTCATGATATTAGTAATTATTTAAAATTTTGATTTGTATCATAATGGTATTATGTTTAGGTTTGAAGGAATTGTTGTCTCTTAAAAATACATGCTGAAGTATTTATAGATGAAAATATACTGTCTGGGATTTTAATTAATCCAGCAGAGGGTGAGGGAGAAGGATAGTGGGAGGGTGTATATGAAACGAGATTAGTTAGATGTTGATCACTGTTGAAACTGAGTGATGGGTACGTACGTTTTGATTACAGTATTCTATTTTTGCGATGTTTGAAAATTTCCATCACAAAATGTGTTAACAAATGAAAGAATAAAAAAACCTGGAATTAAAACAATAGCATATATGTATCCTGTGGACCATTAGACAACTCCTAAAAAGGAAGCAGTGGGCCTCTACATATTATATCATGGAAGGCTAGCTAAATTACACAAAATCAAGAAGGGAAGTTGAGGAACAGTGCTATGATCTGAATGCTTGTGTCCCCACAAAATTCCTATGTTGAAATCCTACCCCCAATGATGACGATATTAATAGGTAGGGCTTTTGGGAGGTGATTAGGTCAGGAAAATGGAGCCCTCATGAATGGGATTAGTGTGCTTATAAAAGGGATCCTACAGAGCTCCCTTGCCCCTTCCACCATGTGAAGACAGAACAGGAAGTCTGTTATCTGGAGAGGACCCTTACCTGACCACAGTGACACCCTGATCCTGAACATCCAGCCTCCAGAAATGTTGAGAAAGAAATTTCTGTTGTTTATAAGATACACATTAGGTACTGTATTTTTTTACAACAGCCCAAACAGGCTAAGACAATATATAAAGTATGACTCTATGTAAACAATAAAAAGATGCATTATGTGTGTATATGTTTGTAAACACATACCTGCCCTTTTACTGTACAAGTCCATTACTTAGAATATATTTACGAAACTACGTTTAGACATCCCTAAGGATACATGTACAAACATTCTTACCATATCAGTCTGATCAGGATGCCATAACAAAATACCATAGATTAGTGGCTTAAACAATATAAATTTATTTCTTAGTTTTGGAGGCTGGGTTAAGGTGCCTATTGATTCAGTTCCTGGAAAGGGCTCTCTTCTGGCTTTGTAGATGGCTGCCTTTGTCTTTTCCTCTTCATTTTTAAAGTTTATTTTTATTTTCATTTTTTAAAATGTGTATTTATTTATCTTGAGAGAGAGAGAAAGAACATGAAGGGGGGAGGGGCAGAGAGAGAGGGAGAGAGGATCCCAAGCAGGCTCCATGTTGTCATCACACAGCCCTGTGCAGGTCTGAAACCCACGAACCTCGAGATCATGACCTGAGCAGAAATCAAGAGTTCGCTGCTTAACTGACTGAGCCCCCCAGGTGCCCCTGTTCCTCTTCTTATGAGGGTACCAGCATTATTGAATTGGGGCTCATCTTTATGACCTCACTTAGTCCCTGGGAATAGGAATGGGACTATGGAAAGAAGGGCACTTTTACTTTCCCACTTTGAATAGGCCTAAATAATTTTACTGTATTTTAAAAAGTGAGCATTCATTGGGGTGCCTGGGTGGCTCAGTCAGTTAAGCATCTGACTTTGGCTCAGGTCATGATCTCATGTTTCATGGGTTTGAGCCCCACATTGGGCTCTGTGCTGACAGCTCAGAGCCTGGAGCCTGCTTTGGATTCTGTGTCTCCCCTCTCTGCTCCTCCCCTGCTCACACTCTCTCTCTCTCAAAAATAAATAAACATTAAAAAAAAAATTTTAAAAAGTGAGCATTCATTACATTTGTAAATCTGAAAAAAAAATGCTGTATTTTTTTTAACTGCCTGATTCCATGAGATAATACCTAGACTAGGTGCTGAAGATATTTAAAAAACAAATGTAGGGGCGCCTGGGTGGCGCAGTCGGTTGAGCGTCCGACTTCAGCCAGGTCACGATCTCGCAGTCCGTGAGTTCGAGCCCCGCGTCGGGCTCTGGGCTGATGGCTCAGAGCCTGGAGCCTGTTTCCGATTCTGTGTCTCCCTCTCTCTCTGCCCCTCCCCCGTTCATGCTCTGTCTCTCTCTGTCCCACAAATAAATAAACGTTGAAAAAAAAATTTAAAAAAAAAAAACAACAAATGTATTTCTTCATGTAACACGAGATATAGTGCCCACATCGCTCAGGCTCTGTGCAAAGCTGTGTTTGAATAATCATGGTCCAGAATCCAGAAAGAAATTACAAAGCAGTCCCAACTGATACTGGCATGGGCTCAAAGACAACTAACCTCTCGTCCTCCACTCTCCTATAGTTCCTCTTGAGACTTTCTCATTCTTTCTCATGCCTAAATCTTTTTTTTTTTTTTTTAAGATTTTATTTTTAAGTAATCTCAAGTTCTTAGCTATAGTCTGGTTGCAGATTTTTTTTTACCTCAATACCTGGGATTCATTGTCTTACCGCTTTGAACAATGAAGAGGTGAACACAAAGTGAGCAGCAGGCAAAAGTTTATTAGAGTGTAAGATGAGAAAGGAAAAATAGTATGAAAGCTCTTTTAACAGAGAGAGGGAAGTGGGGGCATTCTAAAGTGAATGCTGGTGACAATAGGCAAGGGTCTTTGTTTTATAAGGTTTTGGCTGCCCCCCCCCTTCCCTTCCACCTTGTTACTTCTCACATCCTACCCTTATTGGCTTGATAGCTCTAGGTGCGGGGCTGCCCATTACCGATTGGCTTGTTTCCATTGTAGGTGGTCTATGGCCACACTGTTCCATGTGGGTCATTTGTTTTATGGTCTACTTATATTTAGTCAGGTCTTTAGTCAAATTCCTGAAGGGAACCTGAGGGGAAGTAGGTGGTGTCCATTAATTCTTAAGAGGGACCTTATGCCTGAGGGGGTTTGCTGTGGTCTGACACTCCCAGCATTGTTCCAAAATAGGTGTTTTTCTCCACTCAGGGACCTCAGTTCCCAATCTTTCCCTCTCGGCCTACTGAATCCTATCTTTTCCTATCATAGTCCTCCCTGCCTTTTCTCAGTTCTTTACAAATATTTCCTTCTAAGCGTCAAGATTTCCTCTAGCAATTGGTCATACTCTGCGTCTCAAAAGATCCAAGAACCAGACTGGTGAAGATTCTTCTTCAGTTGAGGGTGGGGAACAGCTTGGTGGCATTCACATATCAGTTACACTGATTTCTCCAAATTTAGAATTATGATACTATTAATAGTTGATTCACATGTATTATAGTTTATCATCCCAACTAGATTGTATTTGGAGAATAGGGGGTGGGGCACTGCTGTCACTATTTTTATTCCTTCCAGTATTAAATTTTTTAACCTGTTGATGTGAACAAGATAATTAGGGGATTCCTTAAAAAATGCACCAATGCCCAGGGGATGGGGGGGGGGGCATCCTCAGTTTGTCCAGGTGTAGCTTGTTTAGAATGCTAATTTTCAGGCTCACTCCCAAAGAATCTTAATTGAGATCTATGTATTTAAGTCATATGGTTTCTTCACAGGTCAGAACATTCTTAGCAACGTTAAAGATTAGGAACTGCACTGCCTCAGAGACTGGACTCACACATAACCCTCCACACTCGTTTAGAGGGCTGTTAACACTGGACTTCGAGCTAGAGAACCCTGCCTTACCACTTCTTCCATTTGGGCACCTTGCTTCATCTCTTCTGGACTGTTGTCTGGTCTCCAAAGTGGGGGTAGTCACATCTGCCACACAGGATCTTACGTGAGGGCACACTGTGGATATAAAGCCCTTATAAAATCTTGTGTATCTGGAGCAATCAGGCCCGGTTCCTGCCCAGCTCGTATGGAAGAGGTTCACTCAGTCCCCAAATGGCCCCCAAATGGCCCCCAAATGACAAAGAGTGATTTCAACTTCAGAGATGTTTTCTCAGAAAGGAAAGAGCTATAAAAGCGGTTGAGTAAGTCTGGACAGCAACTACATCCTTTCTCCCCAACAAAGAAAAATCAGTAATCTACAGTTTCTGGCACCTGAAGCTTAAACTTTGGGGAAACAATGAACTCTGAGCCCAAGCCCTCAGGCAAGTAAAAATCCCGAGGTGGTTATGCCTGTCTGGAGGTCTGCGAGGCACAAAGTGATGGGGAAAGGTGAACCCAGCTGCTCTCTGGGTCACTTGCAACCGGTTCGCTCTCCATACCTAGTACAGCCAAGGGCTGCCGTCGCCATTTTGCAGGGTGGGCAGCGCAGGCTTCTGGCGCTAGGCCGGCCCGCCAGAACCCGGGAGGACGTGGAAGGGTTGGAGGCGGGTAGCGCGCGCTACCAGGAGAAAGCACGCGTGCGCACAGGCGGCGCCGGCGGAGGGGTGGGGCCGGGGTACGAGTGCGCCTGCTCGGTGGGAGCCCGCGAAGCACCTGGAGGAGGTGGGGGGCGAGGTAGAAAGGAGTGGGGTTGAAGAGCGCTTGCGCGGGAGGGCGACCGTCCAGGGAGGGGGGGGCTCCCGAGCACGCGCGCGGAGACGGGACTTGGGAAGCTCTCGCGAGATCTTCACGGTGCTATATATGTGCGCAGGGAGCCCGCGTCCTTTCCCTGGTGTGATTCCGTCCTGCGCGGCTGTTCTGTGGAACAGTAGTCGTTTCTCTCCGTCCGCCTTCTCTCCCACCTAAGTGCGTGCCACCACCTCATGGAAGATTCGATGGACATGGACATGAGCCCCCTGAGGCCCCAGAACTATCTTTTCGGTAAGTGCTGGGGGGTTGGGGCGAGGCCGAGCGGGGCCTGGTGGCTTTGAGGTGGGGGGGCGGGAAACCCACTGAGGCCTGGGCTGGTAGAGAAACCTGGGCTGGTAGAGGGAGGGAAGCGGGCCGCTGGGGCCTTGCAGCCTAAGGGATGGGAGGCCGGGAGGGGAGAACTGAAGCATGAAGCGGTGGAAGGAGGGGCGGCCTGAAGCCTGGGGCGTGAGCGATCCGAGGCCCAGGGCCTGAGGTAACGTAGAACCGGCCTGCCGAGGGGTCGGCTTTGCTTGGAGCACACGGTAGGGCCACGGGCATTATTTTCCCTTGGAGTGTGTGATTTCGTAGGCTTGTGATTCTTGGCTGGGGTCATTGATGCCGGGTCCCGGCGTCTGGCTGGAGGTTGTGGGGGTCCGTGGTGTGCGGCAGTGGCTGCTTTTCTGGGGGAAAGGATACTTAGAGCCCGGCGTTGGCCTCAGGCCTGAGGAGTCTGGAGCCCTACAGCGGAGAATTCAGTCCCGGTGCCTCGGCCGCTTACGGGGGGAGGGGAGGCGCGGCCGGGCGTGAGGAGGCCGCAACCGCTGGAAGCACGTGGTTGCCACGTGGTTGGGGGAAGGAGGGGGGTGTGGGCACTACATCCGGGGCTCCCTGGTGTCTTGTCACTCCGGAGCCTGGGATCCTGGGGCTTAATTGAAACTGTTAGGCGGGAAATGTTGGGTGAAGTGGCGAGTAGAGCCAAGATTCTGGAAGTCTTTGTTCGGTGCTTAACATCTACGATGGCAGATCTCAATTACAGAGTACTTTTCCTATCTCATTGGTAAATGGAAATTAGCCCACTTTGCAGGTGACGATGCTCGTGCTCTGAACTGAAGTGACTCAATGAAGGTTGTACTTGTAGTTAGAGACTAGATAGATCTAAAGCAAGACCCTTGTCTCTATGCGTTATTTGTAAGTATATGTATGTTTATTCTTTTTTTTTTGGAGGGAAGCTGGTGGAAACAGCCTTCTGTGCGGCATTGAGCAAACAGCCTTTTTGAGAAGATAGGAGATGTGTGTAGGCTTCAGCCTTTTTGAAAAGATAGGAGATGTGTGTAGGTTTCAGTTTGAGTCCATAAGATCTGATACAATTTTGGAATCTTGACCTCCCTTCCCTCCAGAACTCCAGTACCATAGTAGAAAGCGACCAGCTTTGGTTTTTGAATCTTAAGTGAAATTGATTGTCGTAGCCATATCTTTGTCAGTCAGGCTGTGAAATAGTGCAAATTTGGTTACACATTTTTTTTTTAATATACCATGCTGAGATGTGTTAATTGATAACATTTAGGCATTTATGTACCCGTAACTGTTAGATGACAATTAAATGGAATCCTATAATTAAAATGTTATTCTGTCGGTACTTGAAACAACTTGCCTATTGATGGAATGGGAGTAGATAACTCCTACATTAAGTAAGGCTCTTTTGACTAGCTGGGGTTTCTGGTCAGTATACGGTATTAATCCTTTCTATTGGAAATATCCTTATGATATAGCTAATCTTAAACATAATTTGAGCATAATTTAATGCATATCATTTCTGTTAACTTCAAGGATAGGATATTGATCCCTGTGCCAAGTTTTGATCCATGTTTGTAGTTTTTCCCTTGTAAATACAAATTCACGTAGGTGTTTGTGTAACCATTCATTTCTAAATTTGCCACTTGTCCTGTATACTTAGGTAGGTAATTTTTTTTTAAACAGTGCGATTTTATCAACCTTGTGTATTAGACTTAGTTTCAGATACTGGTTTCAGTGTTTACTAAACTTTTGGGCCTGTTTCTACCTAAGAATGTAATAAAAGTGTAGCTGAAAATGAGATAGTATAGTGGGGAAGTAGAATTTATAAAGCCCTGTATGGATGTTATTTGATATTTATAGACACTTGTGTTTAAGAAACCCAGGAAGAGATACTTCTGCCTTGCCATCTGGTAGCTAGAATAGTGGAAAATCTGTTCACAAATTAACTGGTTTTTTTTGGTTACCCTCACTTAAGTTTCAGAGCTAATTCTTTTTTGTTGTTGCTGTTTTCCCCTTTTCAGGTTGTGAACTAAAGGCTGACAAAGATTATCACTTTAAAGTGGATAATGATGAAAACGAGCACCAGTTATCTTTAAGAACGGTAAGTTAAACTTTTCAAAATAAACTAACCTTTCTTGATTTCAGTCTATCCCTGTTTGTGTGACTTAATAACTTTGTAATAGTATTTTTTATAACTGAGTATTGTATGTATTTGCTTACGTACCTGTGGTGTAAAACTTGGCCTCTTTACCTCTCATTTAGTAATCACGCAAAGTTCTGTCACACTACTGTTCGGCTGCCCATATTTATGTACTTTGCTTCTTTGGCTGCATTGTAAAGCCCTTTAAGGCAGTGATAAATGGTTTTGTCCTCTATAGTGACCAGCCTGTAGCCTTTCTGCTTAGCTTGCAGTCAGTGGTCAGTAAACGTTAGGTGATCCATACTGTGGGTAGATGATAACCTATAACAATGCCATCAAATTTTTAAGCGTTTCAAATTTGAGTATGAGAAATGATTGGCAAGGCCACATAAAACTTGAGACAACGTTGTGCACAAATTAGTTTTCCATCAGTGGTGATAATGAGTTTATAATTCTGGTTTTTTTTGCAGACAAATTTTGGGGGAATTTTAAAGTAGAATAACTAAAGTTGAAGTAACTTTTTGTTCACAGGTCAGTTTAGGAGCTGGTGCAAAGGATGAATTGCACATTGTTGAAGCAGAGGCAATGAATTATGAAGGCAGTCCAATTAAAGTCACACTGGCAACTTTGAAAATGTCTGTACAGCCAACGGTAAGGGCACTTAACTGCTGGATTTTATGTTAAGGTCTAATTCTGTTGTGTTACGGTAGGTGCCTTTAGGTTACTACACCAAGGGCATTGAAGAAGGAATTTTCTTTGGTACTTCTAGTAACTGGCTGTGTCTTATGTCACTGTGGCTTTGAATGGTCAACTCTTGAACATAGTGGTTTGCTACCTGTTAGAGGTGAGAAACAGGTTCACTGGTTTGTTCATTTGGTTTATGAGTTTGCCTATTTACATTTTTGTAAGTCTGTTATGAACAGGTATTTATACCAAATACTTTTGTTTTCACAATATTTAGTGATTTTTAAAAGTTTTTCCTTTTCAGGTTTCCCTTGGGGGCTTTGAAATAACACCACCTGTGGTCTTACGGTTGAAATGCGGTTCAGGGCCTGTGCATATTAGTGGACAGCACTTAGTAGGTATGTTATGTATTGTGCTGTTTATTCTCTCTTAATGCAGTTAACTTTGTTCCCAATTTGGACTTTGTAAAGCATGCTTAGTTTTAGTACTGCTGTCTTTATTAATAGGTTGAAGTGGAAATAGAGTAACTTAAACTGGAAAAGCCTGTTTTTTTGTTGTTTTTTTTCATTTAAAGCCTAGTAGAGTGCTGGCCTTCAAAGTTGCTTTTTAAAAATTTTCGGTTCCCTATTTGCTGTTTTCATGGTTCTTTTTTAATGTTCATTTAAAATTTTTAAATGCTCCTTATTGTATGTTACGCTCTTTTTTCTGAGTTCTTGCTTGTCGGTTGAGATTTATTCGTAGCTAATAAATAATTTTTTATTTTAGCTGTGGAGGAAGATGCAGAGTCAGAAGATGAAGAGGAAGAGGATGTGAAACTCCTTAGTATATCTGGAAAGCGTTCTGCCCCTGGAAGTGGTAGCAAGGTTCCACAGGTATAGGTGTAAAGATCTCTCTTATTTTGGTCTTTGGTTTGGTGATTAAGATCAGCACTTGTATATGAGTATGTGTGTATATATTTACATATATATATGTATTATTTTTTAAGAAAAAAGTAAAACTTGCTGCCGATGAAGATGATGATGAAGATGACGATGATGACGATGATGATGAAGAGTAAGTGTGTTCTAGAAACTTGATGTAGCTGTATGGGGAGTAGTTTATGAAAGTTATTTACCACAGTCCTCCATGAAATTAAGTAAGAGTTTAATTAAAGGGTAAATGATCAGTGGTTGTCACTGCATTACATTAGCTGAGTTGAAGGATACTATTGGGATTAAGAACCTTCAAAATGCAGTGTGGGAGTGCTTCTGTCAGTTAAATGTCCTACTTCCAGTTCAGGTCTTGATCTCGATCTCACGGTTGGTTCGAGCCCTGCGTCAGGCCCTGTGCTGACAGCTCAGAGCCTGGAGGCTGCTTCAGATTGTGTCTCCCCCTTTCTGCCCCTCCCCTGCTGTTGGCTCTTTTTCTCAGAAACATTAACAAAAAGTTAAAAAAGAAAAGTTGCAGTGTGTTGCAAATTTTCAAGAGTATGCAGGATTTCCCAAATGTGTCCGACTAGATAACTTTTTTTTCTGATGAAGATTTAGTGAACATGTGATTAGGTATGTCTTCCACTGAACAGTTTATGATGAATGGTTTGGGTGAAAAGAGAATCTGAATAGCTCCAGCAACATTTGTTTTGTGGGTTGTTATTTAACGATTTCCCCCCACCCCCCAGAGGATTTTGGCCCTTGGTTCTCTGATTGTTACTGATAAAATTTTTCTAAAAGAGATTAAGATTTTCTTGGAAAGGATTTGATAGGTTTATTGAATTTGGTTAGGCTAAGTAAACAGTTACATGCCCACTAAAGAATAAAATGGTATTTATAATTGGTCTTTCCTATTTCCAGTAATGTCAGTAATGTGTAATAAGTTGAACTTTTAATTGACAGCTTTGTTTCTGAGTTCCCAGGTTGGTCCATATATATTTATTGAAAACGTAATTCGAATAGAATATAGGAAAGACTGATCAAACATGCACTAGTTAGTGATCATATCTGGGAGTTAGGTTTTCAGTAACCTCAAGTAGCCAACCTGGTAGTTCTTTAAAAAGCCCTTTGGGCAGGACAGTGAAGGCAGAAAGTAGGAAAAGGCTGAGTTGAATGCTTAACAAAATTCAAAATTACTTGCATATCAAGTTTAAAACAATATAGTTGGTACTTTATTGTTAACTGCTTTTGAGTATAGTTATCAGTAAGAATTAAAGTGATACACTCCAAGAGAAATAGGGGAAATGGGCTTAAAACAAATGAGAAATATGGATGGTGTATGGTGCTTAGTTATATTTGAGTTTATTTAGTCCTTGATTTCAGGTTACCTTTGTCTAGGTATACTGTCTATGCACAGTAGCATATTCACTGAGGAGAAAATCTCTTCTAGGAAGAAAGGCTTTCGAGTAGGGACCTGATTGTTACCTTCAGTCTGCTTGGGTTTTGAAGGATTTCCTGTCTTTAAAATGGGGATATTTCCTGATACAACCACAACATAGAATAGTCTCTGTTCTTCTATGTTCCAAGTTGCCTTTAGGTTTGGTAGTGTGGGAAGAATGAAGTGTGTATCTGTTAAGGCCCAAGTTAGTTTTCATGGAAGGGAAGAAGGGGTAAAGGGGTGGGTAGTCAGATAACGTATGTATAGGGTAGAGATGGTTAAATAAAACCGCTTATGACAGTGGTTTTATAGAAATCATTGTCATTCTTGTTTCTAGTGTGGGGAGGCACATAAAGGGATTGGGTTCTAAAGCCAAAATTGATAGAATCACTGTTTAAAGGACTGTATCTATGGCTTTGTATGTATTACATGATACTTGACCATTTTAACCCAATTCTGAAAAGATGGGTGTTTCCTTTGGTTGCACATAGATGAAGCTGCTCCTGTTTTAAATTTAGAGATTACATAGTAAGGAAGAGAAGGAAAGGAAACTTAAAAAAAATTTTGTTTGAATGTTTATTATTTTTGAAGGAAAGAGAGACAGAGCATGAGCAGGGGAGGAGCAGAGAGAAAGGGAGACACAGGATCCAAAGCAGGTTCCAGGCTCTGAGCTGTCAGCACAGAGCCTGACGGGGCTCGAACTCATGAACCGTGAGATCATGACCTGAGCCGAAGTCAGACGCTTAACCGACTGAGCCACCCAGGCACCTTGAAGAATAACTTTTTGACTAGTATATAATGTTGTTATGTCGTCCGAAATCATTCTATAATCACTTCCTTCACCTGGCTCTACTCAACCACTGTTTCTCATTTTTAATAAAATCGGTTATTTTGCATATTTAATGTAAATGGAATCATACAATACGTGATTTATGACTGGGTTTTAAAAGAACCATTTACATTGGGGCACCTCGGTGGCTCAGTTGGTTAAGTATCCAACTCTTGATTTTGGCTCAGGTCATAGTCTCATGGTTTGTGGGATCACGCCCTACTTGGGATTCTTTCTCTCTGCCCCTCTCCTGCTTGCGTGTGCATGGTGTCTCTCAAAAAGAAATACACAACTTAAAAAAATTATTTATGTTGAAGCATTCCTAGTACAGTAAAACCTTGGTTTGCAGGCATAATTTATTCCAGAAACATGTTTGTAACCCAAAGCACTCATAGATCAGTGAATTTCCTCATAAGAAATAGTGGAAACTCAGATGATTCGTCCCACAATGCAAAAATATTCATATGAAAATGATTGTAATACTGGAATATAATACAAAATAATAAAGAATACAAAACATAAAGAGAATTTAACCTGCACTTGGAAAACCTTCATAGCTGGTGTGAGGGAGACGAGAGGAGGGTTATTGTGTAGGATGACTTTCACTACCAGTAATGGCATCACTGCTATCTATTGGCTCAGTGAAATCTTTTTTACAGTACAGTATTAATAAACTTGTCATCTATTGTATTTAGTGTAACTGGCAGTAAAGCAGCAGAGGAAAGGGTCTGTATCTGCCGGCAGCCTGACCTAGAATGAAGCAAAGGAGCAAAGGATTGTCCATAGGCGCTTTGAAGTGACAAAAAATACCCTAGTGCCAGTTGTGGGCACCTTCCAACATTTTGAAAAATCACTGATTTCTACCAAACACTGCGGCCTGAGACCAATCATCCGAGCATAGGAGACAATCACCCCCAATCCTACAGAGCGAACCATTGGTTTAGTTGTGAGATAGGATGTTTGGTGTCACGTACTATTCTTAACTACAGACATCACTGGTTTATCAAGTTAATTTATTATAGACATGTTTGCCCGTCTTGTGGAACGCTCACAGAACAAGTTACTCACAATCCAAGGTTTGTGTCTTGATTTTTTTCTAGATTACTGAGTTAAAAGAGGGGCTTTTTTTTTTATTTCTGAGAGAGCGTAGGCATGCTGGGGAGGGGCTGAGAGGGAGAGAGAACACATCTCAGGCAGGTTCCCAGCTGTCAGCACAGAGTCCCATGTGGGGCTGAAACTCACAGAACTGTGGGATCATGATCTGAGCTGAACTGACTGAGCCACTTAGGTATCCCAGTGTTAGTTTTCTTTTAATGTTTTGGGACAAGTCCCTTATCAGATACATACAATTCATAAATATTTTCTTCCATTCTTTGGGTTGTCTTTCCACTCTTCAGTGGTATCCTTTGCACAAAAATTTTTTCTTTCTTTTTTTTTTTTTTATTGAAGCATAGTTGACAACACAGTGTTATATTAGCTTACATTTTTTTTAAGGTTTTATGAAGTCCAGTTTGTTAGCTTGTGCTTTTGGTGTCAAACCTAAAAATTTAGACTGTTGGTCCATTTTGAATCAGTTTTTGTACATGGTGTGAGGTAGAGGACTAACTTAAATTCTGCATGTGGATTTCTAGTTTTCCCAGCACTATTTATTAGCCTTTCAACTCTTAAATTTTATTGATACAGGTCTATCCTTCTGCTAAAACAATTGTCCTGGTTTGTAGTTCTTGTGGATTTCTTTTGAGAATACTGAATCCTAACTTTGTTCTTTCTCAAGTTTGTTGTTGGCTGCTTTCGGTTCCTTGAATTTTGATGCAAATTTTAGGATCAATTTCTATAGAGAAGCCAGCAGGGACTCAAGGATTTCGATGAACCTGTAGATTAATAGAGTTGCCATCTCAGTAAAATATTTCTACTGATCTGTGAACGTTAGATGTGTTTATTTTAATTTCTTTAAACTATAATCTCCACTTTGTAAAATTTTTATGCCTTTTAATTGTAAAAACATAATTCTCATTTTAACCATTTTTTTTTTTAAAGTGTACAGTTCAGGAATGTTATCCATATTCACATTGTTTGACAGGTCTCAAACTCTTGTAGTAATACTGAAAATCTCATGAAATGAAAACAACTCATTTCTATCTTCAGCCCCTGGCAACCACCATTCTACTTTTGGTTCTATAAAGAGTATAAAGATTACTTTTGATGTGTTATATTAAGTGGGATTGTACAGTATCTTTCTTTTTGTGACTGTCTTATTTCAGTTAATGTCCTCAAGATTTATTCATCTTCAGCATGTGACAGGAATTCATTAAAACAGAATATTCCAAGAATGTAAATTGTGATAACTGTCAAAAAACCTCAAATATTCCATTAAATATATACAACATTTTTAAAATCTGTTTGACTGTTAATGGACATGTGAGTTGCTTCTACCTCTTGGAAATCGTGAATAGTGCTATAATGATGATGAATGGACAAATATCTCTTAAGATCCTGCTTTCAGTTCTTTTTGTCAATTCCAGAAAGTTCAAAATTTCTTAATACCTTGATTTGATTGTCTAAACTTATTGATTCATCGGCTCTTCTATGAAATTGGTTCGTAGCCAGTTTCTACATAGGCTTCTTGGTTTATGAGTGTGTTGAATCAGTAATAATGACTCATTTCATTTGTAGTGATGATGATGATGATTTTGATGATGAGGAAGCTGAAGAAAAGGCTCCAGTAAAGAAAGTAAGTAGGATACAATGGTACAGGGTTGCCAGAAGTTGCTAGTAACAAATGATGATAGATAAATTTTTGTGCTCTTCACTAGTAGTTAATGAAAGCTGGCTTGGGAGGAGTTAATGATCTAATACTTTAAAAATTAGCCCATGGGGCGCCTGGGTGGCGCAGTCGGTTAAGCGTCCGACTTCAGCCAGGTCACGATCTCGCGGTCCGTGAGTTCGAGCCCCGCATCAGGCTCTGGGCTGATGGCTCAGAGCCTGGAGCCTGTTTCCGATTCTGTGTCTCCCTCTCTCTCTGCCCCTCCCCTGTTCATGCTCTGTCTCTCTCTGTCCCAAAAATAAATAAACGTTGAAAAAAAAATTTTTAAAAATTAGCCCCGAGTTGGGGTAGTCTTAAGATTTCCTAGTAGTGGACAGTGATCTACTTTTTTTACCCATGTGGCCTTCTTCCACTTTAAAACTTTGGTCAGAATTTTTTTTTTTTTTTTTTTTGGTTTTAGCAAACTACTACTTTTATATGGTTTGGGGCAGTTACGTAGGAGGGCATTGATTAAGATTAATTTATAATTGCAGTCTATACGAGATACTCCAGCCAAAAATGCACAAAAATCTAACCAGAATGGAAAAGACTCAAAACCATCAACACCAAGATCAAAAGTGAGTGGCATCATATACCTAAACATAGCCTTTGTTGAAGTAGTTAGGAAAGTCAAAAGTTCTGTGGAAGAAGGTAGTCTGAAATTTGATAGTGCTTGGAGAACACTTGTAATTGATGTCTTAAAGCACTAAAATATGCTTGTTGGTAATCATTATCCTATATGTATCATTTCTGGCATTCTAGTGGAAGAGAAAGCCAGCACAAAGATTTTATTGTGTTAGAGTTGTCTCCTGTAAGGAATCTTGTTTGTTGAAAGATATTATTTATGGCATAGCAGAGTTTCTCAACCCTGGCTGCATGTTAGAACCTAATAGCTTAAAGGAACCACAATACCTGGTCTTGGAGGTTACTATTTAAAAGCTATGGGAATGGGTATCAGGCATCTAGCTGCATTGACTTGCTTAATTCTTGGAGCCTTATGCTTTCAATTATGATGGTATCCTTTTTAAGTGTGAACTAATCTGATGTGAAATATAAAAGCAAACTCAAACTATTCTGTTTTTTAAGGAATGATTTTAAGAATATAATTGTTTAGTCATGAATTAATTTATGATACCTGAATTCTGGTTGTATACATTTTACAAGGAAGGATTGTAAATAATGCTTTTCTTGAGAACATCCATGTATGTAGGATGGGTTTTAACAGTATACGTAAGTGTATACACTTACAACCTTTTGAAATTCAACTTGTTTTTCAGGGTCAAGAATCTTTCAAAAAACAGGAAAAGACTCCCAAAACACCGAAAGGACCTAGTTCTGTAGAAGACATTAAAGCAAAAATGCAAGCAAGTATAGAAAAAGTGAGTAAAATGATCTTTCCTGAAGAAACTTGATAAAGGTATATTTCCCCCCCTCTTAAACACCATTGTGAAGGCTTGGAACAAGATTGTTCCTTATTGTTT